>NW_026989819.1:1519833-1823799 GCF_036321535.1 Camelus dromedarius | reverse complement strand
TGTGGAGAGACGTTCGTTCATCTAGCACAAAGGGAACGGGTTGCAGGAGAAACTTTTACTCTGGTTTCTCAGTCTGTTTCCTAGTGCTGGTTTGAAGTTCCTGCAGTTTTCACTGTAAATCCGAGTTGCAGCTATTACCTCACCATATATATATGTATGGAGTGGAGTTTGCAACTGAGAAGAAACTTTGAGTTCCCAACAAGCTAGGTGAAGGACGGCTTTCACAAACACTTATCTCTTCAGAATTTAGCATGTGGAGAGACGTTCTTTCATCTAGCACAAATGGAGTGGGTTGCATTGGAAAATATTACTGTGGTTCCTCGGTCTGTTTCCTAGTGCCGGTTTGAAGTTCCTGCAGTTTTCACTGTAAACCCGAGTTGGAGCTAGTACCTCCCCATATATTTGTATGGTGTGGAGTTTGCAACTGAAAAGAAATTTTGTGTTCCCAACAAGCTAGGTGAAGGACGGCTTTCACACACACTTATCTCTCTGAACTGAGCATGTGGAGAGACGTTCGCTCATCTAGCACAAAGGGAACGGGTTGCAGGAGAAACATTTACTGTGGTTTCTCAGTCTGTTTCCTAGTGTTGGTTTGAAATTCCTGCAGTTTTCACTGTAAAACCGAGTTGGAGCTAGTACATCCCCATATATATGTATGGAGTGGAGTTTGCAACTGAAAAGAAACTTTGTGTTCCCAACAAGCTAGGTGAAGGACGGCTTTCACACACACTTATCTCTCAGAACTGAGCATGTGGAGAGACGTTCGTTCATCTAGCACAAAGGGAACGGGTTGCAGGAGAAACTTTTACTCTGGTTTCTCTGTCTGTTTCCTAGTGCCGGATTGAAGTTCCTGCAGTTTTCACTGTAAAACCGAGTTGGAGCTAGTACCTCCCCATATATATGTATGGAGTGGAGTTTGCAACTGAAAAGAATCTTTGTGTTCCCAACAAGCTAGGTGAAGGACGGCTTTCACACACACTTATCTCTCAGAACTGAGCATGTGGAGAGACGTTCGTTCATCTAGCAGAAAGGGAACGGGTGCAGGAGAAACTTTTACTCTGGTTTCTCAGTCTGTTTCCTAGTGCCGGTTTGAAGTTCCTGCAGTTTTCACTGTAAAACCGAGTTGGAGCTAGTACTTCCCCATATATATATGTATGGAGTGGAGTTTGCAACTGAAAAGAAACTTTGTGTTCCCAACAAGCTAGGTGAAGGACGGCTTTCACACACAGTTATCTCTCAGAACTGAGCATGTGGAGAGACGTTCGTTCATCTAGCACAAAGGGAACGGGTTGCAGGAGAAACTTTTACTCTGGTTTCTCAGTCTGTTTCCTAGTGCCGGTTTGAAGTTCCTGCAGTTTTCACTGTAAAACCGATTTGGGGCTAGTACATCCCCATATATATGTATGGAGTGGAGTTTGCAACTGAAAAGAAACTTTGTGTTCCCAACAAGCTAGGTGAATGACGGCTTTCACACACACACATCTTTCAGAACTGAGCATGTGGAGAGACGTTCGTTCATCTAGCACAAATGGAACGGGTTGCAGGAAAAAATTTTACTCTTGTTTCTCAGACTTTTTCCTAGTGCCGGTTTGAACTTCCTGCAATTTTCACTGTAAAACCGAGTTGGAGCTAGTACCTCCCCATATATTTGTATGGAGTGGAGTTTGCAACTGAAAAGTAACTTAGTGTTCCCAACAAGCTAGGTGAAGGACGGCTTTCACACACACTTAACTCTCAGAACTGAGCATGTGGAGAGACGTTCTTTCATCTAGCTCAAAGGGAACGTGTTGCAGGGAAATTTTACCCTTGTTTCTCAGTCTGTTTCCTAGTTCCGGTTTGAAGTTCCTGCAGTTTTCACCGTAAAACCGATTTGGGGCTTATACCTCCCCATATATATGTATGGAGTGGATTTTGCAACTGAAAAGAAACTTTGTGTTCCCAACAAGCTATGTGAAGGACGGCTTTCACACACACACATCTTTCAGAACTGAGCATGTGGAGAGACGTTCGTTCATCTAGCACAAATGGAACGGGTTGCAGGAAATAATTTTACTCTTGTTTCTCAGTCTGTTTCCTAGTGCCGGTTTGAAGTTCCTGCAGTTTTCAGTGTAAAACCGAGTTGGAGCTAGTACCTCCCCATATATTTGTATGGAGTGGAGTTTGCAACTGAAAAGAAACTTAGTGTTCCCAACAAGCTAGGTGAAGGACGGCTTTCACAAACACTTATCTCTCAGAACTGAGCATGTGGAGAGACTTTCGTTCATCTAGCACTAAGGGAACGGGTTGCATTAGAAACTTTTACTGTGGTTTCTCGGTCTGTTTCCTAGTGCCGGTTTGAAATTCCTACAGTTTCACTGTAAAACCGAGTTGGAGCTAGTACCTCCCCATATATATGTATGGAGTGGAGTTTGAAACTGAAAAGAAACTTTGTGTTCTCAACAAGCTAGGTGAAGGACGGCTTTCACAAACACTTATCTCTCAGAATTTAGCATGTGGAAAGACGTTCTTTCATCTAGCACAAAGGGAACGGGTTGCATTAGAAACTTTTACTGTGGTTTCTCGGTCTCTTTCCTAGTGCCGGTTTGAAGTTCTTGCAGTTTTCACTGTAAAACCGATTTGGTGCTAGTACCTCCCCATATATATGTATGGAGTGGAGTTTGCAACTGAAAAGAAACTTTGTGTTCCCAACAAGCTAGGTGAAGGATGGCTTTCACACACACACAACTTTCAGAACTGAGCATGTGGAGAGACGTTCGTTCATCCAGCACAAAGGGAACGGGTTGCGGGAAAAAAATTTACTCTTGTTTCTCAGTCTGTTACCTAGTGCCGGTTTGAAGTTCCTGCAGTTTTCACTGTAAAACCGAGTTGGAGCTAGTACCTCCCCATATATTTGTATGGATTGGAGTTTGCAACTGAAAAGAAACTTAGTGTTCCCTACAAGCTAGGTGAAGGTCGGCTTTCACAAACACTTATCTCTCAGAACTGAGCATGTGGAGAGACGTTCGTTCATCTAGCACTAAGGGAAAGGGTTGCAGGGGAAACCTTTACTCTGGTTTCTCAGTCTGTTTCCTAGTGCCGGTTTGAAGTTCCTGCAGTTTTCACTGTAAAAACGGGTTGGAGCTAGTACCTCCCCATATATATGTATGGAGTGGAGTTTGCAACTGAAAAGAAACTTTGTGTTCCCAGCAAGCTAGTTGAAGGACGGCTTTCACACACACTTATCTCTCAGAACTGAGCATGTGTGGAGACGTTCGTTCATCTAGCACAAAGGGAACGGGTTGCAGGTGAAACTTTTACTCTTGTTTCTCAGTCTGTTTCCTAGTGCCGGTTTGAAGTTCCTGCAGTTTTCACTGTAAAACCGATTTGGAGCTAGTACCTCCCCATATACATATATGGAGTGGAGTTTGCAACTGAAAAGAAACTTTGTGTTCCCAACAAGCTAGGTGAAGGACGGCTTTCACACACACACATCTTTCAGAACTGAGCATGTGGAGAGACTTTCGTTCATCTAGCACAAAGGGAACGGGTTGCAGGAGAAACATTTACTGTGGTTTCTCAGTCTGTTTCCTAGTGCCGGTTTGAAGTTCCTGCAGTTTTCACTGTAAAACCGGGTTGGAGCTAGTACCTCCCCATATATATGTATGGAGTGGAGTTTGCAACTGAAAAGAAACTTTGTGTTCCCAACAAGCTATGTGAAGGACGGCTTTCACACACACTTATCTCTCAGATCTGAGCATGTGGAGAGACGTTCGTTCATCTAGCACAAAGGGAACGGGTTGCAGGAGAAACTTTTACTCTGGTTTCTCAGTCTGTTTCCTAGTGCCGGTTTGAAGTTCCTGCAGTTTTCACTGTAAAACCGAGTTGGAGCTAGTACCTCCCCATATATATGTATGGAGTTGAGTTTGCAAATGAAAAGAAACTTTGTGTTCCCAACCATCTAGGTGAAGGACGGCTTTCACACACACTTATCTCTCAGAATTAAGCATGTGGAGAGACGTTCGGTCATATAGCTCTAAGGGAACGGGTAGCAGGGGAAAATTTTACTGTGGTTTCTCAGTCTGTTTCCTAGTGCCGGTTTGAAGTTCCTGCAGTTTTCACTGTAAAACCGAGTTGGAGCTAGTACCTCCCCATATATATGTATGGAGTGGAGTTTGCAACTGAAAAGAAACTTTGTGTTCCCATCAAGCTAATTGAAGGACGGCTTTCACACACACTTATCTCTCAGAACTGAGCATGTGGAAAGACTTTCGTTCATCTAGCACAAAGGGAACGGTTTGCAGGAGAAACTTTTACTCTGGTTTCTCAGTCTGTTTCCTAGTGCCGGTTTGAAGTTCCTGCATTTTTCACTGTAAAACCGAGTTGGAGCTAGTACATCCCCATATATATGTATGGAGTGGAGTTTGCAACTGAAAAGAATCTTTGTGTTCCCAACAAGCTAGGTGAAGGACGGCTTTCACACACACTTATCTCTCAGAACTGAGCATGTGGAGAGACTTTCGTTCATCTAGCAGAAAGGGAACGGGTTGCAGGAGAAACTTTTACTCTGGTTTCTCAGTCTGTTTCCTAGTGCCGGTTTGAAGTTCCTGTAGTTTTCACTGTAAAACCGAGTTGGAGCTAGTACCTCCCCATATATATGTATGGAGTGGAGTTTGCAACTGAAAAGAAACTTTGTGTTCCCAACAAGCTAGGTGAAGGACGGCTTTCACACACACTTATCTCTCAGATCTGAGCATGTGGAGAGACGTTCGTTCATCTAGCACAAAGTGAACGGGTTGCAGGAGAAACTTTTACTCTGGTTTCTCAGTCTGTTTCCTAGTGCCGGTTTGAAGTTCCTGCAGTTTTCACTGTAAACCCGAGTTGGAACTAGTACCTCCCCATATATATGTATGGATTGGAGTTTGCACCTGAAAAGAAACTGTGTGTTCCCAACAAGCGAGGTGAAGGACGGCTTTCACACACACTTATCTCTCAGAACTGAGCATGTGGAGAGACGATCGTTCATCTAGCTCATAGGAAACGGGTTGCAGGAGAAACATTTACTCTGGTTTCTCAGTCTGTTTCCTGGTGCCGGTTTGAAGTTCCTGCATTTTTCACTGTAAAACCGAGTTGGAGCTAGTACCTCCCCATATATATGTATGGAGTGGAGTTTGCAACTGAAAAGAATCTTTGTGTTCCCAACAAGCTAGGTGAAGGACGGCTTTCACACACACTTATCTCTCAGAACTGAGCATGTGGAGAGACGTTCGCTCATCTAGCACAAAGGGAACGGGTTGCAGGAGAAAATTTTACTGTGGTTTCTCAGTCTGTTTCCTAGTGCCGTTTTGAAGTTCCTGCAGTTTTCACTGTAAAACCGAGTTGGAGCTAGTACCTCCCCATATATATGTATGGAGTGGAGTTTGCAACTGAAAAGAAACTTTGTGTTCCCAACAAGCTAGGTGAAGGACGGCTTTCACACACACTTATCTCTCAGAACTGAGCATGTGGAGAAACGTTCGTTCATCTAGCACAAAGGGAACGGGTTGCAGGAGAAACTTTTACTCTGGTTTCTCAGTCTGTTTCCTAGTGCCGGTTTGAAGTTCCTGCATTTTTCACTGTAAAACCGAGTTGGAGCTAGTACCTCCCCATATATATGTATGGAGTGGAGTTTGCAACTTAAAAGAATCTTTGTGTTCCCAACAAGCTAGGTGAAGGACGGCTTTCACACACACTTATCTCTCAGAACTGAGCATGTGGAGAGACGTTCGTTCATCAAGCAGAAAGGGAACGTGTTGAAGGAGAAACTTTTACTCTGGTTTCTCAGTCTGTTTCCTAGTGCCGGTTTGAAGTTCCTGCAGTTTTCACTGTAAAACCGAGTTGGAGCTAGTACCTCCCCATATATATATGTATGGAGTGGAGTTTGCAACTGAAAAGAAACTTTGTGTTCCCAACAAGCTAGGTGAAGGACGGCTTTCACACACACTTATCTCTCAGAATTAAGCATGTGGAGAGACGTTCGTTCATCTAGCACAAAGGGAACGGTTTGCATGAGAAACATTTACTCTGGTTTCTCAGTCTCTTTCCTAGTGCCGGTTTGAAGTTCCTGCAGTTTTCACTGTAAAACCGAGTTGGAGCTAGTACCTCCCCATATATATGTATGGAGTGGGGGTTGCAACTGAAAAGAAACTTTGTGTTCCCAACAAGCTAGTTGAAGGACGGCTTTCACACACACTTATCTCTCAGAACTGAGCATGTGGAGAGACTTTCGGTCATATAGCACTAAAGGAACGGGTTGCAGGAGAAAATTTTACTCTGGTTTCTCAGTCTGTTTCCTAGTGCCGGTTTGAAGTTCCTGCAGTTTTCACTGTAAAACCGAGTTGGAGCTAGTACCTCCCCATATATATGTATGGAGTGGAGTTTGCAGCTGAAAAGAAACTTTGTGTTCCCAACAAGCTAGGTGAAGGACGGCTTTCACACACACTTATCTCTCAGAACTGAGCATGTGGAGAGACGTTCGTTCATCTAGCACTAAGGGAAAGGGTTGCAGGAGAAACTTTTATTCTGGTTTCTCAGTCCGTTTCCTAGTGCCGGTTTGAAGTTCCTGCAGTTTTCACTGTAAAACAGATTTGGAGCTAGTACCTCCCCATATATATGTATGGAGTGGATTTTGCAACTGAAAAGAAACTTTGTGTTCCCAACAAGCTAGGTGAAGGACGGCTTTCACACACACTTATCTCTCAGATCTGAGCATGTGGAGAGACGTTCGTTCATCTAGCACAAAGTGAACAGGTTCCTGGAGAAACTTTAACTCTGGTTTCTCAGTCTGTTTCCTAGTGCCGGTTTGAAGTTCCTGCAGTTTTCACTGTAAAACCGAGTTGGAGCTAGTACCTCCCCATATATATGTATGGAGTGGGGGTTGCAACTGAAAAGAAACTTTGTGTTCCCAACAAGCTAGGTGAAGGACGGCTTTCACACACACTTATCTCTCAGAACTGAGCATGTGGAGAGACTTTCGGTCATATAGCACTAAAGGAACGGGTTGCAGGAGAAAATTTTACTCTGGTTTCTCAGTCTGTTTCCTAGTGCCGGTTTGAATTTCCTGCAGTTTTCACTGTAAAACCGAGTTGGAGATAGTACCTCCCCATATATATGTATGGAGTGGAGTTTGCAACTGAAAAGAAACTTTGTGTTCCCAACAAGCTAGGTGAATGACGGCTTTCACACACACATATCTCTCAGAACTGAGCATGTGAAGAGACGTTCGTTCATCTAGCAC
This sequence comes from Camelus dromedarius, assembly GCF_036321535.1. Classification (NCBI taxonomy): domain Eukaryota; kingdom Metazoa; phylum Chordata; class Mammalia; order Artiodactyla; family Camelidae; genus Camelus; species Camelus dromedarius. The sequence goes on along the minus strand of NW_026989819.1, from coordinate 1,816,547 downwards.
TAAGGGAACGGGTTGCAGGAGAAACTTTTATTCTGGTTTCTCAGTCTGTTTCCTAGTGCCGGTTTGAAGTTCCTGCAGTTTTCACTGTAAAACCGAGTTGCAGCTAGTACCTCCCCATATATATGTATGGAGTGGAGTTTGCAACTGAAAAGAAACTTTGTGTTCCCAACAAGCTATGTGAAGGACGGCTTTCACACACACTTATCTCTCAGATCTGAGCATGTGGAGAGACGTTCGTTCATCTAGCACAAAGTGAAAGTGTTGCAGGAGAAACTTTTACTCTGGTTTCTCAGTCTGTTTCCTAGTGCCGGTTTGAAGTTCCTGCAGTTTTCACTGTAAATCCGAGTTGGAGCTAGTACCTCCCCATATATATGTATGGATTGGAGTTTGCAACTGAAAAGAAACTGGGTGTTCCCAACAAGCGAGGTGAAGGACGGCTTTCACACACACTTATCTCTCAGAACTGAGCATGTGGAGAGACGATCGTTCATCTAGCTCATAGGAAACGGGTTGCAGGAGAAACATTTACTCTGGTTTCTCAGTCTGTTTCCTGGTGCCGGTTTGAAGTTCCTGCAGTTTTCACTGTAAAACCGAGTTGGAGCTAGTACCTCCCCATATATATGTATGGAGTGGAGTTTGCAACTGAAAAGAAACTTTGTGTTCCCAACAAGCTAGGTGAAGGACGGCTTTCACACACACTTATCTCTCAGAACTGAGCATGTGGAGAGACGTTCGCTCATCTAGCACAAAGGGAACGGGTTGCAGGAGAAACTTTTACTGTGGTTTCTCAGTCTGTTTCCTTGTGCCGGTTTGAAGTTCCTGCAGTTTTCACTGTAAAACCGAGTTGGAGCTAGTACCTCCCCATATATATGTATGGAGTGGAGTTTGCAACTGAAAAGAAACTTTGTGTTCCCAACAAGCTAGGTGAAGGACGGCTTTCACACACACTTATCTCTCAGAACTGAGCATGTGGAGAAACGTTCGTTCATCTAGCACAAAGGGAACGGGTTGCAGGAGAAACTTTTACTCTGGTTTCTCAGTCTGTTTCCTAGTGCCGGTTTGAAGTTCCTGCATTTTTCACTGTAAAACCGAGTTGGAGCTAGTACCTCCCCATATATATGTATGGAGTGGAGTTTGCAACTGAAAAGAATCTTTGTGTTCCCAACAAGCTAGGTGAAGGACGGCTTTCACACACACTTATCTCTCAGAACTGAGCATGTGGAGAGACGTTCGTTCATCTAGCAGAAAGGGAACGGGTTGCAGGAGAAACTTTTACTCTGGTTTCTCAGTCTGTTTCCTAGTGCCGGTTTGAAGTTCCTGCAGTTTTCACTGTAAAACCGAGTTGGAGCTAGTACCTCCCCATATATATGTATGGAGTGGGGGTTGCAAATGAAAAGAAACGTTGTGTTCCCAACAAGCTAGGTGAAGGACGGCTTTCACACACACTTATCTCTCAGAACTGAGCATGTGGAGAGACTTTCGGTCATATAGCACTAAAGGAACGGGTTGCAGGAGAAAATTTTACTCTGGTTTCTCAGTCTGTTCCCTAGTGCCGGTTTGAAGTTCCTGCAGTTTTCACTGTAAAACCGAGTTGGAGCTAGTACCTCCACATATATATGTATGGAGTGGAGTTTGCAGCTGAAAAGAAACTTTGTGTTCCCAACAAGCTAGGTGAAGGACGGCTTTCACACACACTTATCTCTCAGAACTGAGCATGTGGAGAGACGTTCGTTCATCTAGCACTAAGGGAAAGGGTTGCAGGAGAATCTTTTATTCTGGTTTCTCAGTCTGTTTCCTAGTGCCGGTTTGAAGTTCCTGCAGTTTTCACTGTAAAACAGGGTTGGAGCTAGTACCTCCCCATATATATGTATGGAGTGGATTTTGCAACTGAAAAGAAACTTTGTGTTCCCAACAAGCTAGGTGAATGACGGCTTTCACACACACTTATCTCTCAGATCTGAGCATGTGGAGAGACGTTCGTTCATCTAGCACAAAGTGAACGGGTTCCTGGAGAAACTTTTACTCTGGTTTCTCAGTCTGTTTCCTAGTGCCGGTTTGAAGTTCCTGCATTTTTCACTGTAAAACCGAGTTGGAGCTAGTACCTCCCCATATATATGTATGGAGTGGAGTTTGCAACTGAAAAGAATCTTTGTGTTCCCAACAAGCTAGGTGAAGGACGGCTTTCACACACACTTATCTCTCAGAACTGAGCATGCGGAGAGACGTTCGTTCATCTAGCAGAAAGGGAACGGGTCGCAGGAGAAACTTTTACTCTGGTTTCTCAGTCTGTTTCCTAGTGCCGGTTTGAAGTTCCTGCAGTTTTCACTGTAAAACCGAGTTGGAGCTAGTACCTCCCCATATATATATGTATGGAGTAGAGTTTGCTACTGAAAAGTAACTTGGTGTTCCCAACAAGCTAGGTGAAGAACGGCTTTCACACACACTTATCTCTCAGAATTAAGCATGTGGAGAGACGTTCGTTCATCTAGCACAAAGGGAACGGGTTGCATGAGAAACTTTTACTCTGGTTTCTCAGTTTGTTTCCTAGTGCCGGTTTGAAGTTCCTGCAGTTTTCACTGTAAAACCGAGTTGGAGCTTGTACCTCCCCATATATATGTATGGAGTGGGGGTTGCAACTGAAAAGAAACTTTGTGTTCCCAACAAGCTAGGTGAAGGACGGCTTTCACACACACTTATCTCTCAGAACTGAGCATGTGGAGAGACTTTCGGTCATATAGCACTAAAGGAACGGGTTGCAGGAGAAAATTTTACTCTGGATTCTCAGTCTGTTTCCTAGTGCCGGTTTGAAGTTCCTGCAGTTTTCACTGTAAAACCGAGTTGGAGTTAGTACCTCCCCATATATATGTATGGAGTGGAGTTTGCAACTGAAAAGAAACTTTGTGTTCCCAACAAGCTAGGTGAAGGACGGCTTTCACACACACTTATCTCTCAGAACTGAGCATGTGGAGAGACGTTCGCTCATCGAGCACAAAGGGAACGGGTTGCAGGAGAAACTTTTACTGTGGTTACTCAGTCTGTTTCCTAGTGCCGGTTTGAAGTTCCTGCAGTTTTCACTGTAAAACCGAGTTGGAGCTAGTACCTCCCCATATATATGTATGGAGTGGAGTTTGCAACTGAAAAGAAACTTTGTGTTCCCAACAAGCTAGGTGAAGGACGGCTTTCACACACACTTATCTCTCAGAACTGAGCATGTGGAGAAACGTTCGTTCATCTAGCACAAAGGGAACGGGTTGCAGGAGAAACTTTTACTCTGGTTTCTCAGTCTGTTTCCTAGTGCCGGTTTGAAGTTCCTGCATTTTTCACTGTAAAACCGAGTTGGAGCTAGTACCTCCCCATATATATGTATGGAGTGGAGTTTGCAACTTAAAAGAATCTTTGTGTTCCCAACAAGCTAGGTGAAGGACGGCTTTCACACACACTTATCTCTCAGAACTGAGCATGTGGAGAGACGTTCGTTCATCTAGCAGAAAGGGAACGTGTTGAAGGAGAAACTTTTACTCTGGTTTCTCAGTCTGTTTCCTAGTGCCGGTTTGAAGTTCCTGCAGTTTTCACTGTAAAACCGAGTTGGAGCTATTACCTCCCCATATATATATGTATGGAGTGGAATTTGCAACTGAAAAGAAACTTTGTGTTCCCAACAAGCTAGGTGAAGGACGGCTTTCACACACACTTATCTCTCAGAATTAAGCATGTGGAGAGACGTTCGTTCATCTAGCACAAAGGGAACGGGTTGCATGAGAAACATTTACTCTGGTTTCTCAGTCTCTTTCCTAGTGCCGGTTTGAAGTTCATGCAGTTTTCACTGTAAAACCGAGTTGGAGCTAGTACCTCCCCATATATATGTATGGAGTGGGGGTTGCAACTGAAAAGAAACTTTGTGTTCCCAACAAGCTAGTTGAAGGACGGCTTTCACACACACTTATCTCTCAGAACTGAGCATGTGGAGAGACTTTCGGTCATATAGCACTAAAGGAACGGGTTGCAGGAGAAAATTTTACTCTGGTTTCTCAGTCTGTTTCCTAGTGCCGGTTTGAAGTTCCTGCAGTTTTCACTGTAAAACCGAGTTGGAGCTAGTACCTACACATATATATGTATGGAGTGGAGTTTGCAGCTGAAAAGAAACTTTGTGTTCCCAACAAGCTAGGTGAAGGACGGCTTTCACACACACTTATCTCTCAGAACTGAGCATGTGGAGAGACGTTCGTTCATCTAGCACTAAGGGAAAGGGTTGCAGGAGAAACTTTTATTCTGGTTTCTCAGTCCGTTTCCTAGTGCCGGTTTGAAGTTCCTGCAGTTTTCACTGTAAAACAGAGTTGGAGCTAGTACCTCCCCATATATATGTATGGAGTGGATTTTGCAACTGAAAAGAAACTTTGTGTTCCCAACAAGCTAGGTGAAGGACGGCTTTCACACACACTTATCTCTCAGATCTGAGCATGTGGAGAGACGTTCGTTCATCTAGCACAAAGTGAACAGGTTCCTGGAGAAACTTTTACTCTGGTTTCTCAGTCTGTTTCCTAGTGCCGGTTTGAATTTCCTGCAGTTTTCACTGTAAAACCGAGTTGGAGCTAGTACCTCCCATATATATGTATGGAGTGGAGTTTGCAACTGAAAAGAAACTTTGTGTTCCCAACAAGCTAGGTGAATGACGGCTTTCACACACACTTATCTCTCAGAACTGAGCATGTGAAGAGACGTTCGTTCATCTAGCACTAAGGGAACGGGTTGCAGGAGAAACTTTTATTCTGGTTTCTCAGTCTGTTTCCTAGTGCCGGTTTGAAGTTCCTGCAGTTTTCACTGTAAAACCGAGTTGCAGCTAGTACCTCCCCATATATATGTATGGAGTGGAGTTTGCAACTGAAAAGAAACTTTGTGTTCCCAACAAGCTATGTGAAGGACGGCTTTCACACACACTTATCTCTCAGATCTGAGCATGTGGAGAGACGTTCGTTCATATAGCACAAAGTGAAAGGGTTGCAGGAGAAACTTTTACTCTGGTTTCTCAGTCTGTTTCCTAGTGCCGGTTTGAAGTTCCTGCAGTTTTCACTGTAAATCCGAGTTGGAGCTAGTACCTCCCCATATATATGTATGGATTGGAGTTTGCACCTGAAAAGAAACTGGGTGTTCCCAACAAGCGAGGTGAAGGACGGCTTTCACACACACTTATCTCTCAGAACTGAGCATGTGGAGAGACGATCGTTCATCTAACTCATAGGAAACGGGTTGCAGGAGAAACATTTACTCTGGTTTCTCAGTCTGTTTCCTGGTGCCGGTTTGAAGTTCCTGCAGTTTTCACTGTAAAACCGAGTAGGAGCTAGTACCTCCCCATATATATGTATGGAGTGGAGTTTGCAACTGAAAAGAAACTTTGTGTTCCCAACAAGCTAGGTGAAGGACGGCTTTCACACACACTTATCTCTCAGAACTGAGCATGTGGAGAGACGTTCGCTCATCTAGCACAAAGGGAACGGGTTGCAGGAGAAACTTTTACTGTGGTTTCTCAGTCTGTTTCCTAGTGCCGGTTTGAAGTTCCTGCAGTTTTCACTGTAAAACCGAGTTGGAGCTAGTACCTCCCCATATATATGTATGGAGTGGAGTTTGCAACTGAAAAGAAACTTTGTGTTCCCAACAAGCTAGGTGAAGGACGGCTTTCACACACACTTATCTCTCAGAACTGAGCATGTGGAGAAACGTTCGTTCATCTAGCACAAAGGGAACGGGTTGCAGGAGAAACTTTTACTCTGGTTTCTCAGTCTGTTTCCTAGTGCCGGTTTGAAGTTCCTGCATTTTTCACTGTAAAACCGAGTTGGAGCTAGTACCTCCCCATATATATGTATGGAGTGGAGTTTGCAACTGAAAAGAATCTTTGTGTTCCCAACAAGCTAGGTGAAGGACGACTTTCACACACACTTATCTCTCAGAACTGAGCATGTGGAGAGACGTTCGTTCATCTAGCAGAAAGGGAACGGGTTGCAGGAGAAACTTTTACTCTGGTTCCTCAGTCTGTTTCCTAGTGCCGGTTTGAAGTTCCTGCAGTTTTCACTGTAAAACCGAGTTGGAGCTAGTACCTCCCCATATATATATGTATGGAGTGGAGTTTGCAACTGAAAAGAAACTTTGTGTTCCCAACAAGCTAGGTGAAGGACGGCTTTCACACACACTTATCTCTCAGAAATAAGCATGTGGAGAGACGTTCGTTCATCTAGCACAAAGGGAACGGGTTGCATGAGAAACATTTACTCTGGTTTCTCAGTCTCTTTCCTAGTGCCGGTTTGAAGTTCCTGCAGTTTTCACTGTAAAACCGAGTTGGAGCTAGTACCTCCCCATATATATGTATGTAGTGGGGGTTGCAACTGAAAAGAAACTTTGTGTTCCCAACAAGCTAGGTGAAGGACGGCTTTCACACACACTTATCTCTCAGAACTGAGCATGTGGAGAGACTTTCGGTCATATAGCACTAAAGGAACGGGTTGCAGGAGAAACTTTTACTCTGGATTCTCAGTCTGTTTCCTAGTGCCGGTTTGAAGTTCCTGCAGTTCTCACTGTAAAACCGAGTTGGAGCTAGTACCTCCCCATATATATGTATGGAGTGGAGTTTGCAACTGAAAAGAAACTTTGTGTTCCCAACAAGCTAGGTGAATGACGGCTGTCACACACACTTATCTCTCAGAACTGAGCATGGGGAGAGACGTTCGTTCATCTAGCTCTAAGGGAACGGGTTGCAAGGGAAACTTTTATTCTGGTTTCTCAGTCTGTTTCCTAGTGCCGGTTTGAAGTTCCTGCAGTTTTCACTGTAAAACAGAGTTGGAGCTAGTACCTCCCCATATATATGTATGGAGTGGATTTTGCAACTGAAAAGAAACTTTGTGTTCCCAACAAGCTAGGTGAAGGACGGCTTTCACACACACTTATCTCTCAGAACTGAGCATGTGGAGAGACGTTCGTTCATCTAGCACAAAGGGAACGGGTTGCTGGAAAAAATTTTACTCTTGTTTCTCAGTCTGTTTCCTAGTGCCGGTTTGAAGTTCCTGCAGTTTTCAGTGTAAAACCGAGTTGGAGCTAGTACCTCCCCGTATATTTGTATGGAGTGGAGTTTGCAACTGAAAAGAAACTTTGTGTTCCCAACAAGCTAGGTGAAGGACGGCTTTCACAAACAGTTATCTCTCAGAATTTAGCATGTGGAGAGACGTTCTTTCATCTAGCACAAAGGGAATTGGTTGCATTGGAAAATTTTACTGTGGTTTCTCGGTCTGTTTCCTAGTGCCGGTTTGAAGTTCTTGCAGTTTTCACTGTAAAACCGAGTTGGTGCTAGTACCTCCCCATATATATGTATGGAGTGGAGTTTGCAACTGAAAAGAAACTTTGTGTTCCCAACAAGCAAGGTGAAGGACGGCATTCACACACAATTATCTCTCAGAACTGAGCATGTGGAGAGACGTTCGTTCATGTAGCACAAAGGGAACGGGTTGCAGGAGAAACTTTACTGTGGTTTCTCAGTCTGTTTCCTAGTGCTGGTTTGAAGTTCCTGCATTTTTCACTTTAAACCCGAGTTGGAGATTGTACCTCCCCATATATTTGTATGGAGTGGAGTTTGCAACTGAAAAGAAACTTAGTGTTCCCAACAAGCTAGGTGAAGGACGGCTTTCACAAACACTTTTCTCTCAGAACTGAGCATGTGGAGAGACGTTCGTTCATCTAGCACAAAGGGAACGGGTTGCAGGGGAAACTTTTACTCTGGTTTCTCAGTCTGTTTCCTAGTGCCGGTTTGAAGTTCCTGCAGTTTTCACTGTAAATCCGAGTTGCAGCTATTACCTCTCCATATATTTATGTATGGAGTGGAGTTTGCATCTGAAAAGAAACTATGTGTTCCCAACAAGCTAGGTGAAGGACGGCTTTCACAAACACTTATCTCTCAGAATTTAGCATGTGGAGAGACGTTCTTTCATCTAGCACAAAGTGAATGGGTTGCATTGGAAAATTTTACTGTGGTTTCTCGGTCTGTTCCCTAGTGCCGGTTTGAAGTTCTTGCAGTTTTCACTGTCAAACCGAGTTGGTGCTAGTACCTCCCCATATATATATATGGAGTGGAGTTTGCAACTGAAAAGAAACTTTGTGTTCCCAACAAGCAAGTTGAAGGAAGGCATTCACACACACTTATCTCTCAGAACTGAGCATGTGGAGAGACGTTCGTTCATCTAGCACAAACGGAACGGGTTGCAGGAGAAACTTTACTGTGGTATCTCAGTCTGTTTCCTAGTGCCGGTTTGAAGTTCCTGCAGTTTTCACTGTAAACCCGAGTTGGAGCTAGTACCTCCCCATATATATGTATGGAGTGGAGTTTGCAACTGAAAAGAAACTTTGTGTTCCCAACAAGCTAGGTGAAGGACGGCTTTCACACACACTTATCTCTCAGAACTGAGCATGTGGAGAGACGTTCGTTCATCTAGCACAAAGGGAACGGGTTGCAGGAGAAACTTTTACTCTGGTTTCTCAGTCTGTTTCCTAGTGCCGGTTTGAAGTTCCTGCAGTTTTCACTGTAAACTCGAGTTGAAGCTAGTACCTCCCCATATATATCTATGGAGTGGAGTTTGCAACTGAATAGAATCTGTGTGTTCCCAACAAGCTAGGTGAAGGACGGCTTTCACACACACTTATCTCTCAGAACTGAGCATGTGGAGAGACGATCGTTCATCTAGCACATAGGAAACGGGTTGCAGGAAAAACTTTTACTCTGGTTTCTCAGTCTGTTTCCTAGTGCCGGTTTGAAGTTCCTGCAGTTTTCACTGTAAAACCGAGTTGGAGCTAGTACCTCCCCATATATATGTTTGGAGTGGAGTTTGCAACTGAAAAGAAATTTTGTGTTCCCAACAAGCTAGGTGAAGTACGGCTTTCACACACACTTATCTCTCAGAACTGAGCATGTGGAGAGACGTTCGCTCATCTAGCAGAAAGGGAACGGGTTGCAGGACAAACTTTTACTCTGGTTTCTCAGTCTGTTTCCTAGTGCCGGTTTGAAGTTCCTGCAGTTTTCACTGTAAAACCGAGTTGGAGCTAGTACCTCCCCATATATATATGTATGGAGTGGAGTTTGCATCTGAAAAGAAACTTTGTGTTCCCAACAAGCTAGGTGAAGGACGGCTTTCACACACACTTATCTCTCAGAACTGAGCATGTGGAGAGACGTTCGTTCATCTAGCACAAAGGGAACGGGTTGCAGGAGAAACTTTTTCTCTGGTTTCTCAGTCTGTTTCCTAGTGCCGGTTTGAAGTTCCTGCAGTTTTCACTGTAAAACCGAGTTGGAGCTAGTACCTCCCCATATATATATATGGAGAGGACTTTGCAACTGAAAAGAAACTTTGTGTTCCCAACAAGGTAGGTGAAGGACGGCTTTCACACACACTTATCTCTCAGAACTGAGCATGTGGATAGACTTTCGGTCATATAGCACTAAAGGAACGGGTTGCAGGAGAAAATTTTACTCTGGTTTCTCAGTCTGTTTCCTAGTGCCGGTTTGAAGTTCCTGCAGTTTTCACTGTAAAACCGAGTTGGAGCTAGTACCTCCCCATATATATGTATGGAGTGGAGTTTGCAACTGAAAAGAAACTTTGTCTTCCCAACAAGCTAGGTGAAGGACGGCTTTCACACACAATTATCTCTCAGAAATGAGCATGTGGAGAGACGTTCGTTCATCTAGCAGAAAGGGAACGGGTTGCAGGAGAAACATTTATTCTGGTTCCTCAGTCTGTTTCCTAGTGCCGGTTTGAAGTTCCTGTAGTTTTAACTGTAAAACAGCGTTGGATCTAGTACCTCCCCATATATATGTATGGAGTGGAGTTTGCAACTGAAAAGAAACTTTGTGTTCCCAACAAGCTAGGTGAAGGACGGCTTTCACACACACACATCTTTCAGAACTGAGCGTGTGGAGAGACGTTCGTTCATCTAGCACTAATGGAACGGGTTGCAGGAGAAACTTTTACTCTGGTTTCTCAGTCTGTTTCCTAGTGCCGTTTTGAAGTTCCTCCATTTTTCACTGTAAAACCGATTTGGGGCTAGTACCTCCCCATATATATGTATGGAGTGGAGTTTGCAACTGAAAAGAAACTTTGTGTTCCCAACCATCTAGGTGAAGGACGGCTTTCACACACACTTATCTCTCAGAACTGAGAATGTGGAGAGACTTTCGGTCATATAGCACTAAGGGAACGGGTTGCAGGAGTAAATTTTACTCTGGATTCTCAGTCTGTTTCCTAGTGCCGGTTTGAAGTTCCTGCAGTTTTCACTGTAAAACCGAGTTGGAGCTAGTACCTACCCATATATATGTATGGAGTGGAGTTTGAAACTGAAAAGAAACTTTGTGTTCCCAACAAGCTAGGTGAAGGACGGCATTCACGAACACTTATCTCTCAGAATTTAGAATGTGGAGAGACGTTCTTTCATCTAGCACAAAGGGAACTGGTTGCATTAGAAACTTTTACTGTGGTTTCTCGGTCTGTTTCCTAGTGCCGGTTTGAAATTCCTACAGTTTCACTGTAAAACCGAGTTGGAGCTAGTACCTCCCCATATATATGTATGGAATGGAGTTAGAAACTGAAAAGAAACTTTGTGTTCTCAACAAGGTAGGTGAAGGACGGCTTTCAAAAACACTTATCTCTCAGAATTTAGCATGTGGAGAGACGTTCTTTCATCTAGCACAAAGGGAACGGGTTGCAGGAGAAACTTTTACTGTGGTTTCTCGGTCTCTTTCCTAGTGCCGGTTTGAAGTTCTTACAGTTTTCACTGTAAAACCTATTTGGTGCTAGTACCTCCCATATATATGTATGGATTGGAGTTTGCAACTGAAAAGAAACTTTGTGTTCCCAACAAGCTAGGTGAAGGACGGCTTTCACACACACTTATCTCTCAAAACTGAGCATGTGTGGAGACGTTCGTTCATCTAGCCAAAGGGAACGGGTTGCAGGAGAAACTTTTACTCTTGTTTCTCAGTCTGTTTCCTAGTGCCGGTTTGAAGTTCCTGCAGTTTTCACTGTAAAACCGATTTGGAGCTAGTACCTACCCATATACATGTATGGAGTGGAGTTTGCAAGTGAAAAGAAACTTTGTGTTCCCAACAAGCTAGGTGAAGGACGGCTTTCACACACACACATTTTTCAGAACTGAGCATGTGGAGAGACGTTCGTTCATCTAGCACAAAGGGAACGGGTTGCAGGAGGAAATTTTACTCTGGTTTCTCAGTCTGTTTCCTAGTGCCGGTTTGAATTTCCTGCAGTTTTCAGTGTAAAACCGTGTTGGGGCTAGTACCTCCCCATATATTTGTATGGAGTGAAGTTTGCAACTGAATAGAAAATTAGTGTTCCCAACAAGCTAGGTGAAGGGCGGCTTTCACAAACACTTATCTCTCAGAACTGAGCATGGGGAGAGACGTTCGTTCATCTAGGACTAAGGGAACGGGTTGCAGGGGAAACTTTTACTCTGGTTTCTCAGTCTGTTTCCTAGTGCCGGTTTGAAGTTCCTGCAGTTTTCACTGTAAAACAGGGTTGGAGCTAGTACCTCCCCATATATATGTATGGAGTGGAGTTTGCAACTTAAAAGAATCTTTGTGTTCCCAACAAGCTAGGTGAAGGACGGCTTTCACACACACTTATCTCTCAGAACTGAGCATGTGGAGAGACGTTCGTTCATCTAGCACAAAGGGAACGGGTTGCAGGAAAATCTTTTACTCTGGTTTCTCAGTCTGTTTCCTAGTGCCGGTTTGAAGTTCCTGCAGTTTTCACTGTAAAACCGAGTTGGAGCTAGTACCTCCCCATATATATGTATGGAGTTGAGTTTGCAAATGAAAAGAAACTTTGTGTTCCCAACCATCTAGGTGAAGGACGGCTTTCACACACACTTATCTCTCAGAAGTAAGCATGTGGAGCGACTTTCGGTCATATAGCACTAAGGGAACGGGTTGCAGGAGAAAATTTTACTCTAGTTTCTCAGTCTGTTTCCTAGTGCCGGTTTGAAGTTCCTGCAGTTTTCACTGTAAAGCCGAGTTGGAGCTAGTACCTCCCCATATATATGTATGGAGTTGAGTTTGCAAATGAAATGAAACTTTGTGTTCCCAACAAGCTAGGTGAAGGACGGCTTTCACACACACTTATCTCTCAGAACTGAGCATGTGGAGAGACTTTCGGTCATATAGCACTAAGGGAACGGGTTGCAGGAGAAAATATTACTCTGGTTTCTCAGTCTGTTTCCTAGTGCCGGTTTGAAGTTCCTGCAGTTTTCACTGTAAAACCGAGTTGGAGCTAGTACCTCCCCATATATATGTATGGAGTGGAGTTTGCAACTGAAAAGAAACTTTGTGTTCCCAACAAGCTAGGTGAAGGATGGCTTTCACACACACTTATCTCTCAGAACTGAGCATGTGGAGAGACGTTCGTTCATCTAGCACAAAGGGAACGGGTTGCAGGAGAAACTTTTACTCTGGTTTCTCAGTCTGTTTCCTAGTGCCGGTTTGAAGTTCCTGCAGTTTTCACTGTAAACCCGAGTTGGAGCTATTACCTCCCCATATATATGTATGGATTGGAGTTTGCACCTGAAAAGAAACTGTGTGTTCCCAACAAGCGAGGTGAAGGACGGCTTTCACACACACTTATCTCTCAGAACTGAGCATGTGGAGAGACAATCGTTCATCAAGCTCATAGGAAACGGGTTGCAGGAGAAACATTTACTCTGGTTTCTCAGTCTGTTTCCTGGTGCCGGTTTGAAGTTCCTGCATTTTTCACTGTAAAACCGAGTTGGAGCTAGTACCTCCCCATATATATGTATGGAGTGGAGTTTGCAACTGAAAAGAAACTTTGTGTTCCCAACAAGCTAGGTGAAGGACGGCTTTCACACACACTTATCTCTCAGAACTGAGCATGTGGAGAGACGTTCGCTCATCTAGCACAAAGGGAACGGGTTGCAGGAGAAACTTTTACTGTGGTTTATCAGTCTGTTTCCTAGTGCCGGTTTGAAGTTCCTGCAGTTTTCACTGTAAAATCGAGTTGGAGCTAGTACCTCCCCATATATATGTATGGAGTGGAGTTTGCAACTGAAAAGAAACTTTGTGTTCCCAACAAGCTAGGTGAAGGACGGCTTTCACACACACTTATCCCTCAGAACTGAGCATGTGGAGAGACGTTCGTTCATCTAGCACAAAGGGAACGGGTTGCAGGAGAAACTTTTACTCTGGTTTCTCAGTCTGTTTCCTAGTGCCGGTTCGAATTTCCTGCAGTTTTCACTGTAAAACCGAGTTGGAGCTAGTACCTCCCCATATATATGTATGGAGTGGAGTTTGCTACTGAAAAGAAACTTTGTGTTCCCAACAAGCTAGGTGAAGGACGGCTTTCACACTCACTTATCTCTCAGAACTGAGCATGTGGAGAGACGATCGTTCATCTAGCACAAAGGGAACGGGTTGCAGGAGAAACTTTTACTCTGTTTTCTCACTCTGTTTCCTAGTGCCGGTTTGAAGTTCTTGCAGTTTTCACTGTAAAACCGAGTTGGAGCTAGTACCTCCCCATATATATGTATGGAGTGGAGTTTGCAACTGAAAAGAAACTTTGTGTTCCCAACAAGCTAGGTGAAGGACGGCTTTCACACACACTTATCTCTCAGTACTGAGCATGTGGAGAGACCTTCGTTCATCTAACACAAAGGGAACAAGTTGCAGAAGAATCTTTACTGTGGTTTCTCAGTCTGTTTCCTAGTGCCGGTTTGAAGTTCCTGCAGTTTTCACTGTAAAACTTGGTTGGAGCTAGTAACTCCCCATATATATGTATGGAGTGGAGTTTGCAACTGAAAAGAAACTTTGTGTTCCCAACAAGCTAGGTGAAGGACGGCTTTCACACACACTTATCTCTCAGAACTGAGCATGTGGAGAGACGTTCGTTCATCTAGCACAAATGGAACGGGTTGCAGGAGAAACTTTTACTCTGGTTTCTCAGTCTGTTTCCTAGTGCCGGTTTGAAGTTCCTGCAGTTTTCACTGTAAAACCGAGTTGGAGCTAGTACCTCCCCATATATATGTATGGAGTGGAGTTTGCAACTGAAAAGAAACTTTGTGTTCCCAACAAGCTAGGTGAAGGACGGCTTTCACACACACTTATCTCTCAGAACAGAGCATGTGGAGAGACGTTCGTTCATCTAGCACAAAGGGAACGGGTTGCAGGAGAAACTTTTACTCTTGTTTCTCAGTCTGTTTCCTAGTGCCGGTTTGAAGTTCCTGCAGTTTTCAATGTAAAACAGATTTGGGGCTAGTACCTCCCCATATATATGTATGGAGTGGAGTTTGCAACTGAAAAGAAACTTTGTGTTCCCAACAAGCTAGGTGAAGGACAGCTTTCAATCACACTTATCTCTCAGAACTGAGCATGTGGAGAGACGTTCGTTCATCTAGCACATAGGAAACTGGTTGCAGGGGAAACTTTTACTCTGGTTTCTCAGTCTGTTTGCTAGTGCTGGTTTGAAGTTCCTGCAGTTTTCACTGTAAAACCGAGTTGGAGCTAGTACCTCCCCATATATATGTATGGAATGGAGTTTGCAAATGAAAAGAAACTGTGTGTTCCCAACAAGCTAGGTGAAGGACGGCTTTCACACACACTTATCTCTCAGAACTGAGCATGTGGAGAGACGATCGTTCATCTAGCACATAGGAAACGGTTTGCAGGAGAAACTTTTACTCTGGTTTCTCAGTCTGTTTCCTAGTGCCGGTTTGAATTTCCTGCAGTTTTCACTGTAAAACCTGGTTGGAGCTTGTACCTCCCCATATATATGTATGGAGTGGAGTTTGCAACTGAAAAGAAACTGTGTGTTCCCAACAAGCTAGGTGAAGGACGGCTTTCACACACACATATCTCTCAGAACTGAGCATGTGGAGATATGTTCGCTCATCTAGCACAAAGGGAACAGGTTGCAGGAGAAAATTTTACTGTGGTTTCTCAGTCTGTTTCCTAGTGCCGGTTTGAAGTTACTGCAGTTTTCACTGTAAAACCGAGTTGGAGCTAGTACCTCCCCATATATATGTATGGAGTGGAGTTTGCAACTGAAAAGAAACTTTGTGTTCCCAACAAGCTAGGTGAAGGACGGCTTTCACACACACTTATCTCTCAGAACTGAGCATGTGGAGAGACGTTCGTTCATCTAGCACATAGGAAACTGGATGCAGGGGAAACTTTTACTCTGGTTTCTCAGTCTGTTTGCTAGTGCTGGTATGAAGTTCCTGCAGTTTTCACTGTAAAACCTGGTTGGAGCTTGTACCACCCCATATATATGTATGGAGTGGAGTTTGCAACTGAAAAGAAACTGTGTGTTCCCAACAAGCTAGGTGAAGGACGGCTTTCACACACACTTATCTCTCAGAACTGAGCATGTGGAGAGACTTTCGCTCATCTAGCACAAAGGGAACGGGTTGCAGGAGAAACTTTTACTGTGGTTTCTCAGTCTGTTTCCTAGTGCCGTTTTGAAGTTCCTGCAGTTTTCACTGTAAAACCGAGTTGGAGCTAGTACCTCCCCATATATATTTATGGAGTGGAGTTTGCAACTGAAAAGAAACTTTGTGTTCCCAACAAGCTAGGTGAAGGACGGCTTTCACACACACTTATCTCTCAGAACTGAGCATGTGGAGAGACGTTCGCTCATCTAGCACAAAGGGAACGGGTTGCAGGAGAAACTTTTACTCTGGTTTCTCAGTCTGTTTCCTAGTGCCGGTTTGAAGTTCCTGCAGTTTTCACTGTAAAACCTAGTTGGAGCTAGTACCTCCCCATATATATGTATGGAGTGGAGTTTGCAACTGAAAAGAAACTTTGTGTTCCCAACAAGCTATGTGAAGTACGGCTTTCACACACACTTATCTCTCAGAACTGAGCATGTGGAGAGACGTTCGTTCATCTAGCACAAAGGGAATGGTTTGCAGGAGAAACTTTTACTCTGGTTTCTTAGTCTGTTTCCTAGTACCGATTCGAATTTCCTGCAGTTTTCACTGTAAAACCGAGTTGGAGCTAGTACCTGCCCATATATATGTATGGAGTGGAGTTTGCAAATGAAAAGAAACTTTGTGTTCCCAACAAGCTAGGTGAAGGACGGCTTTGACACACACACATCTTTCAGAACTGAGCATGTGGAGAGACGTTCGTTCATCTAGCACAAACGGAACGGGTTGCAGGAGAAACTTTACAGTGGTTTCTCACTCTGTTTCCTAGTGCCGGTTTGAAGTTCCTGCAGTTTTCACTATAAACCCGAGTTGGAGCTAGTACCTCCCCATATAAATGTATGGAGTGGAGTTTGCAACTGAAAAGAAACTTTGTGTTCCCAAAAAGCTAGGTGAAGGACGGCTTTCACACACACTTATCTCTCAGAACTGAGCATGTGGAGAGACGTTCGTTCATCTAGCACATAGGAAACGGGTTGCAGGGGAAACTTTTACTCTGGTTTCTCAGTCTGTTTGCTAGTGCTGGTTTGAAGTTCCTGCAGTTTTCACTGTAAAACCGAGTTGGAGCTGGTACCTTCCCATATATACGTATAGAGTGGAGTTTGCAACTGAAAAGAACTGTGTGTTCCCAACAAGCTAGGTGAAGGACGGCTTTCACACCCACTTATCTCTCAGAACTGAGCATGTGGAGAGACGATCGTTCATGTAGCACATAGGAAACGGTTTGCAGGAGAAACTTTTACTCTGGTTTCTCAGTCTGTTTCCTAGTGCCGGTTTGAAGTTCCTGCAGTTTTCACTGTAAAACCGAATTGGAGCTTGTACCTCCCCATATATATGTATGGAGTGGAGTTTGCAACTGAAAAGAAACTTTGTGTTCCCAAAAAGCTATGTGAAGGACGGCTTTCACACACACTTATCTCTCAGAACTGAGCATGTGGAGAGACGTTCGCTCATGTAGCACAAAGGGAATGGGTTGCAGGAGAAACTTTTACTGTGGTTTCTCAGTCTGTTTGCTAGTGCCTGTTTGAAGTTCCTGCAGTTTTCACTGTAAAACCGAGTTGGAGCTAGTACCTCCCCTTATATATTTATGGAGTGGATTTTGCAACTGAAAAGAAACTTTGTGTTCCCAATAAGCTAGGTGAAGGGCGGCTTTCACACACACTTATCTCTCAGAACTGAGCATGTGGAGAGACGTTCGTTCATCTAGCACAAAGGGAACAGTTTGCAGGAGAAATTTTACTCTGGTTTCTCAGTCTGTTTCCTAGTGCCGGTTTGAAGATCCTGCAGTTTTCACTGTAAAACCGAGTTGGAGCTAGTACCTCCCCATATATATGTATGGAGTGGAGTTTGCAACTGAAAAGAAACTTTGTGTTCCCAACAAGCTATGTGAAGGACGGCTTTCACACACACATATCTCTCAGAACTGAGCATGTGGAGAGACGTTCGTTCATCTAACACAAAGGAAACGGGTTGCAGGAGAAACTTTACTGTGGTTTCTCAGTCTGTTTCCTAGTGCCGGTTTGAAGTTCCTGCAGTTTTCACTGTAAACCCGAGTTGGAACTAGTACCTCCCCATATATATGTATGGAGTGGAGTTTGCAACTGAAAAGAAACTTTGTGTTCCCAACAAGCTAGGTGAAGGACGGCTTTAACACACACTTATCTCTCAGAACTGAGCATGTGGAGAGACGTTCGTTCATCTAGCACATAGGAAACGGGTTGCAGGGGAAACTATTACTCTGGTTTCTCAGTCTGTTTGCTAGTGCTGGTTTGAAGTTCCTGCAGTTTTCACTGTAAAACCGAGTTGGAGCTAGTACCTCCCCATATATATGTATGAAGTGGAGTTTGCAACTGAAAAGAAACTGTGTGTTCCCAACAAGCTAGGTGAAGGACGGCTTTCACACACAATTATCTCTCAGAACTGAGTATGTGGAGAGACGTTCGTTCATCTAGCACAAAGGGAACGGGTTGCAGGAGAAACTTTTACTCTGGTTTCTCAGTCTGTTTCCTAGTGCCGGTTTGAAGTTCCTGCAGTTTTCACTGTAAAACCGAGTTGGAGCTAGTACCTCCCCATATATATGTATGGAATGGAGTTTGCAACTGAAAAGAATCTGTGTGTTCCCAACAAGCTAGGTGAAGTACGGCTTTCACACACACTTATCTCTCAGAACTGAGCATGTGGAGAGACGATCGTTCATCTAGCACATAGGAAACGGTTTGCAGGAGAAACTTTTACTCTGGTTTCTCAGTCTGTTTCCTAGTGCCTGTTTGAAGTTCCTGCATTTTTCACTGTAAAACCGAGTTGGAGCTTGTACCTCCCCATATATATGTATGGAGTGGGTTTTCAACTGAAAAGAAACTTTGTGTTCCCAACAAGCTAGGTGAAGGACGGCTTTAACACACACTTATCTCTCAGAACTGAGCATGTGGAGAGACGTTCGCTCATCTAGCACAAAGGGAACGGTTTGCAGGAGAAACTTTTACTGTGGTTTCTAAGTCTGTATCCTAGTGCCGGTTTGAAGTTCCTGCAGTTTTCACTGTAAAATCGAGTTGGAGCTAGTACCTCCCCATATATATGTATGGAGTGGAGTTTGCAACTGAAAAGAATCTTTGTGTTCCCAACAAGCTAGGTGAAGGACGGCTTTCACACACACTTATCTCTCAGAACTGAGCATGTGGAGAGACGTTCGTTCATCTAGCACAAATGGAACGGGTTGCAGGAGAAACTTTTACTCTGGATTCTCAGTCTGATTCCTAGTGCCGGTTTGAAGATCCTGCAGTTTTCACTGTAAAACCGAGTTGGAGCTTGTACCTCCCCATATATATGTATGGAGAGGAGTTTGCAACTGAAAAGAAACTTTGTGTTCCCAACAAGCAAGGTGAAGGACGGCTTTAACACACACTTATCTCTCAGAAATGAGCATGTGGAGAGACGTTCGCTCATCTAGCACAAAGGGAACGGTTTGCAGGAGAAACTTTTACTCTGGTTTCTCAGTCTGTTTCCTAGTGCCGGTTTGAAGTTCCTGCAGTTTTCACTGTAAAACCGAGTTGGAGCTAGTACCTCCCCATATATATGTATGGAGTGGAGTTTGCAACTGAAAAGAATCTTTGTGTTCCCAACAAGCTAGGTGAAGGACGGCTTTCACACACACTTATCTCTCAGAACTGAGCATGTGGAGAGACGTTCGTTCATCTAGCACAAAGGGAACGGGTTGCAGGGGAAACTTTTACTCTGGATTCTCAGTCTGATTCCTAGAGCCGGGTTGAAGATACTGCAGTTTTCACTGTAAAACCGAGTTGGAGCTAGTACCTCCCCATATATATGTATGGAGTGTAGTTAGCAACTGAAAAGAAACTTTGTGTTCCCAACAAGCTAGGTGAAGGACGGCTTTCACACACACTTATCTCTCAGAACTGAGCATGTGGAGAGACGTTCGTTCATCTAGCACAAAGGGAACGGGTTGCAGGTGAAACTTTTACTCTGGTGTCTCAGTCTGTTTCCTAGTGCCGATTCGAATTTCCTGCAGTTTTCACTGTAAAACCGAGTTGGAGCTAGTACCTCCCCATATATATGTATGGAGTGGAGTTTGCAACTGAAAAGAAACTTTGTGTTCCCAACAAGCTAGTTGAAGGACGGCTTTCACACACACTTATCTCTCAGAACTGAACATGTGGAGAGACGTTCGTTCATTTAGCACAAAGGGAACGGGTTGCAGGAGAAACTTTTACTCTGGTTTCTCAGTCTGTTTCCTAGTGCCGGTTTGAAGTTCTTGCAGTTTTCACTGTAAAACACAGTTGAAGCTAGTACCTCCCCATATATATGTATGGAGTGGAGTTTGCAACTGAAAAGAAACTTTGTGTTCCCAACAAGCTAGGTGAAGGACGGCTTTCACACACACTTATCTCTCATAACTGAGCATGTGGAGAGACGTTCGTTCATCTAGCACAAAGGGAACGGGTTGCAGGAGAAACTTTTACTCTTGTTTCTCAGTCTGTTTCCTAGTGCCGGTTTGAAGTTCCTGCAGTTTTCACTGTAAAAGAGATTTGGAGCTAGTACCACCCCATATATATGTATGGAGTGGAGTTTGCAACTGAAAAGGGACTTTGTGTTCCCAACAAGCTAGGTGAAGGACGGCTTTCACACACACACATCTTTCAGAACTGAGCATGTGGAGAGACGTTCGTTCATCTAGCACAAAGGGAACGGGTTGCAGGAGAAACATTTACTGTGGTTTCTCAGTCTGTTTCCTAGTGCCGGTTTGAAGTTCCTGCAGTTTTTACTGTAAAACCGAGTTGGAGCTAGTACCTCCCCATATATATGTATGGAGTGGAGTTTGCAACTGAAAAGAATCTTTGTTTTCACAACAAGCTAGGTGAAGGACGGCTTTCACACACACTTATCTCTCAGAACTGAGCATGTGGAGAGACGTTCGTTCATCTAGCACAAAGGGAACGGGTTGCAGGAGAAACTTTTATTCTGGATTCTCAGTCTGATTCCTAGTGCCGGTTTGAAGATCCTGCAGTTTTCACTGTAAAACCGAGTTGGAGCTAGTACCTCCCCATATATATGTATGGAGTGGAGTTTGCAACTGAAAAGAAACTTTGTGTTCCCAACAAGCTAGGTGAAGGACGGCTTTCACACACACTTATCTCTCAGAACTGAGCATGTGGAGAGACGTTCGTTCATCTAGCAAAAAGGGAACGGGTTGCAGGTGAAACTTTTACTCTGGTGTCTCAGTCTGTTTCCTAGTGCCGATTCGAATTTCCTGCAGTTTTCACTGTAAAACCGAGTTGGAGCTAGTACCTCCCCATATATATGTATGGAGTGGAGTTTGCAACTGAAAAGAAACTTTGTGTTCCCAACAAGCTAGTTGAAGGACGGCTTTCACACACACTTATCTCTCAGAACTGAGCATGTGGAGAGACGTTCGTTCATTTAGCACAAAGGGAACGGGTTGCAGGAGAAACTTTTACTCTGGTTTCTCAGTCTGTTTCCTAGTGCCGGTTTGAAGTTCTTGCAGTTTTCACTGTAAAACACATTTGGAGCTAGTACCTCCCCATATATATGTATGGAGTGGAGTTTGCAACTGAAAAGAAACTTTGTGTTCCCAACCAGCTTGGTGAAAGTCGGCTTTCACACACACTTATCTCTCAGAACTGAGCATGTGGAGAGACGTTCGTTCATCTAACACAAAGGGAACGGTTTGCATGACAAACTTTACTGTGGTTTCTCAGTCTGTTTCCTAGTGCCGGTTTGAAGTTCCTGCAGTTTTCACTGTAAAACTTGGTTGGAGCTAGTACCTCCCCATATATATGTATGGAGTGGAGTTTGCAACTGAAAAGAAACTTTGTGTTCCCAACAAGCTAGGTGAAGGACGGCTTTCACACACACTTATCTCTCAGAACTGAGCATGTGGAGAGATGTTCGTTCATCTAGCACAATGGGAACGGGTTGCAGGAGAAACTTTTGCTCTGGTTTCTCAGTCTGTTTCCTAGTGCCGGTTTGAGGTTCCTGCAGTTTTCACTCTAAAACCGAGTTGCAGCTAGTATCTCCCCATATATATATGTATGGAGTGGAGTTTGCAACTGAAAAGAAACTTTGTGTTCCCAACATGCTAGGTGAAGGACGGCTTTCACACACACTTATCTCTCAGAACTGAGCATGTGAAGAGACGTTCGTTCATCTAGCACAAAGGGAACGGTTTGCAGGAGAAACTTTTACTCTGGTTTCTCAGTCTGTTTCCCAGTGCCGGTTTGAAGTTCCTGCAGTTTTCACTGTAAAACCGAGTTGGAGCTAGTACCTCCCCATATATATGTATGGAGTGGAGTTTGCAACTGAAAAGAAACTTTGTGTTCCCAACAAGCTAGGTGAAGGACGGCTTTCACACACACTTATCTCTCATAACTGAGCATGTGGAGAGACGTTCGTTCATCTAGCACAAAGGGAACGGGTTGCAGGAGAAACTTTTATTCTGGTTTCTCAGTCTGTTTCCTAGTGCCGGTTTGAAGTTCCTGCAGTTTTCACTGTAAAAGAGATTTGGAGCTAGTACCTCCCCCTATATATATATGGAGTGGAGTTTGCAACTGAAAAGGGACTTTGTGTTCCCAACAAGCTAGGTGAAGGACGGCTTTCACACACACACATCTTTCAGAACTGAGCATGTGGAGAGACGTTCGTTCATCTAGCACAAAGGGAACGGGTTGCAGGAGAAAATTTTACTCTGGTTTCTCAGTCTGTTTCCTAGTGCCGGTTTGAAGTTCCTGCAGTTTTCCCTGTAAAACCGAGTTGGAGCTAGTTCCTCCCCATATATTTGTATGGATTGGAGTTTGCAACTGAAAAGAAACTTTGTGTTCCCAACAATCTAGGTGAAGGTCGGATTTCACAAACAATTATCTCTCAGAACTGAGCATGTGGAGAGACGTTCGTTCATCTAGCACTAAGGGAACGGGTTGCAGGAGAAACTTTTACTGTGGTTTCTCAGTCTGTTTCCTAGTGCCGGTTTGAAGTTCCTGCAGTTTTCACTGTAAAACCGAGTTGGAGCTGGTACCTCCCCATATATATGTATGGAGTGGAGTTTGCAACTGAAAAGAAACTTTGTGTTCCCAACAAGCTAGGTGAAGGACGCCTTTCACACACACTTATCTCTCAGAACTGAGCATGTGGAGAGACGTTCGTTCATCTAGCACTAAGTGAACGGGTTGCAGGAGAAACTTTTACTCTGGTATCTCAGTCTGTTTCCTAGTGCCGGTTTGAAGTTAGTGCAGTTTTCACTGTAAAACCTGGGTGGAGCTAGTACCACCCCATATATATGTATGGAGTGGTGTTTGCAACTGAAAAATAACTTTGTGTTCCCAACAAGCTAGGTGAAGGACGGCTTTCACACACACTTATCTCTCAGAACTGAGCATGTGTAGAGACATTCGTTCATTTAGCAAAAAGGGAACGGTTTGCAGGAGAAAATATTACTCTGGTTTCTCAGTCTGTTTCCTAGTGCCGGTTTGAAGTTCCTGCAGTTTTCACTGTAAAACCGAGTTGGAGCTAGTACCTCCCCATATACATGTATGGAGTGGAGTTTGCAACTGAAAAGTAACTTTGTGTTCCCAACAAGCTAGGTGAAGGACGGCTTTCACATACACTTATCTCTCAGAACTGAGCATGTGGAGAGACTTTCGGTCATATAGCACTAAGGGAACGGGTTGCAGGAGAAACTTTTACTCTGGTTTCTCAGTCTCTTTCCTAGTGCCGGTTTGAAGTTCCTGCAGTTTTCACTGTAAAACCGAGTTGGAGCTAGTACCTCCCCATATATATGTATGGAGTGGAGTTTGCAACTGAAAATAAACTTTGTGTTCCCAACAAGCTATGTGAAGTACGGCTTTCACACACACTTATCTCTCAGAACTGAGCATGTAGAGAGACGTTCGCTCATCTAGCACAAAGGGAACGTCTTTCAGGAGAAACTTTTACTCTGGTTTCTCAGTCTGTTTCCTAGTGCCGGTTTGAAGTTCCTGCAGTTTTCACTGTAAAACCGAGTTGCAGCTAGTACCTCCCCATATATATGTATGGAGTGGAGTTTGCAAATGAAAAGAAAATTTGTGTTCCCAACAAGCTAGGTGAAGGACGGCTTTCACACACACTTATCTCTCAGAAATGAGCATGTGGAGAGACGTTCGTTCATCTAGCAAAAAGGGAACGGGTTGCAATAAAAACTTTTACTGTGGTTTCTCAGTCTGTTTCCTAGTGCCGGTTTGAAGTTACTGCAATTTTCACTGTAAAACCGAGTTGGAGCTAGTACCTCCCCATATATATATATGGAGTGGAGTTTGCAAATGAAAAGAAACTTTGTGTTCCCAACAATCTAGCTGAAGGACGGCTTTCACACACACTTATCTCTCAGAAATGAGCATGCGGAGAGACGTTCGTTCATCTAGCACAAAGGGAACGTGTTGCAGGAGAAACTTTTACTCTGGTTTCTCATTCTGTTTCCTGGTGCCGGTTTGAAGTTCCTGCAGTTTTCACTGTAAAACCGAGTTGCAGCTAGTACCTCCCCATATATATGTATGGAGTGGAGTTTGCAAATGAAAAGAAACTTTGTGTTCCCAACAAGCTAGGTGAAGGACGGCTTTCACACACACTTATCTCTCAGAACTGAGCATGTGTAGAGACGTTCGTTCATCTAGCACAAAGGGAACGGGTTGCACGAAAAACTTTTACTCTGGTTTCTCAGTCTGTTTCCTAGTGCTGGTTTGATGTTCCTGCAGTTTTCACTGTAAAACCGAGTTGGAGCTAGTACCTCCCCATATATATATATGGAATGGAGTTTGCAACTGAAAAGTAACTTTGTGTTCCCAACAATCTAGGTGAAGGACGGCTTTCACATACACTTATCTGTCAGAACTGAGCATGTGGTGAGACATTCGGTCATATAGCACTAAGGGAACGGGTTGCAGGAGAAAATTTTACTCTGGTTTCTCAGTCTGTTTCCTAGTGCCGGTTTGAAGTTCCTGCAGTTTTCACTGTCAAACCGAGTTGGAGCTAGTACCTCCCCATATATATGTATGGTGCGGAGTTTGCAACTGAAAAGAAACTTTGTGTTCCCAACAAGCTATGTGAAGGACGGCTTTCACACACACTTATCTCTCAGAACTGAGCATGTGGAGAGACGTTCGTTCATCTAGCACAAAGGGAACGTGTTTCAGGAGAAACTATTACTCTGGTTTCTCAGTCTGTTTCCTAGTGCCGGTTTGAAGTTCCTGCAGTTTTCACTGTAAAACCGAGTTGCAGCTAGTATCTCCCCATATATATGTATGGAGTGGAGTTTGCAAATGAAAAGAAACTTTGTGTTCCCAACAAGCTAGGTGAAGGACGGCTTTAACACACACTTATCTCTCAGAAATGAGCATGCAGAGAGACGTTCGTTCATCTAGCACAAAGGGAACGGGTTGCAGGAGAAACTTTTACTCTGGTTTCTCAGTCTGTTTCCTAGTGCCGGTTTGAAGTTCCTGCAGTTTTCACTGTAAAACCGAGTTGGAGCTAGTACCTCCCCATATATATGTATGGAGTGGAGTTTGCAAATGAAAAGAAACTTTGTGTTCCCAACAAGCTAGGTGAAGGACGGCTTTCACACACACTTATCTCTCAGAACTGAGCATGTGGAGAGACGTTCGTTCATCTAGCACAAAGGGAACGGGTTGCAGATGAAACTTTTACTCTGGTTTCTCAGTCTGTTTCCTAGTGCCGATTCGAATTTCCTGCAGTTTTCACTGTAAAACCGAGTTGGAGCTAGTACCTCCCCATATATATGTATGGAGTGGAGTTTGCAACTGAAAAGAAACTTTGTGTTCCCAACAAGCTAGTTGAAGGACGGCTTTCACACACACTTATCTCTCAGAACTGAGCATGTGGAGAGATGTTCGTTCATCTAGCACAAAGGGAACGGGTTGCAGGAGAAACTTTTACTCTGGTTTCTCAGTCTGTTTCCTAGTGCCGGTTTGAAGTTCTTGCAGTTTTCACTGTAAAACACAGTTGGAGCTAGTACCTCCCCATATATATGTATGGAGTGGAGTTTGCAACTGAAAAGAAACTTTGTGTTCCCAACAAGCTAGGTGAAGTTCGGCTTTCACACACACTTATCTCTCAGAACTGAGCATGTGGAGAGACGTTCGTTCATCTAACACAAAGGGAACTGGTTGCATGACAAACTTTACTGTGGTTTCTCAGTCTGTTTCCTAGTGCCGGTTTGAAGTTCCTGCAGTTTTCACTGTAAAACCTGGTTGGAGTTAGTACCTCCCCATATATATGTATGGAGTGGAGTTTGCAACTGAAAAGTAACTTTGTGTTCCCAACAAGCTAGGTGAAGGACGGCTTTCACACACACTTATCTCTCAGAAATGAGCATTTGAAGAGACGTTCGTTCATCTAGCACAAAGGGAACGGGTTGCAGGAGAAACTTTTACTCTGGTTTCTCAGTCTGTTTCCCAGTGCCGGTTTGAAGTTCCTGCAGTTTTCACTGTAAAACCGAGTTGGAGCTAGTACCTCCCCATATATATGTATGGAGTGGAGTTTGCAACTGAAAAGAAACTTTGTGTTCCCAACAAGCTAGGTGAAGGACGGCTTTCACACACACTTATCTCTCAGAACTGAGCATGTGGAGAGACGTTCGTTCATCTAGCACAAAGGGAACGGGTTGCAGGAAAACTTTTACTCTTGTTTCTCAGTCTGTTTCCTAGTGCCGGTTTGAAGTTCCTGCAGTTTTCACTGTAAAAGAGATTTGGAGCTAGTACCTCCCCATATATATGTATGGAGTGGAGTTTGCAACTGAAAAGGGACTTTGTGTTCCCAACAAGCTAGGTGAAAGAAGGCTTTCACACACACACATCTTTCAGAACTGAGCATGTGGAGAGACGTTCGTTCATCTAGCACAAAGGGAACGGGTTGCAGTAGAAAATTTTACTCTGGTTTCTCAGTCTGTTTCCTAGTGCCGGTTTGAAGTTCATGCAGTTTTCCCTGTAAAACCGAGTTGGAGCTAGTTCCTCCCCATATATTTGTATGGAGTGGAGTTTGCAACTGAAAAGAAACTTTGTGTTCCCAACAATGTAGGTGAAGGTCGGCTTTCACAAACAATTATCTCTCAGAACTGAGCATGTGGAGAGACGTTCGTTCATCTAGCACTAAGGGAACGGGTTGCAGGAGAAACTTTTAATGTGGTTTCTCAGTCTGTTTCCTAGTGCCGGTTTGAAGTTCCTGCAGTTTTCACTTTAAAACCGGGTTAGAGCTAGTACCTCCCCATATATATGTATGGAGTGGAGTTTGCAACTGAAAAGAAACTTTGTGTTCCCAACAAGCTAGGTGAAGGACGGCTTTCACACACACTTATCTCTCAGAACTGAGCATGTGTAGAGAAGTTCGTTCATCTAGCACAAAGGGAACGGGTTGCAGGAAAAAATTTTACTCTGGTTTCTCAGTCTGTTTCCTAGTGCCGGTTTGAAGTTCCTGCAGTTTACACTGTAAAACCGAGTTGGAGCTAGTACCTCCCCATATATATGTATGGAGTGGAGTTTGCAACTGAAAGAAACTTTGTGTTCCCAACAATCTAGGTGAAGGACGGCTTTCACACACACTTATCTCTCAGAACTGAGCATGTGGAGAGACTTTTGGTCATATAGCACTAAGGGAACGGGTTGCAGGAGAAAATTTTACTCTGGTTTCTCACTCTGTTTCCTAGTGCCGGTTTGAAGTTCCTGCAGTTTTCACTGTAAAACCGAGTTGGAGCTGGTACCTCCCCATATATATGTATGGAGTGGAGTTTGCAACTGAAAAGAAACTTTGTGTTCCCAACAAGTTAGGTGAAGGACGCCTTTCACACACACTTATCTCTCAGAACTGAGCATGTGTAGAGACATTCGTTCATCTAGCACAAAGTGAACGGGTTGCAGGAGAAAATTTTACTCTGGTTTCTCAGTCTGTTTCCTAGTGCCGGTTTGAAGTTCCTGCAGTTTTCACTGTAAAACCGAGTTGGAGCTAGTATCTCCCCATATATATGTATGGAGTGGAGTTTGCAACTGAAAAGAAACTTTGTGTTCCCAACAAGCTAGGTGAAGGACGGCTTTCACACACAATTATCTCTCAGAACTGAGCATGTGGAGAGACGTTCGTTCATCTAGCCCTAAGGGAACGGGTTGCAGGAGAAAATTTTACTCTGGTTTCTCAGTCTGTTTCCTAGAGCCGGTTTGAAGTTCCTGCAGTTTTCACTGTAAAACCGGGTTGGAGCTAGAACCTCCCCATATATATGTATGGAGTGGAGTTTGCAAATGAAAAGAAACTTTGTGTTCCCAACAAGCTAGGTGAAGTTCGGCTTTCACACACACTTATCTCTCAGAACTGAGCATGTGGAGAGACGTTCGTTCATCTAACACAAAGGGAACTGGTTGCATGACAAACTTTACTGTGGTTTCTCAGTCTGTTTCCTAGTGCCGGTTTGAAGTTCCTGCAGTTTTCACTGTAAAACCTGGTTGGAGTTAGTACCTCCCCATATATTTGTATGGAGTGGAGTTTGCAACTGAAAAGTAACTTTGTGTTCCCAACAAGCTAGGTGAAGGACGGCTTTCACACACACTTATCTCTCAGAAATGAGCATGTGAAGAGACGTTCGTTCATCTAGCACAAAGGGAACGGGTTGCAGGAGAAACTTTTACTCTGGTTTCTCAGTCTGTTTCCCAGTGCCGGTTTGAAGTTCCTGCAGTTTTCACTGTAAAACCGAGTTGGAGCTCGTACCTCCCCATATATATGTATGGAGTGGAGTTTGCAACTGAAAAGAAACTTTGTGTTCCCAACAAGCTAGGTGAAGATCGGCTTTCACACACACTTATCTCTCAGAACTGAGCATGTGGAGAGACGTTCGTTCATCTAGCACAAAGGGAACGGGTTGCAGGAAAACTTTTACTCTTGTTTCTCAGTCTGTTTCCTAGTGCCGGTTTGAAGTTCCTGCAGTTTTCACTGTAAAAGAGATTTGGAGCTAGTACCTCCCCATATATATGTATGGAGTGGAGTTTGCAACTGAAAAGGGACTTTGTGTTCCCAACAAGCTAGGTGAAAGAAGGCTTTCACACACACACATCTTTCAGAACTGAGCATGTGGAGAGACGTTCGTTCATCTAGCACAAAGGGAACGGGTTGCAGTAGAAAATTTTACTCTGGTTTCTCAGTCTGTTTCCTAGTGCCGGTTTGAAGTTCATGCAGTTTTCCCTGTAAAACCGAGTTGGAGCTAGTTCCTCCCCATATATTTGTATGGAGTGGAGTTTGCAACTGAAAAGAAACTTTGTGTTCCCAACAATGTAGGTGAAGGTCGGCTTTCACAAACAATTATCTCTCAGAACTGAGCATGTGGAGAGACGTTCGTTCATCTAGCACTAAGGGAACGGGTTGCAGGAGAAACTTTTAATGTGGTTTCTCAGTCTGTTTCCTAGTGCCGGTTTGAAGTTCCTGCATTTTTCACTTTAAAACCGGGTTAGAGCTAGTACCTCCCCATATATATGTATGGAGTGGAGTTTGCAACTGAAAAGAAACTTTGTGTTCCCAACAAGCTAGGTGAAGGACGGCTTTCACACACACTTATCTCTCAGAACTGAGCATGTGTAGAGACGTTCGTTCATCTAGCACAAAGGGAACGGGTTGCAGGAAAAAATTTTACTCTGGTTTCTCAGTCTGTTTCCTAGTGCCGGTTTGAAGTTCCTGCAGTTTACACTGTAAAACCGAGTTGGAGCTAGTACCTCCCCATATATATGTATGGAGTGGAGTTTGCAACTGAAAGAAACTTTGTGTTCCCAACAATCTAGGTGAAGGACGGCTTTCACACACACTTATCTCTCAGAACTGAGCATGTGGAGAGACTTTTGGTCATATAGCACTAAGGGAACGGGTTGCAGGAGAAAATTTTACTCTGGTTTCTCACTCTGTTTCCTAGTGCCGGTTTGAAGTTCCTGCAGTTTTCACTGTAAAACCGAGTTGGAGCTGGTACCTCCCCATATATATGTATGGAGTGGAGTTTGCAACTGAAAAGAAACTTTGTGTTCCCAACAAGTTAGGTGAAGGACGCCTTTCACACACACTTATCTCTCAGAACTGAGCATGTGTAGAGACATTCGTTCATCTAGCACAAAGTGAACGGGTTGCAGGAGAAAATTTTACTCTGGTTTCTCAGTCTGTTTCCTAGTGCCGGTTTGAAGTTCCTGCAGTTTTCACTGTAAAACCGAGTTGGAGCTAGTATCTCCCCATATATATGTATGGAGTGGAGTTTGCAACTGAAAAGAAACTTTGTGTTCCCAACAAGCTAGGTGAAGGACGGCTTTCACACACAATTATCTCTCAGAACTGAGCATGTGGAGAGACGTTCGTTCATCTAGCCCTAAGGGAACGGGTTGCAGGAGAAAATTTTACTCTGGTTTCTCAGTCTGTTTCCTAGAGCCGGTTTGAAGTTCCTGCAGTTTTCACTGTAAAACCGGGTTGGAGCTAGAACCTCCCCATATATATGTATGGAGTGGAGTTTGCAAATGAAAAGAAACTTTGTGTTCCCAACAAGCTATGTGAAGGATGGCTTTCACACACACTTATATCTCAGAACTGAGCATGTGGAGAGACGTTCGTTCATCTAGCACAAAGGGAACGTGTTTCAGGAGAAACTATTACTCTGGTTTCTCAGTCTGTTTCCTAGTGCCAGTTTGAAGTTCCTGCAGTTTTCACTGTAAAACCGAGTTGCAGCTAGTATCTCCCCATATATATGTATGGAGTGGAGTTTGCAAATGAAAAGAAACTTTGTGTTCCCAACATGCTAGGTGAAGGACGGCTTTCACACACACTTATCTCTCAGAACTGAGCATGTGAAGAGACGTTCGTTCATCTAGCACAAAGGGAACGGGTTGCAGGAGAAACTTTTACTCTGGTTTCTCAGTCTGTTTCCCAGTGCCGGTTTGAAGTTCCTGCAGTTTTCACTGTAAAACCGATTTGGAGCTAGTACCTCCCCATATATATGTACGGAGTGGAGTTTGCAACTGAAAAGAAACTTTGTGTTCCCAACAAGCTAGGTGAAGGACGGCTTTCACACACACTTATCTCTCAGAACTGAGCATGTGGAGAGACGTTCGTTCATCTAGCACAAAGGGAACGGGTTGCAGGAGAAACTTTTACTCTTGTTTCTCAGTCTGTTTCCTAGTGCCGGTTTGAAGTTCCTGCAGTTTTCACTGTAAAACCGAGTTGGAGCTAGTACCTCCCCATATATATGTATGGTGCGGAGTTTGCAACTGAAAAGAAACTTTGTGTTCCCAACAAGTTATGTGAAGGACGGCTTTCACACACACTTATCTCTCAGAACTGAGCATGTGGATAGACGTTCGTTCATCTAGCACAAAGGGAACGTGTTTCAGGAGAAACTATTACTCTGGTTTCTCAGTATGTTTCCTAGTGCCGGTTTGAAGTTCCTGCAGTTTTCACTGTAAAACCGAGTTGCAGCTAGTATCTCCCCATATATATGTATGGAGTGGAGTTTGCAAATGAAAAGAAACTTTGTGTTCCCAACAAGCTAGGTGAAGGACGGCTTTAACACACACTTATCTCTCAGAAATGAGCATGTGGAGAGACGTTCGTTCATCTAGCACAAAGGGAACGGGTTGCAGGAAAAACTTTTACTGTGGTTTCTCAGTCTGTTTCCTAGTGCCGGTTTGAAGTTCCTGCAGTTTTCACTGTAAAACCGAGTTGGAGCTAGTACCTCCCCATATATATGTATGGAGTGGAGTTTGCAAATGAAAAGAAACTTTGTGTTCCCAACAATCTAGCTGAAGGACGGCTTTCACACACACTTATCTCTCAGAAATGAGCATGCGGAGAGACGTTCGTTCATCTAGAACAAAGGGAACGTTATGCAGGAGAAACTTTTACTCTGGTTTCTCAGTCTGTTTCCTAGTGCCGGTTTGAAGTTCCTGCAGTTTTCACTGTAAAACCGAGTTGCAGCTAGTACCTCCCCATATATATGTATGGAGTGGAGTTTGCAAATGAAAAGAAACTTTGTGTTCCCAACAAGCTAGGTGAAGGACGGCTTTCACACACACTTATCTCTCAGAACTGAGCATGTGGAGAGACGTTCTTTTATCTAGCACAAAGGGAACGGGTTGCAGGAGAAACTTTTACTCTGGTTTCTCAGTCTGTTTCCTAGTGCCGGTTTGAAGTTCTTGCAGTTTTCACTGTAAAACACAGTTGGAGCTAGTACCTCCCCATATATATGTATGGAGTGGAGTTTGCAACTGAAAAGAAACTTTGTGTTCCCAACAAGCTAGGTGAAGGTCGGCTTTCACACACACTTATCTCTCAGAACTGAGCATGTGGAGAGACATTCGTTCATCTAACACAAAGGGAACGGGTTGCATGACAAACTTTACTGTGGTTTCTCAGTCTGTTTCCTAGTGCCGGTTTGAAGTTCCTGCAGTTTTCACTGTAAAACCTGGTTGGAGTTAGTACCTCCCCATATATATGTATGGAGTGGAGTTTGCAACTGAAAAGTAACTTTGTGTTCCCAACAAGCTAGGTGAAGGACGGCTTTCACACACACTTATCTCTCAGAAATGAGCATGTGAAGAGACGTTCGTTCATCTAGCACAAAGGGAACGGGTTGCAGGAGAAACTATTACTCTGGTTTCTCAGTCTGTTTCCCAGTGCCGGTTTGAAGTTCCTGCAGTTTTCACTGTAAAACCGAGTTGGAGCTAGTACCTCCCCATATATATGTATGGAGTGGAGTTTGCAACTGAAAAGAAACTTTGTGTTCCCAACAAGCTAGGTGAAGGAAGGCTTTCACACACACACATCTTTCAGAACTGAGCATGTGGAGAGACGTTCGTTCATCTAGCACAAAGGGAACGGGTTGCAGTAGAAAATTTTACTCTGGTTTCTCAGTCTGTTTCCTAGTGCCGGTTTGAAGTTCATGCAGTTTTCCCTGTAAAACCGAGTTGGAGCTAGTTCCTCCCCATATATTTGTATGGAGTGGAGTTTGCAACTGAAAAGAAACTTTGTGTTCCCAACAATGTAGGTGAAGGTCGGCTTTCACAAACAATTATCTCTCAGAACTGAGCATGTGGAGAGACGTTCGTTCATCTAGCACTAAGGGAAAGGGTTGCAGGAGAAACTTTTAATGTGGTTTCTCAGTCTGTTTCCTAGTGCCGGTTTGAAGTTCCTGCAGTTTTCACTGTAAAACCGGGTTAGAGCTAGTACCTCCCCATATATATGTATGGAGTGGAGTTTGCAACTGAAAAGAAACTTTGTATTCCCAACAAGCTAGGTGAAGGACGGCTTTCACACACACTTATCTCTCAGAACTGAGCATGTGTAGAGACGTTCGTTCATCTAGCACAAAGGGAACGGGTTGCAGGAAAAAATTTTACTCTGGTTTCTCACTCTGTTTCCTAGTACCGGTTTGAAGTTCCTGCAGTTTTCACTGTAAAACCGAGTTGGAGCTGGTACCTCCCCATATATATGTATGGAGTGGAGTTTGCAACTGAAAAGAAACTTTGTGTTCCCAACAAGTTAGGTGAAGGACGCCTTTCACACACACTTATCTCTCAGAACTGAGCATGTGTAGAGACATTCGTTCATCTAGCACAAAGTGAACGGGTTGCAGGAGAAAATTTTACTCTGGTTTCTCAGTCTGTTTCCTAGTGCCGGTTTGAAGTTCCTGCAGTTTTCACTGTAAAACCGAGTTGGAGCTAGTATCTCCCCATATATATGTATGGAGTGGAGTTTGCAACTGAAAACAAACTTTGTGTTCCCAACAAGCTAGGTGAAGGACGGCTTTCACACACAATTATCTCTCAGAACTGAGCATGTGGAGAGACGTTCGTTCATCTAGCCCTAAGGGAACGGGTTGCAGGAGAAAATTTTACTCTGGTTTCTCAGTCTGTTTCCTAGAGCCGGTTTGAAGTTCCTGCAGTTTTCACTGTAAAACCGGGTTGGAGCTAGAACCTCCCCATATATATGTATGGAGTGGAGTTTGCAAATGAAAAGAAACTTTGTGTTAGCAACAAGCTATGTGAAGGATGGCTTTCACACACACTTATATCTCAGAACTGAGCATGTGGAGAGACGTTCGTTCATCTAGCACAAAGGGAACGTGTTTCAGGAGAAACTATTACTCTGGTTTCTCAGTCTGTTTCCTAGTGCCAGTTTGAAGTTCCTGCAGTTTTCACTGTAAAACCGAGTTGCAGCTAGTATCTCCCCATATATATGTATGGAGTGGAGTTTGCAAATGAAAAGAAACTTTGTGTTCCCAACATGCTAGGTGAAGGACGGCTTTCACACACACTTATCTCTCAGAACTGAGCATGTGAAGAGACGTTCGTTCATCTAGCACAAAGGGAACGGGTTGCAGGAGAAACTTTTACTCTGGTTTCTCAGTCTGTTTCCCAGTGCCGGTTTGAAGTTCCTGCAGTTTTCACTGTAAAACCGAGTTGGAGCTAGTACCTCCCCATATATATGTACGGAGTGGAGTTTGCAACTAAAAAGAAACTTTGTGTTCCCAACAAGCTAGGTGAAGGACGGCTTTCACACACACTTATCTCTCAGAACTGAGCATGTGGAGAGACGTTCGTTCATCTAGCACAAAGGGAACGGGTTGCAGGAGAAACTTTTACTCTTGTTTCTCAGTCTGTTTCCTAGTGCCGGTTTGAAGTTCCTGCAGTTTTCACTGTAAAAGAGATTTGGAGCTAGTACCTCCCCATATATATGTATGGAGTGGAGTTTGCAACTGAAAAGGGACTTTGTGTTCCCAACAAGCTAGGTGAAGGACGGCTTTCACACACACACATCTTTCAGAACTGAGCATGTGGAGAGACGTTCGTTCATCTAGCACAAAGGGAACGGGTTGCAGGAGAAAATTTTACTCTGGTTTCTCAGTGTGTTTCCTAGTGCCGGTTTGAAGTTCATGCAGTTTTCCCTGTAAAACCGAGTTGGAGCTAGTTCCTCCCCATATATTTTTATGGAGTGGAGTTTGCAACTGAAAAGAAACTTTGTGTTCCCAACAATCTAGGTGAAGGTCGGCTTTCACAAACAATTATCGCTCAGAACTGAGCATGTGGAGAGACGTTCGTTCATCTAGCACTAAGGGAACGGGTTGCAGGAGAAACTTTTACTGTGGTATCTCAGTCTGTTTCCTAGTGCCTGTTTGAAGTTCCTGCAGTTTTCACTGTAAAACCGGGTTAGAGCTAGTACCTCCCCATATATATGTATGGAGTGGAGTTTGCAACTGAAAAGAAACTTTGTTTTCCCAACAAGCTAGGTGAAGGACGGCTTTCACACACACTTATCTCTCAGAACTGAGCATGCCTAGAGACGTTCGTTCATCTAGCACAAAGGGAACGGGTTGCAGGAAAAAATTTTACTCTGGTTTCTCAGTCTGTTTCCTAGTGCCGGTTTGAAGTTCCTGCAGTTTATACTGTAAAACCGAGTTGGAGCTAGTACCTCCCCATATATATGTATGGAGTGGAGTTTGCAAATGAAAGAAACTTTGTGTTCCCAACAATCTAGGTGAAGGACGGCTTTCACACACACTTATCTCTCAGAACTGAGCATGTGGAGAGACTTTTGGTCATATAGCACTAAGGGAACGGGTTGCAGGAGAAAATTTTACTCTGGTATCTCACTCTGTTTCCTAGTGCCGGTTTGAAGTTGCTGCAGTTTTCACTGTAAAACCGAGTTGGAGCTGGTACCTCCCCATATATATGTATGGAGTGGAGTTTGCAACTGAAAAGAAACTTTGTGTTCCCAACAAGCTAGGTGAAGGACGCCTTTCACACACACTTATCTCTCAGAACTGAGCATGTGGAGAGACGTTCGTTCATCTAGCACTAAGTGAACGGGTTGCAGGAGAAACTTTTACTCTGGTTTCTCAGTCTGTTTCCTAGTGCCGGTTTGAAGTTCCTGCAGTTTTCACTGTAAAACCTGGTTGGAGCTAGTACCACCCCATATATATTTATGAATTGGAGTTTGCAACTGAAAAGTAACTTTGTGTTCCCAACAAGCTAGGTGAAGGACGGCTTTCACACACACTTATCTCTCAGAACTGAGCATGTGTAGAGACATTCGTTCATCTAGCACAAAGGGAACGGGTTGCAGGAGAAAATTTTACTCTGGTTTCTCAGTCTGTTTCCAAATGCCGGTTTGAAGTTCCTGCAGTTTGCACTGTAAAACCGAGTTGGAGCTAGTACCTCCCCATATATATGTATGGATTGGAGTTTGCAACAATAAGTAACTTTGTGTTCCCAACAAGCTAGGTGAAGGACGGCTTTCACACACACTTATCTCTCAGAACTGAGCATGTGTAGAGACATTCGTTCATCTAGCACAAAGGGAACGGGTTGCAGGAGAAAATTTTACTCTGGTTTCTCACTCTGTTTCCTAGTGCCGGTTTGAAGTTCCTGCAGTTTTCACTGTAAAACGGAGTTGGAGCTGGTACCTCCCCATATATATGTATGGAGTGGAGTTTGCAACTGAAAAGAATCTTTGTGTTCCCAACAAGTTAGGTGAAGGACGCCTTTCACACACACATATCTCTCAGAACTGAGCATGTGGAGAGACGTTCGTTCATCTAGCACTAAGGGAACGGGTTGCAGGAGAAACTTTTACTGTGGTATCTCAGTCTGTTTCCTAGTGCCTGTTTGAAGTTCCTGCAGTTTTCACTGTAAAACCGGGTTAGAGCTAGTACCTCCCCATATATATGTATGGAGTGGAGTTTGCAACTGAAAAGAAACTTTGTGTTCCCAACAAGCTAGGTGAAGGACGGCTTTCACACACACTTATCTCTCAGAACTGAGCATGCGTAGAGACGTTCGTTCATCTAGCACAAAGGGAACGGGTTGCAGGAAAAAATTTTACTCTGGTTTCTCAGTGTGTTTCCTAGTGCCGGTTTGAAGTTCCTGCAGTTTACACTGTAAAACCGAGTTGGAGCTAGTACCTCCCCATATATATGTATGGAGTGGAGTTTGCAAATGAAAGAAACTTTGTGTTCCCAACAATCTAGGTGAAGGACGGCTTTCACACACACTTATCTCTCAGAACTGAGCATGTGGAGAGACTTTTGGTCATATAGCACTAAGGGAACGGGTTGCAGGAGAAAATTTTACTCTGGTTTCTCACTCTGTTTCCTAGTGCCGGTTTGAAGTTCCTGCAGTTTTCACTGTAAAACCGAGTTGGAGCTGGTACCTCCCCATATATATGTATGGAGTGGAGTTTGCAACTGAAAAGAAACTTTGTGTTCCCAACAAGCTAGGTGAAGGACGCCTTTCACACACACTTATCTCTCAGAACTGAGCATGTGGAGAGACGTTCGTTCATCTAGCACTAAGTGAACGGGTTGCAGGGGAGACTTTTACTCTGGTTTCTCAGTCTGTTTCCTAGTGCCGGTTTGAAGTTCCTGCAGTTTTCACTGTAAAACCTGGTTGGAGCTAGTACCACCCCATATATATGTATGGATTGGAGTTTGCAACTGAAAAGTAACTTTGTGTTCCCAACAAGCTAGGTGAAGGACGGCTTTCACACACACTTATCTCTCAGAACTGAGCATGTGTAGAGACATTCGTTCATCTAGCACAAAGTGAACGGGTTGCAGGTGAAAATTTTACTCTGGTTTCTCAGTCTGTTTCCTAGTGCCGGTTTGAAGTTCCTGCAGTTTTCACTGTAAAACCGAGTTGGAGCTAGTACCTCCCCATATATATGTATGGAGTGGAGTTTGCAACTGAAAAGAAACTTTGTGTTCCCAACAAGCTAGGTGAAGGACGGCTTTCACACACACTTATCTCTCAGAACTGAGCATGTGGAGAGACTTTCGGTCATATAGCACTAAGGGAACGGGTTGCAGGAGAAACTTTTACTCTGGTTTCTCACTCTGTTTCCTAGTGTCGGTTTGAAGTTCCTGCAGTTTTCACTGTAAAACCGAGTTGGAGCTAGTACCTACCCATATATATGTATGGAGTGGAGTTTGCAACTGAAAAGAAACTTTGTGTTCCCAACAAGCTAGGTGAAGGACGGCTTTCACTCACACTTATCTCTCAGAACTGAGCATGTGGAGAGACGTTCGTTCATCTAGCCCTAAGGGAACGGGTTGCAGGAGAAAATTTTACTCTGGTTTCTCAGTCTGTTTCCTAGAGCCGGTTTGAAGTTCCTGCAGTTTTCACTGTAAAACCGGGTTGGAGCTAGAACCTCCCCATATATATGTATGGAGTGGAGTTTGCAACTGAAAAGAAACTTTGTGTTCCCAACAAGCTATGTGAAGGACGCCTTTCACACACACTTATCTCTCAGAACTGAGCATGTGGAGAGACGTTCGTTCATCTAGCACAAAGGGAACGTGTTTCAGGAGAAACTATTACTCTGGTTTCTCAGTCTGTTTCCTAGTGCCAGTTTGAAGTTCCTGCAGTTTTCACTGTAAAACCGAGTTGCAGCTAGTATCTCCCCATATATATGTATGGAGTGGAGTTTGCAAATGAAAAGAAACTTTGTGTTCCCAACAATCTAGGTGAAGGTCGGCTTTCACACACACTTATCTCTCAGAACTGTGCATGCGTAGAGACGTTCGTTCATCTAGCACAAAGGGAACGGGTTGCAGGAAAAAATTTTACTCTGGTTTCTCAGTCTGTTTCCTAGTGCCGGTTTGAAGTTCCTGCAGTTTACACTGTAAAACCGAGTTGGAGCTAGTACCTCCCCATATATATGTATGGAGTGGAGTTTGCAAATGAAAGAAACTTTGTGTTCCCAACAATCTAGGTGAAGGACGGCTTTCACACACACTTATCTCTCAGAACTGAGCATGTGGAGAGACTTTTGGTCATATAGCACTAAGGGAACGGGTTGCAGGAGAAAATTTTACTCTGGTTTCTCACTCTGTTTCCTAGTGCCGGTTTGAAGTTCCTGCTCTTTTCACTGTAAAACCGAGTTGGAGCTGGTACCTCCCCATATATATGTATGCAGTGGAGTTTGCAACTAAAAAAAAACTTTGTGTTCCCAACAAGCTAGGTGAAGGACGCCTTTCACACACATTTATCTCTCAGAACTGAGCATGTGGAGAGACGTTCGTTCATCTAGCACTAAGTGAACGGGTTGCAGGAGAAACTTTTACTCTGGTTTCTCAGTCTG
The DNA here is from genome assembly GCF_036321535.1 of Camelus dromedarius. Classification (NCBI taxonomy): domain Eukaryota; kingdom Metazoa; phylum Chordata; class Mammalia; order Artiodactyla; family Camelidae; genus Camelus; species Camelus dromedarius. Next base: position 1,777,916 of record NW_026989819.1, on the reverse strand, counting down.
TTTCCTAGTGCCGGTTTGAAGTTCCTGCAGTTTTCACTGTAAAACCTGGTTGGAGCTAGTACCACCCCATATATATGTATGGATTGGAGTTTGCAACTGAAAAGTAACTTTGTGTTCCCAACAAGCTAGGTGAAGGACGGCTTTCACACACACTTATCTCTCAGAACTGAGCATGCGTAGAGACGTTCGTTCATCTAGCACAAAGGGAACGGGTTGCAGGAAAAAATTTTACTCTGGTTTCTCAGTGTGTTTCCTAGTGCCGGTTTGAAGTTCCTGCAGTTTACACTGTAAAACCGAGTTGTAGCTAGTACCTCCCCATATATATGTATGGAGTGGAGTTTGCAAATGAAAGAAACTTTGTGTTCCCAACAATCTAGGTGAAGGACGGCTTTCACACACACTTATCTCTCAGAACTGAGCATGTGGAGAGACTTTTGGTCATATAGCACTAAGGGAACGGGTTGCAGGAGAAAATTTTACTCTGGTTTCTCACTCTGTTTCCTAGTGCCGGTTTGAAGTTCCTGCAGTTTTCACTGTAAAACCGAGTTGGAGCTGGTACCTCCCCATATATATGTATGGAGTGGAGTTTGCAACTGAAAAGAAACTTTGTGTTCCCAACAAGCTAGGTGAAGGACGCCTTTCACACACACTTATCTCTCAGAACTGAGCATGTGGAGAGACGTTCGTTCATCTAGCACTAAGTGAACGGGTTGCAGGGGAAACTTTTACTCTGGTTTCTCAGTCTGTTTCCTAGTGCCGGTTTGAAGTTCCTGCAGTTTTCACTGTAAAACCTGGTTGGAGCTAGTACCACCCCATATATATGTATGGATTGGAGTTTGCAACTGAAAAGTAACTTTGTGTTCCCAACAAGCTAGGTGAAGGACGGCTTTCACACACACTTATCTCTCAGAACTGAGCATGTGTAGAGACATTCGTTCATCTAGCACAAAGTGAACGGGTTGCAGGTGAAAATTTTACTCTGGTTTCTCAGTCTGTTTCCTAGTGCCGGTTTGAAGTTCCTGCAGTTTTCACTGTAAAACCGAGTTGGAGCTAGTACCTCCCCATATATATGTATGGAGTGGAGTTTGCAACTGAAAAGAAACTTTGTGTTCCCAACAAGCTAGGTGAAGGACGGCTTTCACACACACTTATCTCTCAGAACTGAGCATGTGGAGAGACTTTCGGTCATATAGCACTAAGGGAACGGGTTGCAGGAGAAACTTTTACTCTGGTTTCTCAGTCTGTTTCCTAGTGCCGGTTTGAAGTTCCTGCAGTTTTCACTGTAAAACCGAGTTGCAGCTAGTACCTACCCATATATATGTATGGAGTGGAGTTTGCAACTGAAAAGAAACTTTGTGTTCCCAACAAGCTAGGTGAAGGACGGCTTTCACTCACACTTATCTCTCAGAACTGAGCATGTGGAGAGACGTTCGTTCATCTAGCACTAAGTGAACGGGTTGCAGGAGAAACTTTTACTCTGGTTTCTCAGTCTGTTTCCTAGTGCCGGTTTGAAGTTCCTGCAGTTTTCACTGTAAAACCTGGTTGGAGCTAGTACCACCCCATATATATGTATGGATTGGAGTTTGCAACTGAAAAGTAACTTTGTGTTCCCAACAAGCTAGGTGAAGGACGGCTTTCACACACACTTATCTCTCAGAACTGAGCATGCGTAGAGACGTTCGTTCATCTAGCACAAAGGGAACGGGTTGCAGGAAAAAATTTTACTCTGGTTTCTCAGTGTGTTTCCTAGTGCCGGTTTGAAGTTCCTGCAGTTTACACTGTAAAACCGAGTTGTAGCTAGTACCTCCCCATATATATGTATGGAGTGGAGTTTGCAAATGAAAGAAACTTTGTGTTCCCAACAATCTAGGTGAAGGACGGCTTTCACACACACTTATCTCTCAGAACTGAGCATGTGGAGAGACTTTTGGTCATATAGCACTAAGGGAACGGGTTGCAGGAGAAAATTTTACTCTGGTTTCTCACTCTGTTTCCTAGTGCCGGTTTGAAGTTCCTGCAGTTTTCACTGTAAAACCGAGTTGGAGCTGGTACCTCCCCATATATATGTATGGAGTGGAGTTTGCAACTGAAAAGAAACTTTGTGTTCCCAACAAGCTAGGTGAAGGACGCCTTTCACACACACTTATCTCTCAGAACTGAGCATGTGGAGAGACGTTCGTTCATCTAGCACTAAGTGAACGGGTTGCAGGGGAAACTTTTACTCTGGTTTCTCAGTCTGTTTCCTAGTGCCGGTTTGAAGTTCCTGCAGTTTTCACTGTAAAACCTGGTTGGAGCTAGTACCACCCCATATATATGTATGGATTGGAGTTTGCAACTGAAAAGTAACTTTGTGTTCCCAACAAGCTAGGTGAAGGACGGCTTTCACACACACTTATCTCTCAGAACTGAGCATGTGTAGAGACATTCGTTCATCTAGCACAAAGTGAACGGGTTGCAGGTGAAAATTTTACTCTGGTTTCTCAGTCTGTTTCCTAGTGCCGGTTTGAAGTTCCTGCAGTTTTCACTGTAAAACCGAGTTGGAGCTAGTACCTCCCCATATATATGTATGGAGTGGAGTTTGCAACTGAAAAGAAACTTTGTGTTCCCAACAAGCTAGGTGAAGGACGGCTTTCACACACACTTATCTCTCAGAACTGATCATGTGGAGAGACTTTCGGTCATATAGCACTAAGGGAACGGGTTGCAGGAGAAACTTTTACTCTGGTTTCTCAGTCTGTTTCCTAGTGCCGGTTTGAAGTTCCTGCAGTTTTCACTGTAAAACCGAGTTGCAGCTAGTACCTACCCATATATATGTATGGAGTGGAGTTTGCAACTGAAAAGAAACTTTGTGTTCCCAACAAGCTAGGTGAAGGACGGCTTTCACTCACACTTATCTCTCAGAACTGAGCATGTGGAGAGACTTTTGGTCATATAGCACTAAGGGAACGGGTTGCAGGAGAAAATTTTACTCTGGTTTCTCACTCTGTTTCCTAGTGCCGGTTTGAAGTTCCTGCTCTTTTCACTGTAAAACCGAGTTGGAGCTGGTACCTCCCCATATATATGTATGCAGTGGAGTTTGCAACTGAAAAAAAACTTTGTGTTCCCAACAAGCTAGGTGAAGGACGCCTTTCACACACACTTATCTCTCAGAACTGAGCATGTGGAGAGACGTTCGTTCATCTAGCACTAAGTGAACGGGTTGCAGGAGAAACTTTTACTCTGGTTTCTCAGTCTGTTTCCTAGTGCCGGTTTGAAGTTCCTGCAGTTTTCACTGTAAAACCTGGTTGGAGCTAGTACCACCCCATATATATGTATGGATTGGAGTTTGCAACTGAAAAGTAACTTTGTGTTCCCAACAAGCTAGGTGAAGGACGGCTTTCACACACACTTATCTCTCAGAACTGAGCATGTGTAGAGACATTCGTTCATCTAGCACAAAGGGAACGGGTTGCAGGAGAAAATTTTACTCTGGTTTCTCAGTCTGTTTCCTAGTGCCGGTTTGAAGTTCCTGCAGTTTTCACTGTAAAACCGAGTTGGAGCTAGTACCTCCCCATATATATGTACGGAGTGGAGTTTGCAACTGAAAAGAAACTTTGTGTTCCCAACAAGCTAGGTGAAGGACGGCTTTCACACACACTTATCTCTCAGAACTGAGCATGTGGAGAGACCTTCGGTCATATAGCACTAAGGGAACGGGTTGCAGGAGAAACTTTTACTCTGGTTTCTCAGTCTGTTTCCTAGTGCCGGTTTGAAGTTCCTGCAGTTTTCACTGTAAAACCGAGTTGGAGCTAGTACCTCCCCATATATATGTATGGAGTGGAGTTTGCAACTGAAAAGAAACTTTGTGTTCCCAACAAGCTAGGTGAAGGACGGCTTTCACTCGCACTTATCTCTCAGAACTGAGCATGTGGAGAGACGTTCGTTCATCTAGCACTAAGGGAAAGGGTTGCAGGAGAAAATTTTACTCTGGTTTCTCAGTCTGTTTCCTAGAGCCGGTTTGAAGTTCCTGCAGTTTTCACTGTAAAACCGGGTTGGAGCTAGAACCTCCCCATATATATGTATGGAGTGGAGTTTGCAACTGAAAAGAAACTTTGTGTTCCCAACAAGCTAGGTGAAGGTCGGATTTCACACACACTTATCTCTCAGAACTGAGCATGTGGAGAGACGTTCGTTCATCTAACACAAAGGGAACGGGTTGCATGACAAACTTTACTGTGGTTTCTCAGTCTGTTTCCTAGTGCCGGTTTGAAGTTCCTGCAGTTTTCACTGTAAAACCTGGTTGGAGCTAGTACCTCCCCATATATATGTATGGAGTGGAGTTTGCAACTGAAAAGAAACTTTGTGTTCCCAACAAGCTAGGTGAAGGACGGCTTTCACACACACTTATCTCTCAGAACTGAGCATGTGGAGAGACGTTCGTTCATCTAGCACAAAGGGAACGGGTTGCAGGAGAAACTTTTACTCTTGTTTCTCAGTCTGTTTCCTAGTGCCGGTTTGAAGTTCCTGCAGTATTCACTGTAAAAGAGATTTGGAGCTAGTACCTCCCCATATATATGTATGGAGTGGAGTTTGCAACTGAAAAGGGACTTTGTGTTCCCAACAAGCTAGGTGAAGGACGGCTTTCACACACACACATCTTTCAGAACTGAGCATGTGGAGAGACGTTCGTTCATCTAGCACAAAGGGAACGGGTTGCAGGAGAAAATTTTACTCTGGTTTCTCAGTGTGTTTCCTAGTGCCGGTTTGAAGTTCATGCAGTTTTCCCTGTAAAACCGAGTTGGAGCTAGTTCCTCCCCATATATTTTTATGGAGTGGAGTTTGCAACTGAAAAGAAACTTTGTGTTCCCAACAATCTAGGTGAAGGTCGGCTTTCACAAACAATTATCTCTCAGAACTGAGCATGTGCAGAGACGTTCGTTCATCTAGCACTAAGGGAACGGTTTGCAGGAGAAACTTTTACTGTGGTATCTCAGTCTGTTTCCTAGTGCCTGTTTGAAGTTCCTGCAATTTTCACTGTAAAACAGGGTTAGAGCTAGTACCTCCCCATATATATGTATGGAGTGGAGTTTGCAACTGAAAAGAAACTTTGTGTTCCCAACAAGCTAGGTGAAGGACGGCTTTCACACACACTTATCTCTCAGAACTGAGCATGCCTAGAGACGTTCGTTCATCTAGCACAAAGGGAACGGGTTGCAGGAAAACATTTTACTCTGGTTTCTCAGTCTGTTTCCTAGTGCCGGTTTGATGTTCCTGCAGTTTACACTGTAAAACCGAGTTGGAGCTAGTACCTCCCCATATATATGTATGGAGTGGAGTTTGCAAATGAAAGAAACTTTGTGTTCCCAACAATCTAGGTGAAGGACGGCTTTCACACACACTTATCTCTCAGAACTGAGCATGTGGAGAGACTTTTGGTCATATAGCAATAAGGGAACGGGTTGCAGGAGAAAATTTTACTCTGGTTTCTCACTCTGTTTCCTAGTGCCGGTTTGAAGTTGCTGCAGTTTTCACTGTAAAACCGAGTTGGAGCTGGTACCTCCCCATATATATGTATGGAGTGGAGTTTGCAACTGAAAAGAAACTTTGTGTTCCCAACAAGCTAGGTGAAGGACGCCTTTCACACACACTTATCTCTCAGAACTGAGCATGTGGAGAGACGTTCGTTCATCTAGCACTAAGTGAACGGGTTGCAGGAGAAACTTTTACTCTGGTTTCTCAGTCTGTTTCCTAGTGCCGGTTTGAAGTTCCTGCAGTTTTCACTGTAAAACCTGGTTGGAGCTAGTACCACCCCATATATATGTATGAATTGGAGTTTGCAACTGAAAAGTAACTTTGTGTTCCCAACAAGCTAGGTGAAGGACGGCTTTCACACACACTTATCTCTCAGAACTGAGCATGTGTAGAGACATTCGTTCATCTAGCACAAAGGGAACGGGTTGCAGGAGAAAATTTTACTCTGGTTTCTCAGTCTGTTTCCTAGTGCCGGTTTGAAGTTCCTGCAGTTTTCACTGTAAAACCGAGTTGGAGCTAGTACCTCCCCATATATATGTATGGATTGGAGTTTGCAACAAAAAGTAACTTTGTGTTCCCAACAAGCTAGGTGAAGGACGGCATTCACACACACTTATCTCTCAGAACTGAGCATGTGTAGAGACATTCGTTCATCTAGCACAAAGGGAACGGATTGCAGGAGAAAATTTTACTCTGGTTTCTCACTCTGTTTCCTAGTGCCGGTTTGAAGTTCCTGCAGTTTTCACTGTAAAACGGAGTTGGAGCTGGTACCTCCCCATATATATGTATGGAGTGGAGTTTGCAACTGAAAAGAAACTTTGTGTTCCCAACAAGTTAGGTGAAGGACGCCTTTCACACACACATATCTCTCAGAACTGAGCATGTGGAGAGACGTTCGTTCATCTAGCACTAAGGGAACGGGTTGCAGGAGAAACTTTTACTGTGGTATCTCAGTCTGTTTCCTAGTGCCTGTTTGAAGTTCCTGCAGTTTTCACTGTAAAACCGGGTTAGAGCTAGTACCTCCCCATATATATGTATGGAGTGGAGTTTGCAACTGAAAAGAAACTTTGTGTTCCCAACAAGCTAGGTGAAGGACGGCTTTCACACACACTTATCTCTCAGAACTGAGCATGCGTAGAGACGTTCGTTCATCTAGCACAAAGGGAACGGGTTGCATGAAAAAATTTTACTCTGGTTTCTCAGTGTGTTTCCTAGTGCCGGTTTGAAGTTCCTGCAGTTTACACTGTAAAACCGAGTTGGAGCTAGTACATCCCCATATATATGTATGGGGTGGAGTTTGCAAATGAAAGAAACTTTGTGTTCCCAACAATCTAGGTGAAGGACGGCTTTCACACACACTTATCTCTCAGAACTGAGCATGTGGAGAGACTTTTGGTCATATAGCACTAAGGGAACGGGTTGCAGGAGAAAATTTTACTCTGGTTTCTCACTCTGTTTCCTAGTGCCGGTTTGAAGTTCCTGCAGTTTTCACTGTAAAACCGAGTTGGAGCTGGTACCTCCCCATATATATGTATGGAGTGGAGTTTGCAACTGAAAAGAAACTTTGTGTTCCCAACAAGCTAGGTGAAGGACGCCTTTCACACACACTTATCTCTCAGAACTGAGCATGTGGAGAGACGTTCGTTCATCTAGCACTAAGTGAACGGGTTGCAGGGGAAACTTTTACTCTGGTTTCTCAGTCTGTTTCCTAGTGCCGGTTTGAAGTTCCTGCAGTTTTCACTGTAAAACCTGGTTGGAGCTAGTACCACCCCATATATATGTATGGATTGGAGTTTGCAACTGAAAAGTAACTTTGTGTTCCCAACAAGCTAGGTGAAGGACGGCTTTCACACACACTTTTCTCTCAGAACTGAGCATGTGTAGAGACATTCGTTCATCTAGCACAAAGTGAACGTGTTGCAGGTGAAAATTTTACTCTGGTTTCTCAGTCTGTTTCCTAGTGCCGGTTTGAAGTTCCTGCAGTTTTCACTGTAAAACCGAGTTGGAGCTAGTACCTCCCCATATATATGTATGGAGTGGAGTTTGCAACTGAAAAGAAACTTTGTGTTCCCAACAAGCTAGGTGAAGGACGGCTTTCACACACACTTATCTCTCAGAACTGAGCATGTGGAGAGACTTTCGGTCATATAGCACTAAGGGAACGGGTTGCAGGAGAAACTTTTACTCTGGTTTCTCAGTCTGTTTCCTAGTGCCGGTTTGAAGTTCCTGCAGTTTTCACTGTAAAACCGAGTTGGAGCTAGTACCTCCCCATATATATGTATGGAGTGGAGTTTGCAACTGAAAAGAAACTTTGTGTTCCCAACAAGCTAGGTGAAGGACGGCTTTCACTCACACTTATCTCTCAGAACTGAGCATGTGGAGAGACGTTCGTTCATCTAGCCCTAAGGGAACGGGTTGCAGTAGAAAATTTTACTCTGGTTTCTCAGTCTGTTTCCTAGAGCCGGTTTGAAGTTCCTGCAGTTTTCACTGTAAAACCGGGTTGGAGCTAGAACCTCCCCATATATATGTATGGAGTGGAGTTTGCAACTGAAAAGAAACTTTGTGTTCCCAACAAGCTATGTGAAGGATGGCTTTCACACACACTTATCTCTCAGAACTGAGCATGTGGAGAGACGTTCGTTCATCTAGCACAAAGGGAACGTGTTTCAGGAGAAACTATTACTCTGGTTTCTCAGTCTGTTTCCTAGTGCCAGTTTGAAGTTCCTGCAGTTTTCACTGTAAAACCGAGTTGCAGCTAGTATCTCCCCATATATATGTATGGAGTGGAGTTTGCAAATGAAAAGAAACTTTGTGTTCCCAACATGCTAGGTGAAGGACGGCTTTCACACACACTTATCTCTCAGAACTGAGCATGTGAAGAGACGTTCGTTCATCTAGCACAAAGGGAACGGGTTGCAGGAGAAACTTTTACTCTGTTTTCTCAGTCTGTTTCCCAGTGCCGGTTTGAAGTTCCTGCAGTTTTCACTGTAAAACCGAGTTGGAGCTAGTACCTCCCCATATATATGTACGGAGTGGAGTTTGCAACTGAAAAGAAACTTTGTGTTCCCAACAAGCTAGGTGAAGGACGGCTTTCACACACACTTATCTCTCAGAACTGAGCATGTGGAGAGACTTTCGTTCATCTAGCACAAAGGGAACGGGTTGCAGGAGAAACTTTTACTCTTGTTTCTCAGTCTGTTTCCTAGTGCCGGTTTGAAGTTCCTGCAGTTTTCTCTGTAAAAGAGATTTGGAGCTAGTACCTCCCCATATATATGTATGGAGTGGAGTTTGCAACTGAAAAGGGACTTTGTGTTCCCAACAAGCTAGGTGTAGGACGGCTTTCACACACACACATCTTTCAGAACTGAGCATGTTCAGAGACGTTCGTTCATCTAGCACAAAGGGAACGGGTTGCAGGAGAAAATTTTACTCTGGTTTCTCAGTCTGTTTCCTAGTGCCGGTTTGAAGTTCATGCAGTTTTCCCTGTAAAACCGAGTTGGAGCTAGTTCCTCCCCATATATTTTTATGGAGTGGAGTTTGCAACTGAAAAGAAACTTTGTGTTCCCAACAATCTAGGTGAAGTTCGGCTTTCACAAACAATTATCTCTCAGAACTGAGCATGTGGAGAGACGTTCGTTCATCTAGCACTAAGGGAACGGGTTGCAGGAGAAACTTTTACTGTGGTATCTCAGTCTGTTTCCTAGTTCCTGTTTGAAGTTCCTGCAGTTTTCACTGTAAAACAGGGTTAGAGCTAGTACCTCCCCATATATATGTATGGAGTGGAGTTTGCAACTGAAAAGAAACTTTGTGTTCCCAACAAGCTAGGTGAAGGACGGCTTTCACACACACTTATCTCTCAGAACTGTGCATGCGTAGAGACGTTCGTTCATCTAGCACAAAGGGAACGGGTTGCAGGAAAAAATTTTACTCTGGTTTCTCAGTCTGTTTTTTAGTGCCGGTTTGAAGTTCCTGCAGTTTACACTGTAAAACCGAGTTGGAGCTAGTACCTCCCCATATATATGTATGGAGTGGAGTTTGCAAATGAAAGAAACTTTGTGTTCCCAACAATCTAGGTGAAGGACGGCTTTCACACACACTTATCTCTCAGAACTGAGCATGTGGAGAGACTTTTGGTCATATAGCACTAAGGGAACGGGTTGCAGGAGAAAATTTTACTCTGGTTTCTCAGTCTGTTTCCTAGTGCCGGTTTGAAGTTCCTGCAGTTTTCACTGTAAAACCGAGTTGGAGCTAGTACCTCCCCATATATATGTATGGAGTGGAGTTTGCAACTGAAAAGAAACTTTGTGTTCCCAACAAGCTAGGTGAAGGACGGCTTTCACACACTCTTATCTCTCAGAACTGAGCATGTGGAGAGACTTTCGGTCATATAGCACTAAGGGAACGGGTTGCAGGAGAAACTTTTACTCTGGTTTCTCAGTCTGTTTCCTAGTGCCGGTTTGAAGTTCCTGCAGTTTTCACTGTAAAACCGAGTTGGAGCTAGTACCTCCCCATATATATGTATGGAGTGGAGTTTGCAACTGAAAAGAAACTTTGTGTTCCCAACAAGCTAGGTGAAGGACGGCTTTCACTCACACTTATCTCTCAGAACTGAGCATGTGGAGAGACGTTCGTTCATCTAGCACTAAGGGAAAGGGTTGCAGGAGAAAATTTTACTCTGGTTTCTCAGTCTGTTTCCTAGAGCCGGTTTGAAGTTCCTGCAGTTTTCACTGTAAAACCGGGTTGGAGCTAGAACCTCCCCATATATATGTATGGAGTGGAGTTTGCAACTGAAAAGAAACTTTGTGTTCCCAACAAGCTAGGTGAAGGTCGGCTTTGACACACACTTATCTCTCAGAACTGAGCATGTGGAGAGACGTTCGTTCATCTAACACAAAGGGAACGGGTTGCATGACAAACTTTACTGTGGTTTCTCAGTCTGTTTCCTAGTGCCGGTTTGAAGTTCCTGCATTTTTCACTGTAAAACCTGGTTGGAGCTAGTATCTCCCCATATATATGTATGGAGTGGAGTTTGCAACTGAAAAGAAACTTTGTGTTCCCAACAAGCTAGGTGAAGGACGGCTTTCACACACACTTATCTCTCAGAACTGAGCATGTGGAGAGACGTTCGTTCATCTAGCACAAAGGGAACGGGTTGCAGGAGAAACTTTTACTCTGGTTTCTCAGTCTGTTTCCTAGTGCCGGTTTGGAGTTCCTGCAGTTTTCACTCTAAAACCGTGTTGCAGCTAGTATCTCCCCATATATATATGTATGGAGTGGAGTTTGCAACTGAAAAGAAACTTTGTGTTCCCAACATGCTAGGTGAAGGACGGCTTTCACACACACTTATCTCTCAGAACTGAGCATCTGAAGAGACGTTCGTTCATCTAGCACAAAGGGAACGTGTTGCAGGAGAAACTTTTACTCTGGTTTCTCAGTCTGTTTCCTAGTGCCGGTTTGAAGTTCCTGCAGTTTTCACTGTAAAACCGAGTTGGAACTAGTACCTCCCCATATATATGTATGGAGTGGAGTTTGCAACTGAAAAGGGACTTTGTGTTCCCAACAAGCTAGGTGAAGGACGGCTTCACACACACACATCTTTCAGAACTGAGCATGTGGAGAGACGTTCGTTCATCTAGCACAAAAGGAACGTCTTTCAGGAGAAACTTTTACTCTGGTTTCTCAGTCTGTTTCCTAGTGCCGATTTGAAGTTCATGCAGTTATCCCTGTAAAACCGAGTTGGAGCTAGTTCCTCCCCATATATTTGTATGGAGTGGAGTTTGCAACTGAAAAGAAACTTTGTGTTCCCAACATTTAGGTGAAGGTCGGCTTTCACAAACAATTATCTCTCAGAACTGAGCATGTGGAGAGACGTTCGTTCATCTAGCACTAAGGGAACGGGTTGCAGGAGAAACTTTTACTGTGGTTTCTCAGTCTGTTTCCTAGTGCCGGTTTGAAGTTCCTGCAGTTTTCACTGTAAAACCGGGTTAGAGCTAGTACCTCCCCATATATATGTATGGAGTGGAGTTTGCAACTGAAAAGAAACTTTGTGTTCCCAACAAGCTAGGTGAAGGACGGCTTTCACACACACTTATCTCTCAGAACTGAGCATGTGGAGAGACTTTTGGTCATATAGCACTAAGGGAACGGGTTGCAGGAGAAAATTTTACTCTGGTTTCTCACTCTGTTTCCTAGTGCCGGTTTGAAGATCCTGCAGTTTTCACTGTAAAACCGAGTTGGAGCTGGTACCTCCCCATATATATGTATGGAGTGGAGTTTGCAACTGAAAAGAAACTTTGTGTTCCCAACAAGCTAGGTGAAGGACGCCTTTCACACACACTTATCTCTCAGAACTGAGCATGTGGAGAGACGTTCGTTCATCTAGCACTAAGTGAATGGGTTGCAGGAGAAACTTTTACTCTGGATTCTCAGTCTGTTTCCTAGTGCCGGTTTGAAGTTCCTGCAGTTTTCACTGTAAAACCTGGTTGGAGCTAGTACCACACCATATATATGTATGGAGTGGAGTTTGCAACTGAAAAGTAACTTTGTGTTCCCAACAAGCTAGGTGAAGGACGGCTTTCACACACACTTATCTCTCAGAACTGAGCATGTGTAGAGACATTCGTTCATCTAGCACAAAGGGAACGGGTTGCAGGAGAAAATTTTACTCTGGTTTCTCAGTCTGTTTCCTAGTGCCGGTTTGAAGTTCCTGCAGTTTTCACTGTAAAACCGAGTTGGAGCTAGTACCTCCCCATATATATGTATGGAGTGGAGTTTGCAACTGAAAAGAAACTTTGTGTTCCCAACAAGCTAGGTGAAGGACGGCTTTCACACACACTTATCTCTCAGAACTGAGCATGTGGAGAGACTTTCGGTCATATAGCACTAAGGGAACGGGTTGCAGGAGAAACTTTTACTCTGGTTTCTCAGTCTGTTTCCTAGTGCCGGTTTGAAGTTCCTGCAGTTTTCACTGTAAAACCGAGTTGGAGCTAGTACCTCCCCATATATATGTATGGAGTGGAGTTTGCAACTGAAAAGAAACTTTGTGTTCCCAACAAGCTAGGTGAAGGACGGCTTTCACTCACACTTATCTCTCAGAACTGAGCATGTGGAGAGACGTTCGTTCATCTAGCACTAAGGGAACGGGTTGCAGGAGAAAATTTTACTCTGGTTTCTCACTCTGTTTCCTAGAGCCGGTTTGAAGTTCCTGCAGTTTTCACTGTAAAACCGGGTTGGAGCTAGAACCTCCCCATATATATGTATGGAGTGGAGTTTGCAACTGAAAAGAAACTTTGTGTTCCCAACAAGCTAGGTGAAGGACGGCTTTCACACACACTTTTCTCTCAGAACTGAGCATGTGTAGAGACGTTCGTTCATCTAGCACAAAGGGAACGGGTTGCAGGAAAAACTTTTACTCTGGTTTCTCAGTCTGTTTCCTAGTGCCGGTTTGAAGTTCCTGCATTTTTCACTGTAAAACCGAGTTGGAGCTAGTACCTCCCCATATAAATGTATGGAGTGGAGTTTGCAAATGAAAAGAAACTTTGTGTTCCCAACAATCTAGCTGAAGGACGGCTTTAACACACAATTATCTCACAGAACTGAGCATGCGGAGAGACGTTCGTTCATCTAGCACAAAGGGAACGGGTTGCAGGAAAAACTTTTACTCTGGTTTCTCAGTCTGTTTCCTAGTGCTGGTTTGAAGTTCCTGCAGTTTTCACTGTAAAACCGAGTTGGAGCTAGTACCTCCCCATATATATATATGGAATGGAGTTTGCAACTGAAAAGAAACTTTGTGTTCCCAACAATCTAGGTGAAGGACGGCTTTCACATACACTTATCTCTCAGAACTGAGCATGTGGAGAGACATTCGTTCATCTAGCACTAAGTGAACGGGTTGCAGGAGAAACTTTTTCTCTGGTTTCTCAGTCTGTTTCCTAGTACCGGTTTTAAGTTCCTGCAGTTTTCACTGTAAAACCGGGTTGGAGCTAGTACCTACCCATATATATTTATGGAGTGGAGTTGGCAACTGAAAAGAAACTTTGTGTTCCCAACAAGCTAGTTGAAGGACAGCTTTCACACACACTTATCTCTCAGAACTGAGCATGTGTAGGGACATTCGTTCATCTAGCACAAAGGGAACGGGTTGCAGGAGAAACTTTTACTCTGGTTTCTCAGTCTTTTTCCTAGTGCCGGTTTGAAGTTCCTGCAGTTTTCACTGTAAAACCTGGTTGGAGCTAGTACCTCCCCATATATATATATGGAATGGAGTTTGCAACTGAAAAGTAACTTTGTGTTCCCAACAATCTAGGTGAAGGACGGCTTTCACATACACTTATCTCTCAGAACTGAGCATGTGGAGCGACGTTCGTTCATCTAGCACTAAGTGAACGGGTTGCAGGACAAACTTTTACTCTGGTTTCTCAGTCTGTTTCCTAGTGCCGGTTTGAAGTTCCTGCAGTTTTCACTGTAAAACCGGGTTGGAGCTAGTACCTCCCCATATATATGTATGGAGTGGAGTTTGCAAATGAAAAGAAACTTTGTGTTCCCAACAAGCTAGGTGAAGGACGGCTTTCACACACACTTATCTCTCAGAACTGAGCATGTGGAGTGACGTTCGTTCATCTAGCACTAAGTGAACGGTTTGCAGGAGCAACTTTTTCTCTGGTTTCTCAGTCTGTTTCCTAGTGCCGGTTTGAAGTTCCTGCAGTTTTCACTGTAAAACCGGGTTGGAGCTAGTACCTACTCATATATATGTATGGAGTGGAGTTTGCAAATGAAAAGAAATTTTGTGTTCCCCACAAGCTAGTTGAAGGACGGCTTTCACACACAGTTATCTCTCAGAACTGAGCATGTGTAGAGACATTCGTTCATCTAGCACAAAGGGAACGGGTTGCAGGGGAAACTTTTACTCTGGCTTCTCAGTCTGTTTCCTACTGCCGGTTTGAAATTCCTGCAGTTTTCACTGTAAAACCTGGTTATTGCTAGTACCTCCCCATATATATGTATGGAGTGGAGTTTGCAAGTGAAAAGAAACTTTGTGTTCCCAACAAGCTAGGTGAAGGACGGCTTTCACACACACTTATCTCTCATAACTGAGCATGAGGAGAGACTTTCGTTCATCTAGCACAAAGGGAACGGGTTGCAGGGGAAACTTTTACTCTGGTTTCTCAGTCTGTTTCCTAGTGCCGGTTTGAAGTTCCTGCAGTTTTCACTGTAAAACCGAGTTGGAGCTAGTACCTCCCCATATATATTTATGGAGTGGAGTTTGCAACTGAAAAGAAACTTTGTGTTCCCAACAAGCTAGGTGAAGGACGGCTTTCACACACACTTATCTCTCAGAACTGAGCATGTGGAGAGACGTTCGTTCATCTAGCACAAAGGGAACGGGTTGCAGGAAAACTTTTACTCTGGTTTCTCAGTCTGTTTCCTAGAGCCGGTTTGATGTTCCTGCAGTTTTCACTTTAAAACCGAGTTGGAGCTAGTACCTCCCCATAAATATGTATGGAGTGGAGTTTGCAACTGAAAAGAAACTTTGTGTTCCCAACAAGCTAGGTGAAGGACGGCTTTCACACACACTTATCTCTCAGAACTGAGCATGTGGAGAGACGTTCGTTCATCTAGCACAAAGGGAACGCGTTGCAGGAGAAACTTTTACTCTGGTTTCTCAGTCTGTTTCCTAGTGCCGGTTTGAAGTTCCTGCAGTTTTCACTGTAAAACCGAGTTGGAGCTAGTACCTCCCCATATATATGTATGGAGTGGAGTTTGCAACTGAAAAGAAACTTTGTGTTCCCAACAAGCTAGGTAAAGGACGGCTTTCACACACACTTATCTCTCAGAACTCAGCATGTGGAGAGACTTTCGTTCATCTTGCACAAAGGAAACGGGTTGCAGGAGAAACTTTTACTCTGGTTTCTCAGTCTGTTTCCTAGTGCCGGTTTGAAGTTCCAGCAATTTTCACTGTGAAACCTAGTTGCAGCTAGTACCTCCCCATATATATGTATGGAGTGGAGTTTGCAAATGAAAAGAAATTTTATGTTCCCAAAAAGCTAGGTGAAGGACGGCTTTCACACACACACATCTCTCAGAACTGAGCATGTGGAGAGAAGTTCGTTCATCTAGAACATAGGAAACGGGTTGCAGGAGAAACTTTTACTCTGGTTTCTCAGTCTGTTTCCTAGTGCTGGTTTGAAGTTCCTGCAGTTTACACTGTAAAACCGAGTTGGAGCTAGTACCTCCCCATATATATGTATGGAGTGGAGTTAGCAACTTAAAAGAAACTTTGTGTTCCCAACAAGCTAGGTGAAGGACGGCTTTCACACACACTTATCTCTCAGAACTGAGCATGAGGAGAGACTTTCGTTCATCTAGCACAAAGGGAACGTTTTGCAGGGGAAACTTTTACTCTGGTTTCTCAGTCTGTTTCCTAGAGCCGGTTTGATGTTCCTGCAGTTTTCACTTTAAAACCGAGTTGGAGCTAGTACCTCCCCATAAATATGTATGGAGTGGAGTTTGCAACTGAAAAGAAACTTTGTGTTCCCAACAAGCTAGGTGAAGGACGGCTTTCACACACACTTATCTCTCAGAACTGAGCATGTGGAGAGACGTTCGTTCATCTAGCACAAAGGGAACGGGTTGCAGGAGAAACTTTTACTCTGGTTTCTCACTCTGTTTCCTAGTGCCGGTTTGAAGTTCCTGCAGTTTTCACTGTAAAACCGAGTTGGAGCTAGTACCTCCCCATATATATGTATGGAATGGAGTTTGCAACTGAAAAGAAACTTTGTGTTCCCAACAAGCTAGGTAAAGGACGGCTTTCACACACACTTATCTCTCAGAACTCAGCATGTGGAGAGACTTTCGTTCATCTTGCACAAAGGAAACGGGTTGCAGGAGAAACTTTTACTCTGGTTTCTCAGTCTGTTTCCTAGTGCCGGTTTGAAGTTCCAGCAATTTTCACTGTGAAACCGAGTTGCAGCTAGTACCTCCCCATATATATGTATGGAGTGGAGTTTGCAAATGAAAAGAAACTTTATGTTCCCAAAAAGCTAGGTGAAGGACGGCTTTCACACACACACATCTCTCAGAACTGAGCATGTGGAGAGACGTTCGTTCATCTAGCACAAAGGGAACAGGTTGCAGGAGAAACTTTTACTCTGGATTCTCAGTCTGTTTCCTAGTGCCGGTTTGAAGTTCCTCCAGTTTTCACTGTAAAACCTGGTTGGTGCTAGTACCTCCCCATATATATGTATGGAGTGGAGTTTGCAACTGAAAATAAACTTTGTGTTCCCAACAATCTAGGTGAAGGACGGCTTTCACACACAATTATCTCTCAGAACTGAGCATGTGGAGAGAAGTTCGTTCATCTAGAACATAGGAAACGGGTTGAAGGAGAAACTTTTACTCTGGTTTCTCAGTCTGTTTCCTAGTGCTGGTTTGAAGTTCCTGCAGTTTACACTGTAAAACCGAGTTGGAGCTAGTACCTCCCCATATATATGTATGGAGTGGAGTTAGCAACTTAAAAGAAACTTTGTGTTCCCAACAAGCTAGGTGAAGGACGGCTTTCACACACACTTATCTCTCAGAACTGAGCATGAGGAGAGACTTTCGTTCATCTAGCACAAAGGGAACGGGTTGCAGGGGAAACTTTTACTCTGGTTTCTCAGTCTGTTTCCTAGTGCCGGTTTGAAGTTCCTGCAGTTTTCACTGTAAAACCGAGTTGGAGCTAGTACCTCCCCATATATATGTATGGAGTGGAGTTTGCAAATGAAAAGAAACTTTGTGTTCCCAACAATCTAGGTGAAGGACGGCTTTAACACACACTTATCTCTCAGAACTGAGCATGTGGAGAGACTTTCGATCATATAGCACTAAGGGAACGGGTTGCAGGTGAAACTTTTACTCTGGTTTCTCAGTCTGTTTCCTAGTGCCGGTTTGAAATTCCTGCAGTTTTCACTGTAAAACCGAGTTGGAGCTAGTACCTCCCCATATATATTTATGGAGTGGAGTTTGCAAATGAAAAGAAACTTTGTGTTCCCAACAAGCTAGGTGAAGGACGGCTTTCACACACACTTATCTCTCAGAACTGAGCATGTGGAGAGACGTTCGTTCATCTAGCACAAAGGGAACGGGTTGCAGGAGAAACTTTTACTCTGGTTTCTCAGTCTGTTTCCTAGTGCCGGTTTGAAGTTCCTGCAGTTTTCACTGTAAAACCGAGTTGGAGCTAGTACCTCCCCATATATATGTATGGAGTGGAGTTTGCAACTGAAAAGAAACTTTGTGTTCCCAACAAGCTAGGTAAAGTACGGCTTTCACACACACTTATCTCTCAGAACTCAGCATGTGGAGAGACTTTCGTTCATCTTGCACAAAGGAAACGGGTTGCAGGAGAAACTTTTACTCTGGTTTCTCAGTCTGTTTCCTAGTGCCGGTTTGAAGTTCCAGCAATTTTCACTGTGAAACCGAGTTGCAGCTAGTACCTCCCCATATATATGTATGGAGTGGAGTTTGCAAATGAAAAGAAACTTTATGTTCCCAAAAAGCTAGGTGAAGGACGGCTTTCACACACACACATCTCTCAGAACTGAGCATGTGGAGAGACGTTCGTTCATCTAGCACAAAGGGAACAGGTTGCAGGAGAAACTTTTACTCTGGATTCTCAGTCTGTTTCCTAGTGCCGGTTTGAAGTTCCTCCAGTTTTCACTGTAAAACCTGGTTGGTGCTAGTACCTCCCCATATATATGTATGGAGTGGAGTTTGCAACTGAAAATAAACTTTGTGTTCCCAACAATCTAGGTGAAGGACGGCTTTCACACACAATTATCTCTCAGAACTGAGCATGTGGAGAGAAGTTCGTTCATCTAGAACATAGGAAACGGGTTGCAGGAGAAACTTTTACTCTGGTTTCTCAGTCTGTTTCCTAGTGCTGGTTTGAAGTTCCTGCAGTTTACACTGTAAAACCGAGTTGGAGCTAGTACCTCCCCATATATATGTATGGAGTGGAGTTAGCAACTTAAAAGAAACTTTGTGTTCCCAACAAGCTAGGTGAAGGACGGCTTTCACACACACTTATCTCTCAGAACTGAGCATGAGGAGAGACTTTCGTTCATCTAGCACAAAGGGAACGGGTTGCAGGGGAAACTTTTACTCTGGTTTCTCAGTCTGTTTCCTAGAGCCGGTTTGATGTCCCTGCAGGTTTCACTTTAAAACCGAGTTGGAGCTAGTACCTCCCCATAAATATGTATGGAGTGGAGTTTGCAACTGAAAAGAAACTTTGTGTTCCCAACAAGCTAGGTGAAGGACGGCTTTCACACACACTTATCTCTCAGAACTGAGCATGTGGAGAGACGTTCGTTCATCTAGCACAAAGGGAACGGGTTGCAGGAGAAACTTTTACTCTGGTTTCTCAGTCTGTTTCCTAGTGCCGGTTTGAATTTCCTGCAGTTTTCACTGTAAAACCGAGTTGGAGCTAGTACCTCCCCATATATATGTATGGAGTGGAGTTTGCAACTGAAAAGAAACTTTGTGTTCCCAACAAGCTAGGTAAAGGACGGCTTTCACACACACTTATCTCTCAGAACTCAGCATGTGGAGAGACTTTCGTTCATCTTGCACAAAGGAAACGGGTTGCAGGAGAAACTTTTACTCTGGTTTCTCAGTCTGTTTCCTAGTGCCGGTTTGAAGTTCCAGCAATTTTCACTGTGAAACCGAGTTGCAGCTAGTACCTCCCCATATATATGTATGGAGTGGAGTTTGCAAATGAAAAGAAACTTTATGTTCCCAAAAAGCTAGGTGAAGGACGGCTTTCACACACACACATCTCTCCGAACTGAGCATGTGGAGAGACGTTCGTTCATCTAGCACAAAGGGAACAGGTTGCAGGAGAAACTTTTACTCTGGATTCTCAGTCTGTTTCCTAGTGCCGGTTTGAAGTTCCTCCAGTTTTCACTGTAAAATCTGGTTGGTGCTAGTACCTCCCCATATATATGTATGGAGTGGAGTTTGCAAATGAAAAGAAACTTTATGTTCCCAAAAAGCTAGGTGAAGGACGGCTTTCACACACACACATCTCTCAGAACTGAGCATGTGGAGAGACGTTCGTTCATCTAGCACAAAGGGAACAGGTTGCAGGAGAAACTTTTACTCTGGATTCTCAGTCTGTTTCCTAGTGCCGGTTTGAAGTTACTGCAGTTTTCACTGTAAAACCGGGTTGGAGCTAGTACCTACTCATATATATGTATGGAGTGGAGTTTGCAAATGAAAAGAAATTTTGTGTTCCCCACAAGCTAGTTGAAGGACGGCTTTCACACACAGTTATCTCTCAGAACTGAGCATGTGTAGAGACATTCGTTCATCTAGCACAAAGGGAACGGGTTGCAGGAGAAACTTTTACTCTGGCTTCTCAGTCTGTTTCCTACTGCCGGTTTGAAATTCCTGCAGTTTTCACTGTAAAACCTGGTTATTGCTAGTACCTCCCCATATATATGTATGGAGTGGAGTTTGCAAGTGAAAAGAAACTTTGTGTTCCCAACAAGCTAGGTGAAGGACGGCTTTCACACACACTTATCTCTCATAACTGAGCATGAGGAGAGACTTTCGTTCATCTAGCACAAAGGGAACGGGTTGCAGGGGAAACTTTTACTCTGGTTTCTCAGTCTGTTTCCTAGTGCCGGTTTGAAGTTCCTGCAGTTTTCACTGTAAAACCGAGTTGGAGCTAGTACCTCCCCATATATATTTATGGAGTGGAGTTTGCAACTGAAAAGAAACTTTGTGTTCCCAACAAGCTAGGTGAAGGACGGCTTTCACACACACTTATCTCTCAGAACTGAGCATGTGGAGAGACGTTCGTTCATCTAGCACAAAGGGAACGGGTTGCAGGAAAACTTTTACTCTGGTTTCTCAGTCTGTTTCCTAGAGCCGGTTTGATGTTCCTGCAGTTTTCACTTTAAAACCGAGTTGGAGCTAGTACCTCCCCATAAATATGTATGGAGTGGAGTTTGCAACTGAAAAGAAACTTTGTGTTCCCAACAAGCTAGGTGAAGGACGGCTTTCACACACACTTATCTCTCAGAACTGAGCATGTGGAGAGACGTTCGTTCATCTAGCACAAAGGGAACGGGTTGCAGGAGAAACTTTTACTCTGGTTTCTCAGTCTGTTTCCTAGTGCCGGTTTGAAGTTCCTGCAGTTTTCACTGTAAAACCGAGTTGGAGCTAGTACCTCCCCATATATATGTATGGAGTGGAGTTTGCAACTGAAAAGAAACTTTGTGTTCCCAACAAGCTAGGTAAAGGACGGCTTTCACACACACTTATCTCTCAGAACTCAGCATGTGGAGAGACTTTCGTTCATCTTGCACAAAGGAAACGGGTTGCAGGAGAAACTTTTACTCTGGTTTCTCAGTCTGTTTCCTAGTGCCGGTTTGAAGTTCCAGCAATTTTCACTGTGAAACCTAGTTGCAGCTAGTACCTCCCCATATATATGTATGGAGTGGAGTTTGCAAATGAAAAGAAATTTTATGTTCCCAAAAAGCTAGGTGAAGGACGGCTTTCACACACACACATCTCTCAGAACTGAGCATGTGGAGAGAAGTTCGTTCATCTAGAACATAGGAAACGGGTTGCAGGAGAAACTTTTACTCTGGTTTCTCAGTCTGTTTCCTAGTGCTGGTTTGAAGTTCCTGCAGTTTACACTGTAAAACCGAGTTGGAGCTAGTACCTCCCCATATATATGTATGGAGTGGAGTTAGCAACTTAAAAGAAACTTTGTGTTCCCAACAAGCTAGGTGAAGGACGGCTTTCACACACACTTATCTCTCAGAACTGAGCATGAGGAGAGACTTTCGTTCATCTAGCACAAAGGGAACGTTTTGCAGGGGAAACTTTTACTCTGGTTTCTCAGTCTGTTTCCTAGAGCCGGTTTGATGTTCCTGCAGTTTTCACTTTAAAACCGAGTTGGAGCTAGTACTTCCCCATAAATATGTATGGAGTGGAGTTTGCAACTGAAAAGAAACTTTGTGTTCCCAACAAGCTAGGTGAAGGACGGCATTCACACACACTTATCTCTCAGAACTGAGCATGTGGAGAGACGTTCGTTCATCTAGCACAAAGGGAACGGGTTGCAGGAGAAACTTTTACTCTGGTTTCTCACTCTGTTTCCTAGTGCCGGTTTGAAGTTCCTGCAGTTTTCACTGTAAAACCGAGTTGGAGCTAGTACCTCCCCATATATATGTATGGAATGGAGTTTGCAACTGAAAAGAAACTTTGTGTTCCCAACAAGCTAGGTAAAGGACGGCTTTCACACACACTTATCTCTCAGAACTCAGCATGTGGAGAGACTTTCGTTCATCTTGCACAAAGGAAACGGGTTGCAGGAGAAACTTTTACTCTGGTTTCTCAGTCTGTTTCCTAGTGCCGGTTTGAAGTTCCAGCAATTTTCACTGTGAAACCGAGTTGCAGCTAGTACCTCCCCATATATATGTATGGAGTGGAGTTTGCAAATGAAAAGAAACTTTATGTTCCCAAAAAGCTAGGTGAAGGACGGCTTTCACACACACACATCTCTCAGAACTGAGCATGTGGAGAGACGTTCGTTCATCTAGCACAAAGGGAACAGGTTGCAGGAGAAACTTTTACTCTGGATTCTCAGTCTGTTTCCTAGTGCCGGTTTGAAGTTCCTCCAGTTTTCACTGTAAAACCTGGTTGGTGCTAGTACCTCCCCATATATATGTATGGAGTGGAGTTTGCAACTGAAAATAAACTTTGTGTTCCCAACAATCTAGGTGAAGGACGGCTTTCACACACAATTATCTCTCAGAACTGAGCATGTGGAGAGAAGTTCGTTCATCTAGAACATAGGAAACGGGTTGCAGGAGAAACTTTTACTCTGGTTTCTCAGTCTGTTTCCTAGTGCTGGTTTGAAGTTCCTGCAGTTTACACTGTAAAACCGAGTTGGAGCTAGTACCTCCCCATATATATGTATGGAGTGGAGTTAGCAACTTAAAAGAAACTTTGTGTTCCCAACAAGCTAGGTGAAGGACGGCTTTCACACACACTTATCTCTCAGAACTGAGCATGAGGAGAGACTTTCGTTCATCTAGCACAAAGGGAACGGGTTGCAGGGGAAACTTTTACTCTGGTTTCTCAGTCTGTTTCCTAGTGCCGGTTTGAAGTTCCTGCAGTTTTCACTGTAAAACCGAGTTGGAGCTAGTACCTCCCCATATATATGTATGGAGTGGAGTTTGCAAATGAAAAGAAACTTTGTGTTCCCAACAATCTAGGTGAAGGACGGCTTTAACACACACTTATCTCTCAGAACTGAGCATGTGGAGAGACTTTCGATCATATAGCACTAAGGGAACGGGTTGCAGGTGAAACTTTTACTCTGGTTTCTCAGTCTGTTTCCTAGTGCCGGTTTGAAATTCCTGCAGTTTTCACTGTAAAACCGAGTTGGAGCTAGTACCTCCCCATATATATTTATGGAGTGGAGTTTGCAAATGAAAAGAAACTTTGTGTTCCCAACAAGCTAGGTGAAGGACGGCTTTCACACACACTTATCTCTCAGAACTGAGCATGTGGAGAGACGTTCGTTAATCTAGCACAAAGGGAACGGGTTGCAGGAGAAACTTTTACTCTGGTTTCTCAGTCTGTTTCCTAGTGCCGGTTTGAAGTTCCTGCAGTTTTCACTGTAAAACCGAGTTGGAGCTAGTACCTCCCCATATATATGTATGGAGTGGAGTTTGCAACTGAAAAGAAACTTTGTGTTCCCAACAAGCTAGGTAAAGTACGGCTTTCACACACACTTATCTCTCAGAACTCAGCATGTGGAGAGACTTTCGTTCATCTTGCACAAAGGAAACGGGTTGCAGGAGAAACTTTTACTCTGGTTTCTCAGTCTGTTTCCTAGTGCCGGTTTGAAGTTCCAGCAATTTTCACTGTGAAACCGAGTTGCAGCTAGTACCTCCCCATATATATGTATGGAGTGGAGTTTGCAAATGAAAAGAAACTTTATGTTCCCAAAAAGCTAGGTGAAGGACGGCTTTCACACACACACATCTCTCAGAACTGAGCATGTGGAGAGACGTTCGTTCATCTAGCACAAAGGGAACAGGTTGCAGGAGAAACTTTTACTCTGGATTCTCAGTCTGTTTCCTAGTGCCGGTTTGAAGTTCCTCCAGTTTTCACTGTAAAACCTGGTTGGTGCTAGTACCTCCCCATATATATGTATGGAGTGGAGTTTGCAACTGAAAATAAACTTTGTGTTCCCAACAATCTAGGTGAAGGACGGCTTTCACACACAATTATCTCTCAGAACTGAGCATGTGGAGAGAAGTACGTTCATCTAGAACATAGGAAACGGGTTGCAGGAGAAACTTTTACTCTGGTTTCTCAGTCTGTTTCCTAGTGCTGGTTTGAAGTTCCTGCAGTTTACACTGTAAAACCGAGTTGGAGCTAGTACCTCCCCATATATATGTATGGAGTGGAGTTAGCAACTTAAAAGAAACTTTGTGTTCCCAACAAGCTAGGTGAAGGACGGCTTTCACACACACTTATCTCTCAGAACTGAGCATGAGGAGAGACTTTCGTTCATCTAGCACAAAGGGAACGGGTTGCAGGGGAAACTTTTACTCTGGTTTCTCAGTCTGTTTCCTAGAGCCGGTTTGATGTTCCTGCAGTTTTCACTTTAAAACCGAGTTGGAGCTAGTACCTCCCCATAAATATGTATGGAGTGGAGTTTGCAACTGAAAAGAAACTTTGTGTTCCCAACAAGCTAGGTGAAGGACGGCTTTCACACACACTTATCTCTCAGAACTGAGCATGTGGAGAGACGTTCGTTCATCTAGCACAAAGGGAACGGGTTGCAGGAGAAACTTTTACTCTGGTTTCTCAGTCTGTTTCCTAGTGCCGGTTTGAAGTTCCTGCAGTTTTCACTGTAAAACCGAGTTGGAGCTAGTACCTCCCCATATATATGTATGGAGTGGAGTTTGCAACTGAAAAGAAACTTTGTGTTCCCAACAAGCTAGGTAAAGGACGGCTTTCACACACACTTATCTCTCAGAACTCAGCATGTGGAGAGACTTTCGTTCATCTTGCACAAAGGAAACGGGTTGCAGGAGAAACTTTTACTCTGGTTTCTCAGTCTGTTTCCTAGTGCCGGTTTGAAGTTCCAGCAATTTTCACTGTGAAACCGAGTTGCAGCTAGTACCTCCCCATATATATGTATGGAGTGGAGTTTGCAAATGAAAAGAAACTTTATGTTCCCAAAAAGCTAGGTGAAGGACGGCTTTCACACACACACATCTCTCAGAACTGAGCATGTGGAGAGACGTTCGTTCATCTAGCACAAAGGGAACAGGTTGCAGGAGAAACTTTTACTCTGGATTCTCAGTCTGTTTCCTAGTGCCGGTTTGAAGTTCCTCCAGTTTTCACTGTAAAATCTGGTTGGTGCTAGTACCTCCCCATATATATGTATGGAGTGGAGTTTGCAACTGAAAATAAACTTTGTGTTCCCAACAATCTAGTTGAAGGACGGCTTTCACACACAATTATCTCTCAGAACTGAGCATGTGGAGAGAAGTTCGTTCATCTAGAACATAGGAAACGGGTTGCAGGAGAAACTTTTCCTCTGGTTTCTCAGTCTGTTTCCTAGTGCTGGTTTGAAGTTCCTGCAGTTTACACTGTAAAACCGAGTTGGAGCTAGTACCTCCCCATATATATGTATGGAGTTGAGTTAGCAACTTAAAAGAAACTTTGTGTTCCCAACAAGCAAGTTGAAGGACGGCTTTCACACACACTTATCTCTCAGAACTGAGCATGAGGAGAGACTTTCGTTCATCTAGCACAAAGGGAACGGGTTGCAGGGGAAACTTTTACTCTGGTTTCTCAGTGTGTTTCCTAGTGCCGGTTTGATGTTCCTGCAGTTTTCACTGTAAAACCGAGTTGGAGCTAGTACCTCCCCATATATATGTATGGAGTGGAGTTTGCAACTGAAAAGAAACTTTGTGTTCCCAACAATCTAGGTGAAGGACGGCTTTCACACACACTTATCTCTCAGAACTGAGCATGTGGAGAGACGTTCGTTCATCTAGCACTAAGTGAACGGGTTGCAGGAGCAAATTTTTCTCTGGATTCTCAGTCTGTTCCCTAGTGCCGG
This sequence comes from Camelus dromedarius, assembly GCF_036321535.1. Lineage (NCBI taxonomy): Eukaryota > Metazoa > Chordata > Mammalia > Artiodactyla > Camelidae > Camelus > Camelus dromedarius. The sequence goes on along the minus strand of NW_026989819.1, from coordinate 1,752,265 downwards.
TTTGAAGTTCCTGCAGTTTTCACTGCAAAACCGGGTTGGAGCTAGTACCTAATCATATATATGTATGGAGTGGAGTTTGCAAATGAAAAGAAACTTTGTGTTCCCCACAAGCTAGTTGAAGAACGGCTTTCACACACACTTATCTCTCAGAACTGAGCATGTGTAGAGACATTCGTTCATCTAGCACAAAGAGAACGGGTTGCAGGAGAAACTTTTACTCTGGTTTCTCAGCCTGTTTCCTAGTGCCGGTTTGAAGTTCCTGCAATTTTCACTGTGAAACCGATTTGCAGCTAGTACCTCCCCATATATATGTATGGAGTGGAGTTTGCAAATGAAAAGAAACTTTATGTTCCCAAAAAGCTAGGTGAAGGACGGCTTTCACACACACACATCTCTCAGAACTGAGCATGTTGAGAGACGTTCGTTCATCTAGCACAAAGGGAACAGGTTGCAGGAGAAACTTTTACTCTGGATTCTCAGTCTGTTTCCTAGTGCCGGTTTGAAGTTCCTCCAGTTTTCACTGTAAAACCTGGTTGGTGCTAGTACCTCCCCATATATATGTATGGATTGGAGTTTGCAACTGAAAATAAACTTTGTGTTCCCAACAATCGAGGTGAAGGACGGCTTTCACACACAATTATCTCTCAGAACTGAGCATGTGGAGAGAAGTTCGTTCATCTAGAACATAGGAAACGGGTTGCAGGAGAAACTTTTACTCTGGTTTCTCAGTCTGTTTCCTAGTGCTGGTTTGATGTTCCTGCAGTTTACAGTGTAAAACCGAGTTGGAGCTAGTACCTCCCCAAATATATGTATGGAGTGGAGTTTGCAACTGAAAAGAAACTTTGTGTTCCCAACAAGCTAGGTGAAGGACGGCTTTCACACACACTTATCTCTCAGAACTGAGCATGTGGAGAGACGTTCGTTCATCTAGCACAAGGGGAACGGGTTGCAGGGGAAACTTTTACTGTGGTTTCTCAGTCTGTTTCCTAGTGCCGGTATGAAGTTCCTGCATTTTTCACTGTAAAACCGAGTTGGAGCTAGTACCTCCCCATATATATGTATTGAGTGGAGTTTGCAACTGAAAAGAAACTTTGTGTTCCCAACAAGCTAGGTGAAGGACGGCTTTCACACACACTTATCTCTCAGAACTGAGCATGTGGAGAGAAGTTCGTTCATCTAGCACAAAGGGAACGGGTTGCAGGAGAAACTTTTAGTCTGGTTTTTCAGTCTGATTCCTAGTGCTGGTTTGAAGTTCCTGCAGTTTACACTGTAAAACCGAGTTGGAGCTAGTACCTCCCCATATATATGTATGGAGTGGTGTTAGCAACTGAAAAGAAAGTTTGTGTTCCCAACAAGCTAGGTGAAGGACGGCTTTCACACACACTTATCTCTCAGAACTGAGCATGTGGAGAAAGATTCGTTCATCTAGCACAAAGGGAACGGGTTGCAGGAGAAACTTTTACTCTGGTTTCTCAGTCTGTTTCCTAGTGCCGGTTTGAAGATCCTGCAGTTTTCACTGTAAAATCTGGTTGGTGCTAGTACCTCCTCATATATATGTATTTAGTGGAGTTTGCAACTGAAAATAAACTTTGTGTTCCCAACAATCTAGGTGAAGGACGGCTTTCACACACAGTTATCTCTCAGAACTGAGCATGTGGAGAGATTTCGTTCATCTAGAACATAGGAAACGGGTTGCAGGAGAAACTTTTACTCTGGTTTCTCAGTCTGTTTCCTAGTGCTGGTTTGAAGTTCCTGCAGTTTACACTGTAAAACCGAGTTGGAGCTAGTACCTCCCCATATATATGTATGGAGTGGAGTTTGCAACTGAAAAGAAACTTTGTGTTCCCAACAAGCTAGGTGAAGGACGGCTTTCACACACACTTATCTCTCAGAACTGAGCATGTGTAGAGACGTTCGTTCATCTAGCACAAGGGGAACGGGTTGCAGGGGAAACTTTTACTGTGGTTTCTCAGTCTGTTTCCTAGTGCCGGTATGAAGTTCCTGCATTTTTCACTGTAAAACAGAGTTTTAGCTAGTACCTCCCCATATATATGTATTGAGTGGAGTTTGCAATTGAAAAGAATCTTTGTGTTCCCAACAAGCTAGTTGAAGGACGGCTTTCACACACACTTATCTCTCAGAACTGAGCATGTGGAGAGAAGTTCGTTCATCTAGCACAAAGGGAACGGGTTGCAGGAGAAACTTTTAATCTGGTTTCTCAGTCTGTTTCCTAGTGCCGGTTTGAAGTTCCTGCAGTTTTCACTGTAAAACCGAGTTGGAGCTAGTACCTCCCCATATATATGTATGGAGTGGAGTTTGCAACTGAAAAGAAACTTTGTGTTCCCAACAAGCTAGGTGAAGGACGGCTTTCACACACACTTATCACTCAGAACTTAGCATGTGGAGAGACGTTTGTTCATCTAGCACAAAGGGAACGGGTTGCAGGAGAATCTTTTAATCTGGTTTCTCAGTCTGTTTCCTAGTGCCAGTTTGAAGTTCCTCCAGTTTTCACTGTAAAACCTGGTTGGTGCTAGTACCTCCCCGTATATATGTATGGAGTTGGGTTTGCAAATGAATATAAACTTTGTGTTCCCAACAATCTAGGTGAAGGACGGCTTTCACACACAATTATCTCTCAGAACTGAGCATGTGGAGAGAAGTTCGTTCATCTAGAACATAGGAAACGGGTTGCAGGAGAAACTTTTACTCTGGTTTCTCAGTCTGTTTCCTAGTGCTGGTTTGAAGTTCCTGCAGTTTACACTGTAAAACCGAGTTGGAGCTAGTACCTCCCCATATATATGTATGGAGTGGAGTTAGCAACTGAAAAGAAACTTTGTGTTCCCAACAAGCTAGGTGAAGGACGGCTTTCACACACACTTATCTCTCAGAACTGAGCATGTGGAGAAACGTTCGTTCATCTAGCACAAAGGGAACGGGTTGCAGGAGAAACTTTTACTCTGGTTTCTCAGTCTGTTTCCTAGTGCCGGTTTGAAGATCCTGCAGTTTTCACTGTAAAATCTGGTTGGTGCTAGTACCTCCCCATATATATGTATGGAGTAGAGTTTGCAACTGAAAATAAACTTTGTGTTCCCAACAATATAGGTGAAGGACGGCTTTCACACACAATTATCTCTCAGAACTGAGCATGTGGAGAGAATTTCGTTCATCTAGAACATAGGAAACGGGTTGCAGGAGAAACTTTTACTCTGGTTTCTCAGTCTGTTTCCTAGTGCTGGTTTGAAGTTCCTGCAGTTTACACTGTAAAACCGAGTTGGAGCTAGTACCTCCCCATATATATGTATGGAGTGGAGTTTGCAAATGAAAAGAAACTTTGTGTTCCCAACAAGCTAGGTGAAGGACGGCTTTCACACACACTTATCTCTCAGAACTGAGCATGTGGAGAGACGTTCGTTCATCTAGCACTAGGGGAACGGGTTGCAGGGGAAACTTTTACTGTGGTTTCTCAGTCTGTTTCCTAGTGCCGGTATGAAGTTCCTGCATTTTTCACTGTAAAACCGAGTTGGAGCTAGTACCTCCCCATATATATGTATTGAGTGGAGTTTGCAACTGAAAAGAAACTTTGTGTTCCCAACAAGCTAGGTGAAGGACGGCTTTCACACACACTTATCTCTCAGAACTGAGCATGTGGAGAGAAGTTCGTTCATCTAGCACAAAGGGAACGGGTTGCAGGAGAAACTTTTACTCTGGTTTCTCATTCTGTTTCCTAGTGCCGGTTTGAAGTTCCTGCAGTTTTCACTGTAAAACCGAGTTGGAGCTAGTACCTCCCCATATATATGTATGGAGTGGAGTTTGCAACTGAAAATAAACTTTGTGTTCCCAACAAGCTAGGTGAAGGACGGCTTTCACACCCAATTATCACTCAGAACTTAGCATGTGGAGAGACGTTTGTTCATCTAGCACAAAGGGAACGGGTTGCAGGAGAATCTTTTACTCTGGTTTCTCAGTCTGTTTCCTAGTGCCGGTTTGAACTTCCTGCAGTTTTCACTGTAAAACAGAGTTGGAGCTTGTACCTCCCCATATATATGTATGGAGTGGAGTTTGCAACTGAAAAGAAACTTTGTGTTCCCAACAAGCTAGGTGAAGGACGGCTTTCACACACACTTATCTCTCAGAACTGAGCATGTGGAAAGACGTTCGTTCATCTAGCACATACTGAACGGGTTGCAGGAGAAACTTTTACTCTAAATTCTCAGTCTGTTTCCTAGTGCCGGTTTGAAGTTCTTGCAGTTTTCACTGTAAAACCGAGTTGTTGCTAGTACCTGCCCATATATATGTATGGAGTGGAGTTTGCAACTGAAAAGAAACTTTGTGTTCCCAACAAGCTAGGTGAAGGAAGGATTTCATACACACTTATCTCTAAGAACTGAGCATGTGGAGAGACGTTCGTTCATCTAACACAAAGGGAACGGGTTGCAGGAGAAAGTTTACTGTGGTTTCTCAGTCTGTTTCCTAGTGCCGGTTTGAAGTTCCTGCAGTTTTCACTGTAAAACCGAGTTGGAGCTAGTACCTCCCCATATATATGTATGGAGTGGAGTTTGCAACTGAAAAGAAACTGTGTTCCCAACAAGCTAGGTGAAGGACGGGTTTCACACATAATTATCTCACCGAAATGAGCATGTGGAGAGACGTTCGTTCATCTAGCACAAAGGGAACAGGTTGCAGGAGAAACGTTTCTCTGGTTTCTCAGTCTGTTTCCTAGTGCCGGTTTGAAGTTCCTGCAGTTTTCACTGTAAAACCGAGTTGGAGCTAGTACCTCCCCATATATATGTATGGAGTGGAGTTTGCAACTGAAAAGAAACTTTGTGTTCCCAACAAGCTAGGTGAAGGACGGCTTTCACAAACACTTATCTCTCAGAACTGAGCATGTGGAGAGACGTTCTTTCATCTAGCACAAATGGAACGGGTTGCATTAGAAACTTTTACTGTGGTTTATCGGTCTGTTTCCTAGTGCCGGTTTGAAGTTCTTGCAGTTTTCACTGTAAAACTGAGTTGGAGCTAGTACCTCCCCATATATATGTATGGAGTGGAGTTTGCAACTGAAAAGAAACTTTGTGTTCCCAACAACCTAGGTGCAGGGCTGCTTTCACACACACTTATCTCTCAGAACTGATCATGTGGAGAGACGTTCGTTCATCTAGCACAAAGGGAACGGGTTGAAGGAGAAACTTTTACTCTGGTTTCTCAGTCTGTTTCCTAGTGCCGGTTTGAAGATCCTGCAGTTTTCACTGTAAAACCGAGATGGAGCTAGTACCTCCCCATATATATGTATGGAGTGGAGTTTGCAACTGAAAAGAAACTTTGTGTTCCCAACAAGCTAGGTGAAGGACGGCTTTCACACACACTTATCTCTCCGAACTGAGCACGTGGAGAGACGTTCGTTCATCTAGCACAAAGGGAACGTGTTGCAGGAGAAACTTTTACTGCGGTTTCTCAGTCTGTTTCCTAGTGCCGGTATGAAGTTCCTGCAGTTTTCACTGTAAAACCGAGTTGGAGCTAGTACCTCCCCATATATATGTATGGAGTGGAGTTTGCAACTGAAAAGAAACTTTGTGTTCCCAATAAGCTAGGTGAAGGACGGCTTTCACACACACTTATCTCTCAGAACTGAGCATGTGGAGAGACGTTCGTTCATCTAACACAATGGGAACGTGTTGCAGGAGAAACTTTTACTCTGGTTTCTCAGTCTGTTTCCTAGTGCCGGTTTGAAGTTCCTGCAGTTTTCACTGTAAAACCGAGTTGCAGCTAGTACCACCCCATATATATGTATGGAGTGGAATTTGCAACTGAAAAGAAACTTTGTGTTCCCAACAAGCTAGGTGAAGGACGGCTTTCACACACACTTATCTCTCAGAACTGAGCATGTGGAGAGACGTTCGTTCATCTAACACAAAGCGAACGGGTTGCAGGAGAAACTTTACTGTGGTTTCTCAGTCTGTTTCCTAGTGCCGGTTTGAAGTTCCTGCAGTTTTCACTGTAAACCCGAGTTGGAGCTATTACCTCCCCATATATATGTATGGAGTGGAGTTTGCAACTGAAAAGAAACTGTGTTCCCAACAAGCTAGGTTAAGGACGGGTTTCACACACAATTATCTCTCCGAACTGAGCATGTGGAGAGACGTTCGTTCATCTAGCACAAAGGGAACGGGTTGCAGGAGAAACTTTTCTCTGGTTTCTCAGTCTGTTTCCTAGTGCTGGTTTGAAGTTCCTGCAGTTTTCACTGTAAAACCGAGTTGGAGCTAGTACCTCCCCATATATATCTATGGAGTGGTGTTTGCAACTGAAAAGAATCTTTGTGTTCCCAACAAGCTAGGTGAAGGACGGCTTTCACACACACTTATCTCTCAGAACTGAGCATGTGGAGAGACGTTCGCTCATCTAGCACAATGGGAACGTGTTTCAGGAGAACCTTTACTCTGGTTTCTCAGTCTGTTTCCTAGTGCCGGTATGAAGTTCCTGCAGTTTTCACTGTAAAACCGAGTTGGAGCTAGTACCTCCCCATATATATGTATGGAGTGGAGTTTGCAACTGAAAAGAAACTTTGTGTTCCCAACAAGCTAGGTGAAGGACGGCTTTCACACACACTTATCTCTCAGAACTGAGCATGTGGAGAGACGTTCATTCATCTAACACAAAGGGAACGGGTTGCTGGAGAAACATTACTGTGGTTTCTCAGTCTGTTTCCTAGTGCCGGTTTGAAGTTCCTGCAGTTTTCACTGTAAAACCGAGTTGGAGCTAGTACCTCCCCATATATATGTATGGATTGGAGTTTGCAACTGAAAAGAAACTTTGTGTTCCCAACAAGCTAGGTGAAGGACGGCTTTCACACACACTTATCTCTCAGAACTGAGCACGTGGAGAGACGTTCGTTCATCTAGCACAAAGGGAACGTGTTGCAGGAGAAACTTTTACTCTGGTTTCTCAGTCTGTTTCCTAGTGCCGGTTTGAAGTTCCTGCAGTTTTCACTGTAAAACCGAGTTGGAGCTAGTACTTCCCCATATATATGTATGGAGTGGAGTTTGCAACTGAAAAGAAACTTTGTGTTCCCAACAAGCTAAGTGAAGGACGGCTTTCACACACACTTATCTCTCAGAACTGAGCATGTGGAGAGACGTTCGTTCATCTAGCACAAAGGGAACGTGTTGCAGGAGAAACTTTTACTCTGGTTTCTCAGTCTGTTTCCTAGTGCCGGTTTGAAGATCCTGCAGTTTTCACTGTAAAATCTGGTTGGTGCTAGTACCTCCCCATATATATGTATGGAGTAGAGTTTGCAACTGAAAATAAACTTTGTGTTCCCAACAATATAGGTGAAGGACGGCTTTCACACACAATTATCTCTCAGAACTGAGCATGTGGAGAGAAGTTCGTTCATCTAGAACATAGGAAACGGGTTGCAGAAGAAACTTTTACTCTGGTTTCTCAGTCTGTTTCCTAGTGCTGGTTTGAAGTTCCTGCAGTTTACACTGTAAAACCGAGTTGGAGCTAGAACCTCCCCATATATATGTATGGAGTGGAGTTTGCAAATGAAAAGAAACTTTGTGTTCCCAACAAGCTAGGTGAAGGACGGCTTTCACACACACTTATCTCTCAGAACTGAGCATGTGGAGAGACGTTCGTTCATCTAGCACTAGGGGAACGGGTTGCAGGGGAAACTTTTACTGTGGTTTCTCAGTCTGTTTCCTAGTGCCGGTATGAAGTTCCTGCATTTTTCACTGTAAAACCGAGTTGGAGCTAGTACCTCCCCATATATATGTATGGAGTGGAGTTTGCAACTGAAAAGAAACTTTGTGTTCCCAACAAGCTAGGTGAAGGACGGCTTTCACACACACTTATCTCTCAGAACTGAGCATGTGGAGAGACGTTCGTTCATCTAGCACAAAGGGAACGGGTTGCAGGAGAAACTTTTACTCTGGTTTCTCATTCTGTTTCCTAGTGCCGGTTTGAAGTTCCTGCAGTTTTCACTGTAAAACCGAGTTGGAGCTAGTACCTCCCCATATATATGTATGGAGTGGAGTTTGCAACTGAAAAGAAACTTTGTGTTCCCAACAAGCTAGGTGAAGGACGGCTTTCACACCCACTTATCACTCAGAACTTAGCATGTGGAGAGACGTTTGTTCATCTAGCACAATGGGAACGGGTTGCAGGAGAATCTTTTACTCTGGTTTCTCAGTCTGTTTCCTAGTGCCGGTTTGAAGTTCCTGCAGTTTTCACTGTAAAACAGAGTTGGAGCTTGTACCTCCCCATATATATGTATGGAGTGGAGATTGCAACTGAAAAGAAACTTTGTGTTCCCAACAAGCTAGGTGAAGGACGGCTTTCACACACACTTATCTCTCAGAACTGAGCATGTGGAGAGACGTTCGTTCATCTAGCACATACTGAACGGGTTGCAGGAGAAACTTTTACTCTGGATTCTCAGTCTGTTTCCTAGTGCCGGTTTGAAGTTCTTGCAGTTTTCACTGTAAAACCGAGTTGTTGCTAGTACCTCCCCATATATATGTATGGAGTGGGGTTTGCAACTGAAAAGAAACTTTGTGTTCCCAAGAAGCTAGGTGAAGGACGGATTTCATACACACTTATCTCTCAGAACTGAGCATGTGGAGAGACGTTCGTTCATCTAACACAAAGGGAACGGGTTGCAGGAGAAAGTTTACTGTGGTTTCTCAGTCTGTTTCCTAGTGCCGGTTTGAAGTTCCTGCAGTTTTCACTGTAAAACCGAGTTGGAGCTAGTACCTCCCCATATATATGTATGGAGTGGAGTTTGCAACTGAAAAGAAACTGTGTTCCCAACAAGCTAGGTGAAGGACGGGTTTCACACATAATTATCTCACCGAAATGAGCATGTGGAGAGACGTTCTTTCATCTAGCACAAAGGGAACAGGTTGCAGGAGAAACTTTTCTCTGGTTTCTCAGTCTGTTTCCTAGTGCCGGTTTGAAGTTCCTGCAGTTTTCACTGTAAAACCGAGTTGGAGCTAGTACCTCCCCATATATATGTATGGAGTGGAGTTTGCAACTGAAAAGAAACTTTGTGTTCCCAACAAGCTAGGTGAAGGACGGCTTTCACAAACACTTATCTCTCAGAACTGAGCATGTGGAGAGACGTTCTTTCATCTAGCACAAATGGAACGGGTTGCATTAGAAACTTTTACTGTGGTTTCTCGGTCTGTTTCCTAGTGCCGGTTTGAAGTTCTTGCAGTTTTCACTGTAAAACCGAGTTGGAGCTAGTACCTCCCCATATATATGTATGGAGTGGAGTTTGCAACTGAAAAGAAACTTTGTGTTCCCAACAACCTAGGTGCAGGGCTGCTTTCACACACACTTATCTCTCAGAACTGATCTTGTGGAGAGACGTTCGTTCATCTAGCACAAAGGGAACGGGTTGAAGGAGAAACTTTTACTCTGGTTTCTCAGTCTGTTTCCTAGTGCCGGTTTGAAGATCCTGCAGTTTTCACTGTAAAACCGAGATGGAGCTAGTACCTCCCCATATATATGTATGGAGTGGAGTTTGCAACTGAAAAGAAACTTTGTGTTCCCAACAAGCTAGGTGAAGGACGGCTTTCACACACACTTATCTCTCAGAACTGAGCGCGTGGAGAGACGTTCGTTCATCTAGCACAAAGGGAACGTGTTGCAGGAGAAACTTTTACTGTGGTTTCTCAGTCTGTTTCCTAGTGCCGGTTTGAAGTTCCTGCAGTTTTCACTGTAAAACCGAGATGGAGCTAGTACCTCCCCATATATATGTATGGAGTGGAGTTTGCAACTGAAAAGAAACTTTGTGTTCCCAACAAGCTAGGTGAAGGACGGCTTTCACACACACTTATCTCTCAGAACTGAGCACGTGGAGAGACGTTCGTTCATCTAGCACAAAGGGAACGTGTTGCAGGAGAAACTTTTACTGTGGTTTCTCAGTCTGTTTCCTAGTGCCGGTTTGAAGATCCTGCAGTTTTCACTGTAAAACCGAGATGGAGCTAGTACCTCCCCATATATATGTATGGAGTGGAGTTTGCAACTGAAAAGAAACTTTGTGTTCCCAACAAGCTAGGTGAAGGACGGCTTTCACACACACTTATCTCTCCGAACTGAGCACGTGGAGAGACGTTCTTTCATCTAGCACAAAGGGAACGTGTTGCAGGAGAAACTTTTACTCTGGTTTCTCAGTCTGTTTCCTAGTGCCGGTTTGATGTTCCTGCAGTTTTCACTGTAAAACCGAGTTGGAGCTAGTACTTCCCCATATATATGTATGGAGTGGAGTTTGCAACTGAAAAGAAACTTTGTGTTCCCAACAAGCTAAGTGAAGGACGGCTTTCACACACACTTATCTCTCAGAACTGAGCATGTGGAGAGACGTTCGTTCATCTAGCACAAAGGGAACGTGTTGCAGGAGAAACTTTTACTCTGGTTTCTCAGTCTGTTTCCTAGTGCCGGTTTGAAGATCCTGCAGTTTTCACTGTAAAATCTGGTTGGTGCTAGTACCTCCCCATATATATGTATGGAGTAGAGTTTGCAACTGAAAATAAACTTTGTGTTCCCAACAATATAGGTGAAGGACGGCTTTCACACACAATTATCTCTCAGAACTGAGCATGTGGAGAGAAGTTCGTTCATCTAGAACATAGGAAACGGGTTGCAGGAGAAACTTTTACTCTGGTTTCTCAGTCTGTTTCCTAGTGCCGGTTTGAAGTTCCTGCAGTTTACACTGTAAAACCGAGTTGGAGCTAGTACCTCCCCATATATATTTATGGAGTGGAGTTTGCAAATGAAAAGAAACTTTGTGTTCCCAACAAGCTAGGTGAAGGACGGCTTTCACACACACTTATCTCTCAGAACTGAGCATGTGGAGAGACGTTCGTTCATCTAGCACTAGGGGAACGGGTTGCAGGGGAAACTTTTACTCTGGTTTCTCAGTCTGTTTCCTAGTGCCGGTATGAAATTCCTGCATTTTTCACTGTAAAACCGAGTTGGAGCTAGTACCTCCCCATATATATGTATTGAGTGGAGTTTGCAACTGAAAAGAAACTTTGTGTTCCCAACAAGCTAGGTGAAGGACGGCTTTCACACACACTTATCTCTCAGAACTGAGCATGTGGAGAGAAGTTCGTTCATCTAGCACAAAGGGAACGGGTTGCAGGAGAAACTTTTACTCTGGTTTCTCATTCTGTTTCCTAGTGCCGGTTTGAAGTTCCTGCAGTTTTCACTGTAAAACCGAGTTGGAGCTAGTACCTCCCCATATATATGTATGGAGTGGAGTTTGCAACTGAAAATAAACTTTGTGTTCCCAACAAGCTAGGTGAAGGACGGCTTTCACACCCACTTATCACTCAGAACTTAGCATGTGGAGAGACGTTTGTTCATCTAGCACAAAGGGAACGGGTTGCAGGAGAATCTTTTACTCTGGTTTCTCAGTCTGTTTCCTAGTGCCGGTTTGAAGTTCCTGCAGTTTTCACTGTAAAACAGAGTTGGAGCTTGTACCTCCCCATATATATGTATGGAGTGGAGTTTGCAACTGAAAAGAAACTTTGTGTTCCCAACAAGCTAGGTGAAGGACGGCTTTCACACACACTTATCTCTCAGAACTGAGCATGTGGAGAGACGTTCGTTCATCTAGCACATACTGAACGGGTTGCAGGAGAAAATTTTACTCTGGATTCTCAGTCTGTTTCCTAGTGCCGGTTTGAAATTCTTGCAGTTTTCACTGTAAAACCGAGTTGTTGCTAGTACCTCCCCATATATATGTATGGAGTGGAGTTTGCAACTGAAAAGAAACTTTGTGTTCCCAAGAAGCTAGGTGAAGGACGGATTTCATACACACTTATCTCTCAGAACTGAGCATGTGGAGAGACGTTCGTTCATCTAACACAAAGGGAACGGGTTGCAGGAGAAAGTTTACTGTGGTTTCTCAGTCTGTTTCCTAGTGCCGGTTTGAAGTTCCTGCAGTTTTCACTGTAAAACCGAGTTGGAGCTAGTACCTCCCCATATATATGTATGGAGTGGAGTTTGCAACTGAAAAGAAACTGTGTTCCCAACAAGCTAGGTGAAGGACGGGTTTCACACATAATTATCTCACCGAAATGAGCATGTGGAGAGACGTTCGTTCATCTAGCACAAAGGGAACAGGTTGCAGGAGAAACTTTTCTCTGGTTTCTCAGTCTGTTTCCTAGTGCCGGTTTGAAGTTCCTGCAGTTTTCACTGTAAAACCGAGTTGGAGCTAGTACCTCCCCATATATATGTATGGAGTGGAGTTTGCAACTGAAAAGAAACTTTGTGTTCCCAACAATCTATGTGAAGGACGGCTTTCACAAACACTTATGTCTCAGAACTGAGCATGTGGAGAGACGTTCTTTCATCTAGCACAAATGGAACGGGTTGCATTAGAAACTTTTACTGTGGTTTCTCGGTCTGTTTCCTAGTGCCGGTTTGAAGTTCTTGCAGTTTTCACTGTAAAACCGAGTTGGAGCTAGTACCTCCCCATATATATGTATGGAGTGGAGTTTGCAACTGAAAAGAAACTTTGTGTTCCCAACAACCTAGGTGCAGGGCTGCTTTCACACACACTTATCTCTCAGAACTGATCATGTGGAGAGACGTTCGTTCATCTAGCACAAAGGGAACGGGTTGAAGGAGAAACTTTTACTCTGGTTTCTCAGTCTGTTTCCTAGTGCCGGTTTGAAGATCCTGCAGTTTTCACTGTAAAACCGAGATGGAGCTAGTACCTCCCCATATATATGTATGGAGTGGAGTTTGCAACTGAAAAGAAACTTTGTGTTCCCAACAAGCTAGGTGAAGGACGGCTTTCACACACACTTATCTCTCAGAACTGAGCACGTGGAGAGACGTTCGTTCATCTAGCACAAAGGGAACGTGTTGCAGGAGAAACTTTTACTGTGGTTTCTCAGTCTGTTTCCTAGTGCCGGTTTGAAGTTCCTGCAGTTTTCACTGTAAAACCGAGATGGAGCTAGTACCTCCCCATATATATGTATGGAGTGGAGTTTGCAACTGAAAAGAAACTTTGTGTTCCCAACAAGCTAGGTGAAGGACGGCTTTCACACACACTTATCTCTCAGAACTGAGCACGTGGAGAGACGTTCGTTCATCTAGCACAAAGGGAACGTGTTGCAGGAGAAACTTTTACTGTGGTTTCTCAGTCTGTTTCCTAGTGCCGGTTTGAAGATCCTGCAGTTTTCACTGTAAAACCGAGATGGAGCTAGTACCTCCCCATATATATGTATGGAGTGGAGTTTGCAACTGAAAAGAAACTTTGTGTTCCCAACAAGCTAGGTGAAGGACGGCTTTCACACACACTTATCTCTCCGAACTGAGCACGTGGAGAGACGTTCTTTCATCTAGCACAAAGGGAACGTGTTGCAGGAGAAACTTTTACTCTGGTTTCTCAGTCTGTTTCCTAGTGCCGGTTTGAAGTTCCTGCAGTTTTCACTGTAAAACCGAGTTGGAGCTAGTACTTCCCCATATATATGTATGGATTGGAGTTTGCAACTGAAAAGAAACTTTGTGTTCCCAACAAGCTAAGTGAAGGACGGCTTTCACACACACTTATCTCTCAGAACTGAGCATGTGGAGAGACGTTCGTTCATCTAGCACAAAGGGAACGTGTTGCAGGAGAAACTTTTACTCTGGTTTCTCAGTCTGTTTCCTAGTGCCGGTTTGAAGATCCTGCAGTTTTCACTGTAAAATCTGGTTGGTGCTAGTACCTCCCCATATATATGTATGGAGTGGAGTTTGCAACTGAAAAGAAACTTTGTGTTCCCAACAATATAGGTGAAGGACGGCTTTCACACACAATTATCTCTCAGAACTGAGCATGTGGAGAGAAGTTCGTTCATCTAGAACATAGGAAACGGGTTGCAGGAGAAACTTTTACTCTGGTTTCTCAGTCTGTTTCCTAGTGCCGGTTTGAATTTCCTGCAGTTTACACTGTAAAACCGAGTTGGAGCTAGTACCTCCCCATATATATGTATGGAGTGGAGTTTGCAAATGAAAAGAAACTTTGTGTTCCCAACAAGCTAGGTGAAGGACGGCTTTCACACACACTTATCTCTCAGAACTGAGCATGTGGAGAGACGTTCGTTCATCTAGCACTAGGGGAACGGGTTGCAGGGGAAACTTTTACTCTGGTTTCTCAGTCTGTTTCCTAGTGCCGGTATGAAGTTCCTGCATTTTTCACTGTAAAACCGAGTTGGAGCTAGTACCTCCCCATATATATGTATTGAGTGGAGTTTGCAACTGAAAAGAAACTTTGTGTTCCCAACAAGCTAGGTGAAGGACGGCTTTCACACACACTTATCTCTCAGAACTGAGCATGTGGAGAGAAGTTCGTTCATCTAGCACAAAGGGAACGGGTTGCAGGAGAAACTTTTACTCTGGTTTCTCATTCTGTTTCCTAGTGCCGGTTTGAAGTTCCTGCAGTTTTCACTGTAAAACCGAGTTGGAGCTAGTACCTCCCCATATATATGTATGGAGTGGAGTTTGCAAATGAAAATAAACTTTGTGTTCCCAACAAGCTAGGTGAAGGACGGCTTTCACACCCACTTATCACTCAGAACTTAGCATGTGGAGAGACGTTTGTTCATCTAGCACAAAGGGAACGGGTTGCAGGAGAATCTTTTACTCTGGTTTCTCAGTCTGTTTCCTAGTGCCGGTTTGAAGTTCCTGCAGTTTTCACTGTAAAACAGAGTTGGAGCTTGTACCTCCCCATATATATGTATGGAGTGGAGTTTGCAACTGAAAAGAAACTTTGTGTTCCCAACAAGCTAGGTGAAGGACGGCTTTCACACACACTTATCTCTCAGAACTGAGCATGTGGAGAGACGTTCGTTCATCTAGCACATACTGAACGGGTTGCAGGAGAAACTTTTACTCTGGATTCTCAGTCTGTTTCCTAGTGCCGGTTTGAAATTCTTGCAGTTTTCACTGTAAAACCGAGTTGTTGCTAGTACCTCCCCATATATATGTATGGAGTGGAGTTTGCAACTGAAAAGAAACTTTGTGTTCCCAAGAAGCTAGGTGAAGGACGGATTTCATACACACTTATCTCTCAGAACTGAGCATGTGGAGAGACGTTCGTTCATCTAACACAAAGGGAACGGGTTGCAGGAGAAAGTTTACTGTGGTTTCTCAGTCTGTTTCCTAGTGCCGGTTTGAAGTTCCTGCAGTTTTCACTGTAAAACCGAGTTGGAGCTAGTACCTCCCCATATATATGTATGGAGTGGAGTTTGCAACTGAAAAGAAACTGTGTTCCCAACAAGCTAGGTGAAGGACGGGTTTCACACATAATTATCTCACCGAAATGAGCATGTGGAGAGACGTTCGTTCATCTAGCACAAAGGGAACAGGTTGCAGGAGAAACTTTTCTCTGGTTTCTCAGTCTGTTTCCTAGTGCCGGTTTGAAGTTCCTGCAGTTTTCACTGTAAAACCGAGTTGGAGCTAGTACCTCCCCATATATATGTATGGAGTGGAGTTTGCAACTGAAAAGAAACTTTGTGTTCCCAACAATCTATGTGAAGGACGGCTTTCACAAACACATATCTCTCAGAACTGAGCATGTGGAGAGACGTTCTTTCATCTAGCACAAATGGAACGGGTTGCATTAGAAACTTTTACTGTGGTTTCTCGGTCTGTTTCCTTGTGCCGGTTTGAAGTTCTTGCAGTTTTCACTGTAAAACCGAGTTGGAGCTAGTACCTCCCCATATATATGTATGGAGTGGAGTTTGCAACTGAAAAGAAACTTTGTGTTCCCAACAACCTAGGTGCAGGGCTGCTTTCACACACACTTATCTCTCAGAACTGATCATGTGGAGAGACGTTCGTTCATCTAGCACAAAGGGAACGGGTTGAAGGAGAAACTTTTACTCTGGTTTCTCAGTCTGTTTCCTAGTGCCGGTTTGAAGATCCTGCAGTTTTCACTGTAAAACCGAGATGGAGCTAGTACCTCCCCATATATATGTATGGAGTGGAGTTTGCAACTGAAAAGAAACTTTGTGTTCCCAACAAGCTAGGTGAAGGACGGCTTTCACACACACTTATCTCTCAGAACTGAGCACGTGGAGAGATGTTCGTTCATCTAGCACAAAGGGAACGTGTTGCAGGAGAAACTTTTACTGTGGTTTCTCAGTCTGTTTCCTAGTGCCGGTATGAAGTTCCTGCAGTTTTCACTGTAAAACCGAGTTGGAGCTAGTACTTCCCCATATATATGTATGGAGTGGAGTTTGCAACTGAAAAGAAACTTTGTGTTCCCAACAAGCTAGGTGAAGGACGGCTTTCACACACACTTATCTCTCCGAACTGAGCACGTGGAGAGACGTTCTTTCATCTAGCACAAAGGGAACGGGTTGCAGGAGAAACTTTTACTCTGGTTTCTCAGTCTGTTTCCTAGTGCCGGTTTGAAGTTCCTGCAGTTTTCACTGTAAAACCGAGTTGGAGCTAGTACTTCCCCATATATATGTATGGAGTGGAGTTTGCAACTGAAAAGAAACTTTGTGTTCCCAACAAGCTAAGTGAAGGACGGCTTTCACACACACTTATCTCTCAGAACTGAGCATGTGGAGAGACGTTCGTTCATCTAGCACAAAGGGAACGTGTTGCAGGAGAAACTTTTACTCTGGTTTCTCAGTCTGTTTCCTAGTGCCGGTTTGAAGATCCTGCAGTTTTCACTGTAAAATCTGGTTGGTGCTAGTACCTCCCCATATATATGTATGGAGTGGAGTTTGCAACTGAAAAGAAACTTTGTGTTCCCAACAATATAGGTGAAGGACGGCTTTCACACACAATTATCTCTCAGAACTGAGCATGTGGAGAGAAGTTCGTTCATCTAGAACATAGGAAACGGGTTGCAGGAGAAACTTTTACTCTGGTTTCTCAGTCTGTTTCCTAGTGCCGGTTTGAATTTCCTGCAGTTTACACTGTAAAACCGAGTTGGAGCTAGTACCTCCCCATATATATGTATGGAGTGGAGTTTGCAAATGAAAAGAAACTTTGTGTTCCCAACAAGCTAGGTGAAGGACGGCTTTCACACACACTTATCTCTCAGAACTGAGCATGTGGAGAGACGTTCGTTCATCTAGCACTAGGGGAACGGGTTGCAGGGGAAACTTTTACTCTGGTTTCTCAGTCTGTTTCCTAGTGCCGGTATGAAGTTCCTGCATTTTTCACTGTAAAACCGAGTTGGAGCTAGTACCTCCCCATATATATGTATTGAGTGGAGTTTGCAACTGAAAAGAAACTTTGTGTTCCCAACAAGCTAGGTGAAGGACGGCTTTCACACACACTTATCTCTCAGAACTGAGCATGTGGAGAGAAGTTCGTTCATCTAGCACAAAGGGAACGGGTTGCAGGAGAAACTTTTACTCTGGTTTCTCATTCTGTTTCCTAGTGCCGGTTTGAAGTTCCTGCAGTTTTCACTGTAAAACCGAGTTGGAGCTAGTACCTCCCCATATATATGTATGGAGTGGAGTTTGCAAATGAAAATAAACTTTGTGTTCCCAACAAGCTAGGTGAAGGACGGCTTTCACACCCACTTATCACTCAGAACTTAGCATGTGGAGAGACGTTTGTTCATCTAGCACAAAGGGAACGGGTTGCAGGAGAATCTTTTACTCTGGTTTCTCAGTCTGTTTCCTAGTGCCGGTTTGAAGTTCCTGCAGTTTTCACTGTAAAACAGAGTTGGAGCTTGTACCTCCCCATATATATGTATGGAGTGGAGTTTGCAACTGAAAAGAAACTTTGTGTTCCCAACAAGCTAGGTGAAGGACGGCTTTCACACACACTTATCTCTCAGAACTGAGCATGTGGAGAGACGTTCGTTCATCTAGCACATACTGAACGGGTTGCAGGAGAAACTTTTACTCTGGATTCTCAGTCTGTTTCCTAGTGCCGGTTTGAAATTCTTGCAGTTTTCACTGTAAAACCGAGTTGTTGCTAGTACTTCCCCATATATATGTATGGAGTGGAGTTTGCAACTGAAAAGAAACTTTGTGTTCCCAAGAAGCTAGGTGAAGGACGGATTTCATACACACTTATCTCTCAGAACTGAGCATGTGGAGAGACGTTCGTTCATCTAACACAAAGGGAACGGGTTGCAGGAGAAAGTTTACTGTGGTTTCTCAGTCTGTTTCCTAGTGCCGGTTTGAAGTTCCTGCAGTTTTCACTGTAAAACCGAGTTGGAGCTAGTACCTCCCCATATATATGTATGGAGTGGAGTTTGCAACTGAAAAGAAACTGTGTTCCCAACAAGCTAGGTGAAGGACGGGTTTCACACATAATTATCTCACCGAAATGAGCATGTGGAGAGACGTTCGTTCATCTAGCACAAAGGGAACAGGTTGCAGGAGAAACTTTTCTCTGGTTTCTCAGTCTGTTTCCTAGTGCCGGTTTGAAGTTCCTGCAGTTTTCACTGTAAAACCGAGTTGGAGCTAGTACCTCCCCATATATATGTATGGAGTGGAGTTTGCAACTGAAAAGAAACTTTGTGTTCCCAACAATCTATGTGAAGGACGGCTTTCACAAACACATATCTCTCAGAACTGAGCATGTGGAGAGACGTTCTTTCATCTAGCACAAATGGAACGGGTTGCATTAGAAACTTTTACTGTGGTTTCTCGGTCTGTTTCCTAGTGCCGGTTTGAAGTTCTTGCAGTTTTCACTGTAAAACCGAGTTGGAGCTAGTACCTCCCCATATATATGTATGGAGTGGAGTTTGCAACTGAAAAGAAACTTTGTGTTCCCAACAACCTAGGTGCAGGGCTGCTTTCACACACACTTATCTCTCAGAACTGATCATGTGGAGAGACGTTCGTTCATCTAGCACAAAGGGAACGGGTTGAAGGAGAAACTTTTACTCTGGTTTCTCAGTCTGTTTCCTAGTGCCGGTTTGAAGATCCTGCAGTTTTCACTGTAAAACCGAGATGGAGCTAGTACCTCCCCATATATATGTATGGAGTGGAGTTTGCAACTGAAAAGAAACTTTGTGTTCCCAACAAGCTAGGTGAAGGACGGCTTTCACACACACTTATCTCTCAGAACTGAGCACGTGGAGAGACGTTCGTTCATCTAGCACAAAGGGAACGTGTTGCAGGAGAAACTTTTACTCTGGTTTCTCAGTCTGTTTCCTAGTGCCGGTATGAAGTTCCTGCAGTTTTCACTGTAAAACCGAGTTGGAGCTAGTATCTCCCCATATATATGTATGGAGTGGAGTTTGCAACTGAAAAGAAACTTTGTGTTCCCAATAAGCTAGGTGAAGGACGGCTTTCACACACACTTATCTCTCAGAACTGAGCATGTGGAGAGACGTTCGTTCATCTAACAAAAAGGGAACGTGTTGCAGGAGAAACTTTTACTCTGGTTTCTCAGTCTGTTTCCTAGTGCCGGTTTGAAGTTCCTGCAGTTTTCACTGTAAAACCGTGTTGCAGCTAGTACCACCCCATATATATGTATGGAGTGGAATTTGCAACTGAAAAGAAACTTTGTGTTCCCAACAAGCTAGGTGAAGGACGGCTTTCACACACACTTATCTCTCAGAACTGAGCATGTGGAGAGACGTTCGTTCATTTAACACAAAGCGAACGGGTTGCAGGAGAAACTTTACTGTGGTTTCTCAGTCTGTTTCCTAGTGCTGGTTTGAAGTTCCTGCAGTTTTCACTGTAAAACCGAGTTGGAGCTAGTACCTCCCCATATATATGTATGGAGTGGAGTTTGCAACTGAAAAGAAACTTTGTGTTCCCAACAAGCTAGGTGAAGGACGGCTTTCACACACACTTATCTCTCAGAACTGAGCATGTGGAGAGACGTTCATTCATCTAAAACAAAGGGAACGGGTTGCTGGAGAAACATTACTGTGGTTTCTCAGTCTGTTTCCTAGTGCCGGTTTGAAGTTCCTGCAGTTTTCACTGTAAAACCGAGTTGGAGCTAGTACCTCCCCATATATATGTATGGAGTGGAGTTTGCAACTGAAAAGAAACTTTGTGTTCCCAACAAGCTAGTTGAAGGACGGCTTTCACACACACTTATCTCTCAGAACTGAGCACGTGGAGAGACGTTCGTTCATCTAGCACAAAGGGAACGTGTTGCAGGAGAAACTTTTACTCTGGTTTCTCAGTCTGTTTCCTAGTGCCGGTTTGAAGTTCCTGCAGTTTTCACTGTAAAACCGAGTTGGAGCTAGTACTTCCCCATATATATGTATGGAGTGGAGTTTGCAACTGAAAAGAAACTTTGTGTTCCCAACAAGCTAAGTGAAGGACGGCTTTCACACACACTTATCTCTCAGAACTGAGCATGTGGAGAGACGTTCGTTCATCTAGCACAAAGGGAACGTGTTGCAGGAGAAACTTTTACTCTGGTTTCTCAGTCTGTTTCCTAGTGCCGGTTTGAAGTTCCTGCAGTTTTCACTGTAAAACCGAGTTGCAGCTAGTACCACTCCATATATATGTATGGAGTGGAGTTTGCAACTGAAAAGAAACTTTGTGTTCCCAACAAGCTAGGTGAAGGACGGCTTTCACACACACACATCTCTCAGAACTGAGCATATGGAGAGACGTTCGTTCATCTAGCACAAAGGGAACGGGTTGCAGGTGAAACTTTACTCTGGTATCTCAGTCTGTTTCCTTGTGCCGGTTTGAGGTTCTTGCAGTTTTCACTGTAAAACACAGTTGGATCTAGTACCTCCCCATATATATGTATGGAGTGGAGTTTGCAACTGAAAAGAAACTTTGTGTTCCCAACAAGCTAGGTGAAGGACGGCTTTCACACACACTTATCTCTCAGAACTGAGCATGTGGAGAGACGTTCGTTCATCTAGCACAAGGGAACGGGTTGCAGGGGAAACTTTTACTGTGGTTTCTCAGTCTGTTTCCTAGTGCCGGTATGAAGTTCCTGCATTTTTCACTGTAAAACCGAGTTGGAGCCAGTACCTCCCCATATATATGTACTGAGTGGAGTTTGCAACTGAAAAGAAACTTTGTGTTCCCAACAACCTAGGTGCAGGGCGGCTTTCACACACACTTATCTCTCAGAACTGAGCATGTGGAGAGACGTTCGTTCATCTAACACAAAGGGAACGGGTTGCTGGAGAAACATTACTGTGGTTTCTCAGTCTGTTTCCTAGTGCCGGTTTGAAGTTCCTGCAGTTTTCACTGTAAAACCGAGTTGGAGCTAGTACCTCCCCATATATATGTATGGAGTGGAGTTTGCAACTGAAAAGAAACTTTGTGTTCCCAACAAGCTAGGTGAAGGACGGCTTTCACACACACTTATCTCTCAGAACTGAGCACGTGGAGAGACGTTCGTTCATCTAGCACAAAGGGAACGTGTTGCAGGAGAAACTTTTACTCTGGTTTCTCAGTCTGTTTCCTAGTGCCGGTTTGAAGTTCCTGCAGTTTTCACTGTAAAACCGAGTTGGAGCTAGTACTTCCCCATATATATGTATGGAGTGGAGTTTGCAACTGAAAAGAAACTTTGTGTTCCCAACAAGCTAAGTGAAGGACGGCTTTCACACACACTTATCTCTCAGAACTGAGCATGTGGAGAGACGTTCGTTCATCTAGCACAAAGGGAACGTGTTGCAGGAGAAACTTTTACTCTGGTTTCTCAGTCTGTTTCCTAGTGCCGGTTTGAAGATCCTGCAGTTTTCACTGTAAAATCTGGTTGGTGCTAGTACCTCCCCATATATATGTATGGAGTAGAGTTTGCAACTGAAAATAAACTTTGTGTTCCCAACAATATAGGTGAAGGACGGCTTTCACACACAATTATCTCTCAGAACTGAGCATGTGGAGAGAAGTTCGTTCATCTAGAACATAGGAAACGGGTTGCAGGAGAAACTTTTACTCTGGTTTCTCAGTCTGTTTCCTAGTGCTGGTTTGAAGTTCCTGCAGTTTACACTGTAAAACCGAGTTGGAGCTAGTACCTCCCCATATATATGTATGGAGTGGAGTTTGCAAATGAAAAGAAACTTTGTGTTCCCAACAAGCTAGGTGAAGGACGGCTTTCACACACACTTATCTCTCAGAACTGAGCATGTGGAGAGAAGTTCGTTCATCTAGCACAAAGGGAACGGGTTGCAGGAGAATCTTTTACTCTGGTTTCTCATTCTGTTTCCTAGTGCCGGTTTGAAGTTCCTGCAGTTTTCACTGTAAAACCGAGTTGGAGCTAGTACCTCCCCATATATATGTATGGAGTGGAGTTTGCAACTGAAAATAAACTTTGTGTTCCCAACAAGCTAGGTGAAGGACGGCTTTCACACCCACTTATCACTCAGAACTTAGCATGTGGAGAGACGTTTGTTCATCTAGCACAAAGGGAACGGGTTGCAGGAGAATCTCTTACTCTGGTTTCTCAGTCTGTTTCCTAGTGCCGGTTTGAAGTTCCTGCAGTTTTCACTGTAAAACAGAGTTGGAGCTTGTACCTCCCCATATATATGTATGGAGTGGAGTTTGCAACTGAAAAGAAACTTTGTGTTCCCAACAAGCTAGGTGAAGGACGGCTTTCACACACACTTATCTCTCAGAACTGAGCATGTGGAGAGACGTTCGTTCATCTAGCACATACTGAACGGGTTGCAGGAGAAACTTTTACTCTGGATTCTCAGTCTGTTTCCTAGTGCCGGTTTGAAGTTCTTGCAGTTTTCACTGTAAAACCGAGTTGTTGCTAGTACCTCCCCATATATATGTATGGAGTGGAGTTTGCAACTGAAAAGAAACTTTGTGTTCCCAAGAAGCTAGGTGAAGGACGGATTTCATACACACTTATCTCTCAGAACTGAGCATGTGGAGAGACGTTCGTTCATCTAACACAAAGGGAACGGGTTGCAGGAGAAAGTTTACTGTGGTTTCTCAGTCTGTTTCCTAGTGCCGGTGTGAAGTTCCTGCAGTTTTCACTGTAAAACCGAGTTGGAGCTAGTACCTCCCCATATATATGTATGGAGTGGAGTTTGCAACTGAAAAGAAACTGTGTTCCCAACAAGCTAGGTGAAGGACGGGTTTCACACATAATTATCTCACCGAAATGAGCATGTGGAGAGACGTTCGTTCATCTAGCACAAAGGGAACAGGTTGCAGGAGAAATTTTTCTCTGGTTTCTCAGTCTGTTTCCTAGTGCCGGTTTGAAGTTCCTGCAGTTTTCACTGTAAAACCGAGTTGGAGCTAGTACCTCCCCATATATATGTATGGAGTGGAGTTTGCAACTGAAAAGAAACTTTGTGTTCCCAACAAGCTAGGTGAAGGACGGCTTTCACAAACACTTATCTCTCAGAACTGAGCATGTGGAGAGACGTTCTTTCATCTAGCACAAATGGAACGGGTTGCATTAGAAACTTTTACTGTGGTTTCTCGGTCTGTTTCCTAGTGCCGGTTTAAAGTTCTTGCAGTTTTCACTGTAAAACCGAGTTGGAGCTAGTACCTCCCCATATATATGTATGGAGTGGAGTTTGCAACTGAAAAGAAACTTTGTGTTCCCAACAACCTAGGTGCAGGGCTGCTTTCACACACACTTATCTCTCAGAACTGATCTTGTGGAGAGACGTTCGTTCATCTAGCACAAAGGGAACGGGTTGAAGGAGAAACTTTTACTCTGGTTTCTCAGTCTGTTTCCTAGTGCCGGTTTGAAGATCCTGCAGTTTTCACTGTAAAACCGAGATGGAGCTAGTACCTCCCCATATATATGTATGGAGTGGAGTTTGCAACTGAAAAGAAACTTTGTGTTCCCAACAACCTAGGTGAAGGACGGCTTTCACACACACTTATCTCTCAGAACTGAGCACGTGGAGAGACGTTCGTTCATCTAACACAAAGCGAACGGGTTGCAGGAGAAACTTTACTGTGGTTTCTCAGTCTGTTTCCTAGTGCCGGTTTGAAGTTCCTGCAGTTTTCACTGTAAACCCGAGTTGGAGCTATTACCTCCCCATATATATGTATGGAGTGGAGTTTGCAACTGAAAAGAATCTGTGTTCCCAACAAGCTAGGTGAAGGACGGGTTTCACACACAATTATCTCTCCGAACTGAGCATGTGGAGAGACGTTCGTTCATCTAGCACAAAGGGAACGGGTTGCAGGAGAAACTTTTCTCTGGTTTCTCAGTCTGTTTCCTAGTGCTGGTTTGAAGTTCCTGCAGTTTTCACTGTAAAACCGAGTTGGAGCTAGTACCTCCCCATATATATCTATGGAGTGGTGTTTGCAACTGAAAAGAATCTTTGTGTTCCCAACAAGCTAGGTGAAGGACGGCTTTCACACACACTTATCTCTCAGAACTGAGCATGTGGAGAGACGTTCGCTCATCTAGCACAATGGGAACGTGTTTCAGGAGAACCTTTACTCTGGTTTCTCAGTCTGTTTCCTAGTGCCGGTATGAAGTTCCTGCAGTTTTCACTGTAAAACCGAGTTGGAGCTAGTACCTCCCCATATATATGTATGGAGTGGAGTTTGCAACTGAAAAGAAACTTTGTGTTCCCAACAAGCTAGGTGAAGGACGGCTTTCACACACACTTATCTCTCAGAACTGAGCATGTGGAGAGACGTTCATTCATCTAACACAAAGGGAACGGGTTGCTGGAGAAACATTACTGTGGTTTCTCAGTCTGTTTCCTAGTGCCGGTTTGAAGTTCCTGCAGTTTTCACTGTAAAACCGAGTTGGAGCTAGTACCTCCCCATATATATGTATGGAGTGGAGTTTGCAACTGAAAAGAAACTTTGTGTTCCCAACAAGCTAGGTGAAGGACGGCTTTCACACACACTTATCTCTCAGAACTGAGCACGTGGAGAGACGTTCGTTCATCTAGCACAAAGGGAACGTGTTGCAGGAGAAACTTTTACTCTGGTTTCTCAGTCTGTTTCCTAGTGCCGGTTTGAAGTTCCTGCAGTTTTCACTGTAAAACCGAGTTGGAGCTAGTACTTCCCCATATATATGTATGGAGTGGAGTTTGCAACTGAAAAGAAACTTTGTGTTCCCAACAAGCTAAGTGAAGGACGGCTTTCACACACACTTATCTCTCAGAACTGAGCATGTGGAGAGACGTTCGTTCATCTAGCACAAAGGGAACGTGTTGCAGGAGAAACTTTTACTCTGGTTTCTCAGTCTGTTTCCTAGTGCCGGTTTGAAGATCCTGCAGTTTTCACTGTAAAATCTGGTTGGTGCTAGTACCTCCCCATATATATGTATGGAGTAGAGTTTGCAACTGAAAATAAACTTTGTGTTCCCAACAATATAGGTGAAGGACGGCTTTCACACACAATTATCTCTCAGAACTGAGCATGTGGAGAGAAGTTCGTTCATCTAGAACATAGGAAACGGGTTGCAGGAGAAACTTTTACTCTGGTTTCTCAGTCTGTTTCCTAGTGCTGGTTTGAAGTTCCTGCAGTTTACACTGTAAAACCGAGTTGGAGCTAGTACCTCCCCATATATATGTATGGAGTGGAGTTTGCAAATGAAAAGAAACTTTGTGTTCCCAACAAGCTAGGTGAAGGACGGCTTTCACACACACTTATCTCTCAGAACTGAGCATGTGGAGAGAAGTTCGTTCATCTAGCACAAAGGGAACGGGTTGCAGGAGAATCTTTTACTCTGGTTTCTCATTCTGTTTCCTAGTGCCGGTTTGAAGTTCCTGCAGTTTTCACTGTAAAACCGAGTTGGAGCTAGTACCTCCCCATATATATGTATGGAGTGGAGTTTGCAACTGAAAATAAACTTTGTGTTCCCAACAAGCTAGGTGAAGGACGGCTTTCACACCCACTTATCACTCAGAACTTAGCATGTGGAGAGACGTTTGTTCATCTAGCACAAAGGGAACGGGTTGCAGGAGAATCTCTTACTCTGGTTTCTCAGTCTGTTTCCTAGTGCCGGTTTGAAGTTCCTGCAGTTTTCACTGTAAAACAGAGTTGGAGCTTGTACCTCCCCATATATATGTATGGAGTGGAGTTTGCAACTGAAAAGAAACTTTGTGTTCCCAACAAGCTAGGTGAAGGACGGCTTTCACACACACTTATCTCTCAGAACTGAGCATGTGGAGAGACGTTCGTTCATCTAGCACATACTGAACGGGTTGCAGGAGAAACTTTTACTCTGGATTCTCAGTCTGTTTCCTAGTGCCGGTTTGAAGTTCTTGCAGTTTTCACTGTAAAACCGAGTTGTTGCTAGTACCTCCCCATATATATGTATGGAGTGGAGTTTGCAACTGAAAAGAAACTTTGTGTTCCCAAGAAGCTAGGTGAAGGACGGATTTCATACACACTTATCTCTCAGAACTGAGCATGTGGAGAGACGTTCGTTCATCTAACACAAAGGGAACGGGTTGCAGGAGAAAGTTTACTGTGGTTTCTCAGTCTGTTTCCTAGTGCCTGTGTGAAGTTCCTGCAGTTTTCACTGTAAAACCGAGTTGGAGCTAGTACCTCCCCATATATATGTATGGAGTGGAGTTTGCAACTGAAAAGAAACTGTGTTCCCAACAAGCTAGGTGAAGGACGGGTTTCACACATAATTATCTCACCGAAATGAGCATGTGGAGAGACGTTCGTTCATCTAGCACAAAGGGAACAGGTTGCAGGAGAAATTTTTCTCTGGTTTCTCAGTCTGTTTCCTAGTGCCGGTTTGAAGTTCCTGCAGTTTTCACTGTAAAACCGAGTTGGAGCTAGTACCTCCCCATATATATGTATGGAGTGGAGTTTGCAACTGAAAAGAAACTTTGTGTTCCCAACAAGCTAGGTGAAGGACGGCTTTCACAAACACTTATCTCTCAGAACTGAGCATGTGGAGAGACGTTCTTTCATCTAGCACAAATGGAACGGGTTGCATTAGAAACTTTTACTGTGGTTTCTCGGTCTGTTTCCTAGTGCCGGTTTAAAGTTCTTGCAGTTTTCACTGTAAAACCGATTTGGAGCTAGTACCTCCCCATATATATGTATGGAGTGGAGTTTGCAACTGAAAAGAAACTTTGTGTTCCCAACAACCTAGGTGCAGGGCTGCTTTCACACACACTTATCTCTCAGAACTGATCTTGTGGAGAGACGTTCGTTCATCTAGCACAAAGGGAACGGGTTGAAGGAGAAACTTTTACTCTGGTTTCTCAGTCTGTTTCCTAGTGCCGGTTTGAAGATCCTGCAGTTTTCACTGTAAAACCGAGATGGAGCTAGTACCTCCCCATATATATGTATGGAGTGGAGTTTGCAACTGAAAAGAAACTTTGTGTTCCCAACAAGCTAGGTGAAGGACGGCTTTCACACACACTTATCTCTCAGAACTGAGCACGTGGAGAGACGTTCGTTCATCTAGCACAAAGGGAACGTGTTGCAGGAGAAACTTTTACTGTGGTTTCTCAGTCTGTTTCCTAGTGCCGGTTTGAAGTTCCTGCAGTTTTCACTGTAAAACCGAGATGGAGCTAGTACCTCCCCATATATATGTATGGAGTGGAGTTTGCAACTGAAAAGAAACTTTGTGTTCCCAACAAGCTAGGTGAAGGACGGCTTTCACACACACTTATCTCTCAGAACTGAGCACGTGGAGAGACGTTCGTTCATCTAGCACAAAGGGAACGTGTTGCAGGAGAAACTTTTACTGTGGTTTCTCAGTCTGTTTCCTAGTGCCGGTTTGAAGATCCTGCAGTTTTCACTGTAAAACCGAGATGGAGCTAGTACCTCCCCATATATATGTATGGAGTGGAGTTTGCAACTGAAAAGAAACTTTGTGTTCCCAACAAGCTAGGTGAAGGACGGCTTTCACACACACTTATCTCTCCGAACTGAGCACGTGGAGAGACGTTCTTTCATCTAGCACAAAGGGAACGTGTTGCAGGAGAAACTTTTACTCTGGTTTCTCAGTCTGTTTCCTAGTGCCGGTTTGAAGTTCCTGCAGTTTTCACTGTAAAACCGAGTTGGAGCTAGTACTTCCCCATATATATGTATGGAGTGGAGTTTGCAACTGAAAAGAAACTTTGTGTTCCCAACAAGCTAAGTGAAGGACGGCTTTCACACACACTTATCTCTCAGAACTGAGCATGTGGAGAGACGTTCGTTCATCTAGCACAAAGGGAACGTGTTGCAGGAGAAACTTTTACTCTGGTTTCTCAGTCTGTTTCCTAGTGCCGGTTTGAAGATCCTGCAGTTTTCACTGTAAAATCTGGTTGGTGCTAGTACCTCCCCATATATATGTATGGAGTAGAGTTTGCAACTGAAAATAAACTTTGTGTTCCCAACAATATAGGTGAAGGACGGCTTTCACACACAATTATCTCTCAGAACTGAGCATGTGGAGAGAAGTTCGTTCATCTAGAACATAGGAAACGGGTTGCAGGAGAAACTTTTACTCTGGTTTCTCAGTCTGTTTCCTAGTGCCGGTTTGAAGTTCCTGCAGTTTACACTGTAAAACCGAGTTGGAGCTAGTACCTCCCCATATATATGTATGGAGTGGAGTTTGCAAATGAAAAGAAACTTTGTGTTCCCAACAAGCTAGGTGAAGGACGGCTTTCACACACACTTATCTCTCAGAACTGAGGATGTGGAGAGACGTTCGTTCATCTAGCACTAGGGGAACGGGTTGCAGGGGAAACTTTTACTGTGGTTTCTCAGTCTGTTTCCTAGTGCCGGTATGAAGTTCCTGCATTTTTCACTGTAAAACCGAGTTGGAGCTAGTACCTCCCCATATATATGTATTGAGTGGAGTTTGCAACTGAAAAGAAACTTTGTGTTCCCAACAAGCTAGGTGAAGGACGGCTTTCACACACACTTATCTCTCAGAACTGAGCATGTGGAGAGAAGTTCGTTCATCTAGCACAAAGGGAACGGGTTGCAGGAGAAACTTTTACTCTGGTTTCTCATTCTGTTTCCTAGTGCCGGTTTGAAGTTCCTGCAGTTTTCACTGTAAAACCGAGTTGGAGCTAGTACCTCCCCATATATATGTATGGAGTGGAGTTTGCAAATGAAAATAAACTTTGTGTTCCCAACAAGCTAGGTGAAGGACGGCTTTCACACCCACTTATCACTCAGAACTTAGCATGTGGAGAGACGTTTGTTCATCTAGCACAAAGGGAACGGGTTGCAGGAGAATCTTTTACTCTGGTTTCTCAGTCTGTTTCCTAGTGCCGGTTTGAAGTTCCTGCAGTTTTCACTGTAAAACAGAGTTGGAGCTTGTACCTCCCCATATATATGTATGGAGTGGAGTTTGCAACTGAAAAGAAACTTTGTGTTCCCAACAAGCTAGGTGAAGGACGGCTTTCACACACACTTATCTCTCAGAACTGAGCATGTGGAGAGACGTTCGTTCATCTAGCACATACTGAACGGGTTGCAGGAGAAACTTTTACTCTGGATTCTCAGTCTGTTTCCTAGTGCCGGTTTGAAGTTCTTGCAGTTTTCACTGTAAAACCGAGTTGTTGCTAGTACCTCCCCATATATATGTATGGAGTGGAGTTTGCAACTGAAAAGAAACTTTGTGTTCCCAAGAAGCTAGGTGAAGGACGGATTTCATACACACTTATCTCTCAGAACTGAGCATGTGGAGAGACGTTCGTTCATCTAACACAAAGGGAACGGGTTGCAGGAGAAAGTTTACTGTGGTTTCTCAGTCTGTTTCCTAGTGCCGGTTTGAAGTTCCTACAGTTTTCACTGTAAAACCGAGTTGGAGCTAGTACCTCCCCATATATATGTATGGAGTGGCGTTTGCAACTGAAAAGAAACTGTGTTCCCAACAAGCTAGGTGAAGGACGGGTTTCACACATAATTATCTCACCGAAATGAGCATGTGGAGAGACGTTCGTTCATCTAGCACAAAGGGAACAGTTTGCAGGAGAAACTTTTCTCTGGTTTCTCAGTCTGTTTCCTAGTGCCGGTTTGAAGTTCCTGCAGTTTTCACTGTAAAACCGATTTGGAGCTAGTACCTCCCCATATATATGTATGGAGTGGAGTTTGCAACTGAAAAGAAACTTTGTGTTCCCAACAAGCTAGGTGAAGGACGGCTTTCACAAACACTTATCTCTCAGAACTGAGCATGTGGAGAGACGTTCTTTCATCTAGCACAAATGGAACGGGTTGCATTAGAAACTTTTACTGTGGTTTCTCGGTCTGTTTCCTAGTGCCGGTTTGAAGTTCTTGCAGTTTTCACTGTAAAACCGAGTTGGAGCTAGTACCTCCCCATATATATGTATGGAGTGGAGTTTGCAACTGAAAAGAAACTTTGTGTTCCCAACAACCTAGGTGCAGGGCTGCTTTCACACACACTTATCTCTCAGAACTGATCATGTGGAGAGACGTTCGTTCATCTAGCACAAAGGGAACGGGTTGAAGGAGAAACTTTTACTCTGGTTTCTCAGTCTGTTTCCTAGTGCCGGTTTGAAGATCCTGCAGTTTTCACTGTAAAACCGAGATGGAGCTAGTACCTCCCCATATATATGTATGGAGTGGGGTTTGCAACTGAAAAGAAACTTTGTGTTCCCAACAAGCTAGGTGAAGGACGGCTTTCACACACACTTATCTCTCAGAACTGAGCACGTGGAGAGACGTTCGTTCATCTAGCACAAAGGGAACGTGTTGCAGGAGAAACTTTTACTGTGGTTTCTCAGTCTGTTTCCTAGTGCCGGTATGAAGTTCCTGCGATTTTCACTGTAAAACCGAGTTGGAGCTAGTACCTCCCCATATATATGTATAGAGTGGAGTTTGCAACTGAAAAGAAACGTTGTGTTCCCAATAAGCTAGGTGAAGGACGGCTTTCACACACACTTATCTCTCAGAACTGAGCATGTGGAGAGACGTTCGTTCATCTAACAAAAAGGGAACGTGTTGCAGGAGAAACTTTTACTCTGGTTTCTCAGTCTGTTTCATAGTGCCGGTTTGAAGTTCCTGCAGTTTTCACTGTAAAACCGAGTTGCAGCTAGTACCACCCCATATATATGTATGGAGTGGAATTTGCAACTGAAAAGAAACTTTGTGTTCCCAACAAGCTAGGTGAAGGACGGCTTTCACACACACTTATCTCTCAGAACTGAGCATGTGGAGAGACGTTCGTTCATTTAACACAAAGCGAACGGGTTGCAGGAGAAACTTTACTGTGGTTTCTCAGTCTGTTTCCTAGTGCCGGTTTGAAGTTCCTGCAGTTTTCACTGTAAACCCGAGTTGGAGCTATTACCTCCCCATATATATGTATGGAGTGGTGTTTGCAACTGAAAAGAAACTTTGTTCCCAACAAGCTAGGTGAAGGACGGGTTTCACACACAATTATTTCTCCGAACTGAGCATGTGGAGAGACGTTCGTTCATCTAGCACAAAGGGAACGGGTTGCAGGAGAAACTTTTCTCTGGTTTCTCAGTCTGTTTCCTAGTGCTGGTTTGAAGTTCCTGCAGTTTTCACTGTAAAACCGAGTTGGAGCTAGTACCTCCCCATATATATCTATGGAGTGGTGTTTGCAACTGAAAAGAATCTTTGTGTTCCCAACAAGCTAGGTGAAGGACGGGTTTCACACACAATTATCTCTCAGAACTGAGCATGTGGAGAGACGTTCGCTCATCTAGCACAAAGGGAACGTGTTTCAGGAGAACCTTTACTCTGGTTTCTCAGTCTGTTTCCTAGTGCCGGTTTGAAGTTCCTGCAGTTTTCACTGTAAAACCGAGTTGGAGCTAGTACCTCCCCATATATATGTATGGAGTGGAGTTTGCAACTGAAAAGAAACTTTGTGTTCCCAACAAGCTAGGTGAAGGACGGCTTTCACACACACTTATCTCTCAGAACTGAGCATGTGGAGAGACGTTCATTCATCTAAAACAAAGGGAACGGGTTGCTGGAGAAACATTACTGTGGTTTCTCAGTCTGTTTCCTAGTGTCGGTTTGAAGTTCCTGCAGTTTTCACTGTAAAACCGAGTTGGAGCTAGTACCTCCCCATATATATGTATGGAGTGGAGTTTGCAACTGAAAAGAAACTTTGTGTTCCCAACAAGCTAGGTGAAGGACGGCTTTCACACACACTTATCTCTCAGAACTGAGCACGTGGAGAGACGTTCGTTCATCTAGCACAAAGGGAACGTGTTGCAGGAGAAACTTTTACTCTGGTTTCTCAGTCTGTTTCCTAGTGCCGGTTTGAAGTTCCTGCAGTTTTCACTGTAAAACCGTGTTGGAGCTAGTACTTCCCCATATATATGTATGGAGTGGAGTTTGCAACTGAAAAGAAACTTTGTGTTCCCAACAAGCTAAGTGAAGGACGGCTTTCACACACACTTATCTCTCAGAACTGAGCATGTGGAGAGACGTTCGTTCATCTAGCACAAAGGGAACGTGTTGCAGGAGAAACTTTTACTCTGGTTTCTCAGTCTGTTTCCTAGTGCCGGTTTGAAGTTCCTGCAGTTTTCACTGTAAAACCGAGTTGCAGCTAGTACCACTCCATATATATGTATGGAGTGGAGTTTGCAACTGAAAAGAAACTTTGTGTTCCCAACAAGCTAGGTGAAGGACGGCTTTCACACACACACATCTCTCAGAACTGAGCATATGGAGAGACGTTCGTTCATCTAGCACAAAGGGAACGGGTTGCAGGTGAAACTTTACTCTGGTATCTCAGTCTGTTTCCTTGTGCCGGTTTGAGGTTCTTGCAGTTTTCACTGTAAAACACAGTTGGATCTTGTACCTCCCCATATATATATGTATGGAGTGGAGTTTGCAACTGAAAAGAAACTTTGTGTTCCCAACAAGCTAGGTGAAGGACGGCTTTCACACACACTTATCTCTCAGAACTGAGCATGTGGAGAGACGTTCGTTCATCTAGCACAAGGGAACGGGTTGCAGGGGAAACTTTACTGTGGTTTCTCAGTCTGTTTCCTAGTGCCGGTATGAAGTTCCTGCATTTTTCACTGTAAAACCGAGTTGGAGCTTGTACCTCCCCATATATATGTACTGAGTGGAGTTTGAAACTGAAAAGAAACTTTGTGTTCCCAACAACCTAGGTGCAGGGCGGCTTTCACACACACTTATCTCTCAGAACTGAGCATGTGGAGAGACGTTCGTTCATCTAGCACAAAGGGAACGGGTTGCAGGAGAAACTTTTCTCTGGTTTCTCAGTCTGTTTCCTAGTGCTGGTTTGAAGTTCCTGCAGTTTTCACTGTAAAACCGAGTTGGAGCTAGTACCTCCCCATATATATCTATGGAGTGGTGTTTGCAACTGAAAAGAATCTTTGTGTTCCCAACAAGCTTGGTGAAGGACGGCTTTCACACACACTTATCTCTCAGAACTGAGCATGTGGAGAGACTTTCGCTCATCTAGCACAAAGGGAACGTGTTTCAGGAGAACCTTTACTCTGGTTTCTCAGTCTGTTTCCTAGTGCCGGTTTGAAGTTCCTGCAGTTTTCACTGTAAAACCGAGTTGGAGCTAGTACCTCCCCATATATATGTATGGAGTGGAGTTTGCAACTGAAAACAAACTTTGTGTTCCCAACAAGCTTGGTGAAGGACGGCTTTCACACACACTTATCTTTCAGAACTGAGCATGTGGAGACACGTTCGTTCATCTAACACAAAGGGAACGGGTTGCTGGAGAAACATTACTGTGGTTTCTCAGTCTGTTTCCTAGTGCCGGTTTGAAGTTCCTGCAGTTTTCACTGTAAAACCGAGTTGGAGCTAGTACCTCCCCATATATATGTATGGAGTGGAGTTTGCAACTGAAAAGAATCTTTGTGTTCCCAACAAGCTAGGTGAAGGACGGCTTTCACACACACTTATCTCTCAGAACTGAGCACGTGGAGAGACGTTCGTTCATCTAGCACAAAGGGAACGTGTTGCAGGAGAAACTTTTACTCTGGTTTCTCAGTCTGTTTCCTAGTGCCGGTTTGAAGTTCCTGCAGTTTTCACTGTAAAACCGAGTTGGAGCTAGTACTTCCCCATATATATGTATGGAGTGGAGTTTGCAACTGAAAAGAAACTTTGTGTTCCCAACAAGCTAAGTGAAGGACGGCTTTCACACACACTTATCTCTCAGAACTGAGCATGTGGAGAGACGTTCGTTCATCTAGCACAAAGGGAACGTGTTGCAGGAGAAACTTTTACTCTGGTTTCTCAGTCTGTTTCCTAGTGCCGGTTTGAAGTTCCTGCAATTTTCACTGTAAAACCGAGTTGCAGCTAGTACCACTCCATATATATGTATGGAGTGGAGTTTGCAACTGAAAAGAAACTTTGTGTTCCCAACAAGCTAGGTGAAGGATGGCTTTCACACACACACATCTCTCAGAACTGAGCATATGGAGAGACGTTCGTTCATCTAGCACAAAGGGAACGGGTTGCAGGAGAAACTTTACTCTGGTATCTCAGTCTGTTTCCTTGTGCCGGTTTGAGGTTCTTGCAGTTTTCACTGTAAAACACAGTTGGATCTAGTACCTCCCCATATATATGTATGGAGTGGAGTTTGCAACTGAAAAGAAACTTTGTGTTCCCAACAAGCTAGGTGAAGGACGGCTTTCACACACACTTATCTCTCAGAACTGAGCATGTGGAGAGACGTTCGTTCATCTAGCACAAGGGAACGGGTTGCAGGGGAAACTTTTACTGTGGTTTCTCAGTCTGTTTCCTAGTGCCGGTATGAAGTTCCTGCATTTTTCACTGTAAAACCGAGTTGGAGCTAGTACCTCCCCATATATATGTACTGAGTGGAGTTTGCAACTGAAAAGAAACTTTGTGTTCCCAACAACCTAGGTGCAGGGCGGCTTTCACACACACTTATCTCTCAGAACTGAGCATGTGGAGAGACGTTCGTTCATCTAGCACAAAGGGAACGGGTTGCAGGAGAAACTTTACTCTGGTTTCTCAGTCTGTTTCCTAGTGCTGGTTTGAAGTTCCTGCAGTTTTCACTGTAAAACCGAGTTGGAGCTAGTACCTCCCCATATATATCTAAGGAGTGGTGTTTGCAACTGTAAAGAATCTTTGTGTTCCCAACAAGCTAGGTGAAGGACGGCTTTCACACACACTTATCTCTCAGAACTGAGCATGTGGAGAGACGTTCGCTCATCTAGCACAAAGGGAACGTGTTTCAGGAGAACCTTTACTCTGGTTTCTCAGTCTGTTTCCTAGTGCCGTTTTGAAGTTCCTGCAGTTTTCACTGTAAAACCGAGTTGGAGCTAGTACCTCCCCATATATATGTATGGAGTGGAGTTTGCAACTGAAAAGAAACTTTGTGTTCCCAACAAGCTAGGTGAAGGACGGCTTTCATACACACTTATCTCTCAGAACTGAGCATGTGGAGAGACGTTCGTTCATCTAACACAAAGGGAACGGGTTGCTGGAGAAACATTACTGTGGTTTCTCAGTCTGTTTCCTAGTGCCGGTTTGAAGTTCCTGCAGTTTTCACTGTAAAACCGAGTTGGAGCTAGTACCTCCCCATATATATGTATGGAGTGGAGTTTGCAACTGAAAAGAAACTTTGTGTTCCCAACAAGCTAGGTGAAAGACGGCTTTCACACACACTTATCTCTCAGAACTGAGCACGTGGAGAGACGTTCGTTCATCTAGCACAAAGGGAACGTGTTGCAGGAGAAACTTTTACTCTGGTTTCTCAGTCTGTTTCCTAGTGCCGGTTTGAAGTTCCTGCAGTTTTCACTGTAAAACCGAGTTGGAGCTAGTACTTCCCCATATATATGTATGGAGTGGAGTTTGCAACTGAAAAGAAACTTTGTGTTCCCAACAAGCTAAGTGAAGGACGGCTTTCACACACACTTATCTCTCAGAACTGAGCATGTGGAGAGACGTTCGTTCATCTAACACAAAGGGAACGGTTTGCTGGAGAAACATTACTGTGGTTTCTCAGTCTGTTTCCTAGTGCCGGTTTGAAGTTCCTGCAGTTTTCACTGTAAAACCGAGTTGGAGCTAGTACCTCCCCATATATATGTATGGAGTGGAGTTTGCAACTGAAAAGAAACTTTGTGTTCCCAACAAGCTAGGTGAAGGACGGCTTTCACACACACTTATCTCTCAGAACTGAGCACGTGGAGAGACGTTCGTTCATCTAGCACAAAGGGAACGTGTTGCAGGAGAAACTTTTACTCTGGTTTCTCAGTCTGTTTCCTAGTGCCGGTTTGAAGTTCCTGCAGTTTTCACTGTAAAACCGAGTTGGAGCTAGTACTTCCCCATATATATGTATGGAGTGGAGTTTGCAACTGAAAAGAAACTTTGTGTTCCCAACAAGCTAAGTGAAGTACGGCTTTCACACACACTTATCTCTCAGAACTGAGCATGTGGAGAGACGTTCGTTCATCTAGCACAAAGGGAACGTGTTGCAGGAGAAACTTTTACTCTGGTTTCTCAGTCTGTTTCCTAGTGCCGGTTTGAAGTTCCTGCAGTTTTCACTGTAAAACCGAGTTGCAGCTAGTACCACTCAATATATATGTATGGAGTGGAGTTTGCAACTGAAAAGAAACTTTGTGTTCCCAACAAGCTAGGTGAAGGACGGCTTTCACACACACACATCTCTCAGAACTGAGCATATGGAGAGACGTTCGTTCATCTAGCACAAAGGGAACGGGTTGCAGGTGAAACTTTACTCTGGTATCTCAGTCTGTTTCCTTGTGCCGGTTTGAGGTTCTTGCAGTTTTCACTGTAAAACACAGTTGGATCTAGTACCTCCCCATATATATGTATGGAGTGGAGTTTGCAACTGAAAAGAAACTTTGTGTTCCCAACAAGCTAGGTGAAGGACGGCTTTCACACACACTTATCTCTCAGAACTGAGCATGTGGAGAGACGTTCGTTCATCTAGCACAAGGGAACGGGTTGCAGGGGAAACTTTTACTGTGGTTTCTCAGTCTGTTTCCTAGTGCCGGTATGAAGTTCCTGCATTTTTCACAGTAAAACCGAGTTGGAGCTAGTACCTCCCCATATATATGTACTGAGTGGAGTTTGCAACTGAAATGAAACTTTGTGTTCCCAACAAACTAGGTGCAGGGCGGCTTTCACACACACTTATCTCTCAGAACTGAGCATGTGGAGAGACGTTCGTTCATCTAGCACAAAGGGAACGGGTTGCAGGAGAAACTTTTCTCTGGTTTCTCAGTCTGTTTCCTAGTCCTGGTTTGAAGTTCCTGCAGTTTTCACTGTAAAACCGAGTTGGAGCTAGTACCTCCCCATATATATCTATGGAGTGGTGTTTGCAACTGAAAAGAATCTTTGTGTTCCCAACAAGCTTGGTGAAGGACGGCTTTCACACACACTTATCTCTCAGAACTGAGCATGTGGAGAGACTTTCGCTCATCTAGCACAAAGGGAACGTGTTTCAGGAGAACCTTTACTCTGGTTTCTCAGTCTGTTTCCTAGTGCCGGTTTGAAGTTCCTGCAGTTTTCACTGTAAAACCGAGTTGGAGCTAGTACCTCCCCATATATATGTATGGAGTGGAGTTTGCAACTGAAAACAAACTTTGTGTTCCCAACAAGCTTGGTGAAGGACGGCTTTCACACACACTTATCTTTCAGAACTGAGCATGTGGAGAGACGTTCGTTCATCTAACACAAAGGAAACGGGTTGCTGGAGAAACATTACTGTGGTTTCTCAGTCTGTTTCCTAGTGCCGGCTTGAAGTTCCTGCAGTTTTCACTGTAAAACCGAGTTGGAGCTAGTACCTCCCCATATATATGTATGGAGTGGAGTTTGCAACTGAAAAGAATCTTTGTGTTCCCAACAAGCTAGTTGAAGGATGGCTTTCACACACACACATCTCTCAGAACTGAGCATATGGAGAGACGTTCGTTCATCTAGCACAAAGGGAACGGGTTGCAGGAGAAACTTTACTCTGGTATCTCAGTCTGTTTCCTTGTGCCGGTTTGAGGTTCTTGCAGTTTTCACTGTAAAACACAGTTGGATCTAGTACCTCCCCATATATATGTATGGAGTGGAGTTTGCAACTGAAAAGAAACTTGTGTTCCCAACAAGCTAGGTGAAGGACGGCTTTCACACACACTTATCTCTCAGAACTGAGCATGTGGAGAGACGTTCGTTCATCTAGCACAAGGGAACGGGTTGCAGGGGAAACTTTTACTGTGGTTTCTCAGTCTGTTTCCTAGTGCCGGTATGAAGTTCCTGCATTTTTCACTGTAAATCCGAGTTGGAGCTAGTACCTCCCCATATATATGTACTGAGTGGAGTTTGCAACTGAAAAGAAACTTTGTGTTCCCAACAAGCTAGGTGCAGGGCGGCTTTCACACACACTTATCTCTCAGAACTGAGCATGTGGAGAGACGTTCGTTCATCTAGCACAAAGGGAACGGGTTGCAGGAGAAACTTTTCTCTGGTTTCTCAGTCTGTTTCCTAGTGCTGGTTTGAAGTTCCTGCAGTTTTCACTGTAAAACGGAGTTGGAGCTAGTACCTCCCCATATATATCTAAGGAGTGGTGTTTGCAACTGTAAAGAATCTTTGTGTTCCCAACAAGCTAGGTGAAGGACGGCTTTCACACACACTTATCTCTCAGAACTGAGCATGTGGAGAGACGTTCGCTCATCTAGCACAAAGGGAACGTGTTTCAGGAGAACCTTTACTCTGGTTTCTCAGTCTGTTTCCTAGTGCCGTTTTGAAGTTCCTGCAGTTTTCACTGTAAAACCGAGTTGGAGCTAGTACCTCCCCATATATATGTATGGAGTGGAGTTTGCAACTGAAAAGAAACTTTGTGTTCCCAACAAGCTAGGTGAAGGACGGCTTTCACACACACTTATCTCTCAGAACTGAGCATGTGGAGAGACGTTCGTTCATCTAACACAAAGGGAACGGGTTGCTGGAGAAACATTACTGTGGTTTCTCAGTCTGTTTCCTAGTGCCGGTTTGAAGTTCCTGCAGTTTTCACTGTAAAACAGAGTTGGAGCTAGTACCTCCCCATATATATGTATGGAGTGGAGTTTGCAACTGAAAAGAAACTTTGTGTTCCCAACAAGCTAGGTGAAGGACGGCTTTCACACACACTTATCTCTCAGAACTGAGCACGTGGAGAGACGTTCGTTCATCTAGCACAAAGGGAACGTGTTGCAGGAGAAACTTTTACACTGGTTTCTCAGTCTGTTTCCTAGTGCCGGTTTGAAGTTCCTGCAGTTTTCACTGTAAAACCGAGTTGGAGCTAGTACTTCCCCATATATATGTATGGAGTGGAGTTTGCAACTGAAAAGAAACTTTGTGTTCGGAACAAGCTAAGTGAAGGACGGCTTTCACACACACTTATCTCTCAGAACTGAGCATGTGGAGAGACGTTCGTTCATCTAGCACAAAGGGAACGTGTTGCAGGAGAAACTTTTACTCTGGTTTCTCAGTCTGTTTCCTAGTGCCGGTTTGAAGTTCCTGCAGTTTTCACTGTAAAACCGAGTTGCAGCTAGTACCACTCCATATATATGTATGGAGTGGAGTTTGCAACTGAAAGAAACTTTGTGTTCCCAACAAGCTAGGTGAAGGACGGCTTTCACACACACAAATCTCTCAGATCTGAGCATATGGAGAGACGTTCGTTCATCTAGCACAAAGGGAACGGGTTGCAGGAGAAACTTTACTCTGGTATCTCAGTCTGTTTCCTTGTGCCGGTTTGAGGTTCTTGCAGTTTTCACTGTAAAACACAGTTGGATCTAGTACCTCCCCATATATATGTATGGAGTGGAGTTTGCAACTGAAAAGAAACTTTGTGTTCCCAACAAGCTAGGTGAAGGACGGCTTTCACACACACTTATCTCTCAGAACTGAGCATGTGGAGAGACTTTCGTTCATCTAGCACAAGGGAACGGGTTGCAGGGGAAACTTTTACTGTGGTTTCTCAGTCTGTTTCCTAGTGCCGGTATGAAGTTCCTGCATTTTTCACTGTAAAACCGAGTTGGAGCTTGTACCTCCCCATATATATGTACTGAGTGGAGTTTGCAACTGAAAAGAAACTTTGTGTTCCCAACAAGCTAGGTGAAGGACGGCTTTCACACACACTTATCTCTCAGAACTGAGCACGTGGAGAGACGTTCGTTCATCTAGCACAAAGGGAACGTGTTGCAGGAGAAACTTTTACTGTGGTTTCTCAGTCTGTTTCCTAGTGCCGGTATGAAGTACATGCAGTTTTCACTGTAAAACCGAGTTGGAGCTAGTACCTCCCCATATATATGTATGGAGTGGAGTTTGCAACTGAAAAGAAACTTTGTGTTCCCAAGAAGCTAGGTGAAGGACGGCTTTCACACACACTTATCTCTAAGAACTGAGCATGTGGAGAGACGTTCGTTCATCTAGCACATAGGGAACGGGTTGCAGGAGAAACTTTTACTCTGGATTCTCAGTCTGTTTCCTAGTGCCGGTTTGAAGTTCTTGCAGTTTTCACTGTAAAACCGAGTTTTTGCTAGTACTTCCCCATATGTATGTATGGAGTGGAGTTTGCAACTGAAAAGAAACTTTGTGTTCCCAAAAAGCTAGGTGAAGGACGGCTTTCACACACACTTATCTCTCAGAACTGAGCATGTGGAGAGACGTTCGTTCATCTAGCACAAAGGGAAAGGGTTGCAGGGGAAACTTTTACTCTGGTTTCTCAGTCTGTTTCCTAGTGCCGGTTTGAAGATCCTGCAGTTTTCACTGTAAAACCGAGATGGAGCTAGTACCTCCCCATATATATGTATGGAGTGGAGTTTGCAACTGAAAAGAAACTTTGTGTTCCCAACAAGCTAGGTGAAGGACGGCTTTCACACACACTTATCTCTCCGAACTGAGCACGTGGAGAGACGTTCGTTCATCTAGCACAAAGGGAACGGGTTGCAGGAGAAACTTTTACTGTGGTTTCTCAGTCTGTTTCCTAGTGCCGGTATGAAGTTCCTGCAGTTCTCACTGTAAAACCGAGTTGGAGCTAGTACCTCCCCATATATATGTATGGAGTGGAGTTTGCAACTGAAAAGAAACTTTGTGTTCCCAACAAGCTATGTGAAGGACGGCTTTCACACACACTTATCTCTCAGAACTGAGCATGTGGAGAGACGTTCGTTCATCTAACACAAAGGGAACGTGTTGCAGGAGAAACTTTTACTCTGGTTTCTCAGTCTGTTTCCTAGTGCCGGTTTCAAGTTCCTGCAGTTTTCACTGTAAAACCGAGTTGCAGCTAGTACCTCCCCATATATATGTATGGAGTGGAGTTTGCAACTGAAAAGAAACTTTGTGTTCCCAACAAGCTAGGTGAAGGACGGCTTTCACACACACTTATCTCTCAGAACTGAGCATGTGGAGAGACGTTCGTTCATCTAACACAAAGGGAACGGGTTGCAGGAGAAACTTTACTGTGGTTTCTCAGTCTGTTTCCTAGTGCCGGTTTGAAGTTCCTGCAGTTTTCACTGTAAAACCGAGTTGGAGCTAGTACCTCCCCATATATATGTATGGAGTGGAGTTTGCAACTGAAAAGAAACTTTGTGTTCCCAACAAGCTAGGTGAAGGACGGCTTTCACACACACTTATCTCTCAGAACTGAGCACGTGGAGAGACGTTCGTTCATCTAGCACAAAGGGAACGTGTTGCAGGAGAAACTTTTACTCTGGTTTCTCAGTCTGTTTCCTAGTGCCGGTTTGAAGTTCCTGCAGTTTTCACTGTAAAACCGAGTTGCAGCTAGTACCTCTCCATATATATGTATGGAGTGGAGTTTGCAACTGAAAAGAAACTTTGTGTTCCCAACAAGCTAGGTGAAGGACGGCTTTCACACACACACATCTCTCAGAACTGAGCATATGGAGAGACGTTCGTTCATCTAGCACAAAGGGAACGGGTTGCAGGAGAAACTTAACTCTGTTATCTCAGTCTGTTTCCTTGTGCCGGTTTGAGGTTCTTGCAGTTTTCACTGTAAAACCGAGGTGGAGCTAGTACCTCCCCATATATATGTATGGAGTGGAGTTTGCAACTGAAAAGAAACTTTGTTTTACCAACAAGCTAGGTGAAGGACGGCTTTCACACACACTTATCTCTCAGAACTGAGCATGTGGAGAGACGTTCGTTCATCTAGCACAAAGGGAACGGGTTGCAGGAGAAACTTTTACTCTGGTTTCTCAGTCTGTTTCCTAGAGCCGGTTTGAAGTTCCTGCAGTTTTCACTGTAAAACCGAGTTGGAGCTAGTACCTCCCCATATATATGTATGGATTGGTGTTTGCAACTGAAAAGAAACTTTGTGTTCCCAACAAGCTAGGTGAAGGACGGCTTTCACACCACTTATCTCTCAGAACTGAGCATGTGGAGAGACGTTCGTTCATCTAGCACAAAGGAACGGGTTGCAGAAGAAACTTTTACTCTGGTTTCTCAGTCTATTTCCTAGTGCCGGTTTGAAGTTCCTGCAGTTTTCACTGTAAAAGCGAGTTGGAGCTAGTACCTCCCCATATATATGTATGGAGTGGAGTTGGCAACTGAAAAGAAACTTTGTGTTCCCAACAAGCTAGGTGAAGGACGCCTTTCACACACACTTATCTCTCAGAACTGAGCATGTGGAGAGACGTTCGTTCATCTAGCACAAAGGGAACGGTTTGCAGGAGAAACTTTTACTCTGGTTTCTCAGTCTGTTTCCTAGTGCCGGTTTGAAGTTCCTGCAATTTTCACTTTAAAACCGAGTTGCAGCTAGTACCTCCCCATATATATGTATGGAGTGGAGTTTGCAAATGAAAAGAACCTTTATGTTCCCAAAAAGCTATGTGAAGGACGGCTTTCACACACACACATCTCTCAGAACTGAGCATGTGGAGAGAAGTTCGTTCATCTAGCACAAAGGGAACGGGTTGCAGGAGAAACTTTTACTCTGGTTTCTCAGTCTGTTTCCTAGTG
Organism: Camelus dromedarius; assembly: GCF_036321535.1. NCBI lineage: Eukaryota > Metazoa > Chordata > Mammalia > Artiodactyla > Camelidae > Camelus > Camelus dromedarius. Next base: position 1,709,525 of record NW_026989819.1, on the reverse strand, counting down.
CCTGTTTGAAGTTCCTGCAGTTTTCACTGTAAAACCTAGTTGGAGCTAGTACCTCCCCATATATATGTATGGAGTGGAGTTTGCAACTGAAAAGAAACTTTGTGTTCCCAACAAGCTAGGTGAAGTACGGCTTTCACACACACTTATCTCTCAGAACTGAGCATGTGTAGAGACGTTCGTTCATCTAGCACAAAGGGAACGGTTTGCAGGAGAAACTTTTACTCTGGTTTCTCAGTCTTTTTCCTAGTGCCGGTTTGAAGTTCCTGCAGTATACACTGTAAAACCGAGTTGGAGCTAGTACCTCCCCATATATATGTATAGATTGGAGTTTGCAACTGAAAAGAAACTTTGTGTTCCCAACAATCTAGATGAAGGACGGGTTTCACACACACATATCTCTCAGAAATGAGCATGAGGATAGACTTTCGTTCATCTAGCACAAATGGAACGGGTTGCATGGGAAACTTTTACTCTGGTTTCTCAGTCTGTTTCCTAGTGCCGGTTTAAAGTTCCTGCAGTTTTCACTGTAAAACCGAGTTGGAGCTAGTACCTCCCCATATATATATATGGAGTGGTGTTTGCAACTGAAAAGAAACTTTGTGTTCCCAAAAAGCTAGGTGAAGGACGACTTTCACACACACTTATCTCTCAGAACTGAGCATGTGGAGAGACGTTCGTTCATCTAGCACAAAGGGAACGGGTTGCAGGTGAAACTATTACTCTGGTTTCTCAGTCTGTTTCCTAGAGCCGGTTTGAAGTTCCTGCAGTTTTCACTGTAAAACCGAGTTGGAGCCAGAACCTCCCCATAAATATGTATGGAGTGGAGTTTGCAACTGAAAAGAAACTTTGTGTTCCCAACAAGTTAGGTGAAGGACGGCTTTCACAAATAAATATCTCTCAGAACTGAGCATGTGGAGAGACTTTCGTTCATCTAGCACAAAGGGAACGGTTTGCAGGTGAAACTATTACTCTGGTTTCTCAGTCTATTTCCTAGAGCCGGTTTGAAGTTCCTGCAGTTTTCACTGTAAAACCGAGTTGGAGCCATAACCTCCCCATAAATATGTATGGAGTGGAATTTGCAACTGAAAAGAAACTTTGTGTTCCCAACAAGCTAGGTGAAGGACGGCTTTCACACATAATTATCTCTCAGAACTGAGCATGTGGAGAGACGTTCGTTCATCTAACACAAAGGGAACGGGTTGCAGGAGAAACTTTACTGTGGTTTCTCAGTCTGTTTCCTAGTGCCGGTTTGAAGTTCCTGCAGTTTTCACTGTAAACCCGAGTTGGAGCTAGTACCTCCCCATATATATGTATGGAGTGGAGTTTGCAACTGAAAAGAAACTGTGTTCCCAACAAGCTAGGTGAAGGACGGGTTTCACACATAATTAACTCACCGAAATGAGCATGTGGAGAGACGTTCGTTCATCTAGCACAAAGGGAACAGGTTGCAGGAGAAACTTTTCTCTGGTTTCTCAGTCTGTTTCCTAGTGCCGGTTTGAAGTTCCTGCAGTTTTCACTGTAAAACCGAGTTGGAGCTAGTACCTCCCCATATATATGTATGGAGTGGAATTTGCAACTGAAAAGAAACTTTGTGTTCCCAACAAGCTAGGTGAAGGACGGCTTTCACAAACACTTATCTCTCAGAACTGAGCATGTGGAGAGACGTTCTTTCATCTAGCACAAATGGAACGGGTTGCATTAGAAACTTTTACTGTGGTTTCTCGGTCTGTTTCCTAGTGCCGGTTTGAAGTTCTTGCAGTTTTCACTGTAAAACCGAGTTGGAGCTAGTACCTCCCCATATATATGTATGGAGTGGAGTTTGCAACTGAAAAGAACCTTTGTGTTCCCAACAACCTAGGTGCAGGGCGGCTTTCACACACACTTATCTCTCAGAACTGAGCATGTGGAGAGACGTTCGTTCATCTAGCACAAAGGGAAAGGGTTGCAGGAGAAACTTTTACTCTGGTTTCTCAGTCTGTTTCCTAGTGCCGGTTTGAAGATCCTGCAGTTTTCATTGTAAAACCGAGGTGGAGCTAGTACCTCCCCATATATATGTATGGAGTGGAGTTTGCAACTGAAAAGAAACTTTGTGTTCCCAACAAGCTAGGTGAAGGACGGCTTTCACACACACTTATCTCTCCGAACTGAGCACGTGGAGAGACGTTCGTTCATCTAGCAAAAAGGGAACGTGTTGCAGGAGAAACTTTTACTGTGGTTTCTCAGTCTGTTTCCTAGTGCCGGTATGAAGTTCCTGCAGTTTTCACTGTAAAATCGAGTTGGAGCTAGTACCTCCCCATATATATGTATGGAGTGGAGTTTGCAACTGAAAAGAAACTTTGTGTTCCCAACAAGCTAGGTGAAGGACGGCTTTCACACACACTTATCTCTCAGAACTGAGCATGTGGAGAGACGTTCGTTAATCTAACACAAAGGGAACGTGTTGCAGGAGAAACTTTTACTCTGGTTTCTCAGTCTGTTTCCTAGTGCCGGTTTGAAGTTCCTGCAGTTTTCACTGTAAAACCGAGTTGCAGCTAGTACCTCCCCATAAATATGTATGGAGTGGAATTTGCAACTGAAAAGAAACTTTGTGTTCCCAACAAGCTAGGTGAAGGACGGCTTTCACACACACTTATCTCTCAGAACTGAGCATGTGGAGAGACGTTCGTTCATCTAACACAAAGGGAACGGGTTGCAGGGGAAAATTTACTGTGGTTTCTCAGTCTGTTTCCTAGTGCCGGTTTGAAGTTCCTGCAGTTTTCACTGTAAACCCGAGTTGGAGCTATTACCTCCCCATATATATGTATGGAGTGGAATTTGCAACTGAAAAGAAACTGTGTTCCCAACAAGCTAGGTGAAGGACGGGTTTCACACACACTTATCTCTCAGAACTGAGCATGTGGAGAGACGTTCGTTCATCTAGCACAAAGGGAACGGGTTGCAGGAGAAACTTTTCTCTGGTTTCTCAGTCTGTTTCCTAGTGCTGGTTTGAAGTTCCTGCAGTTTTCACTGTAAAACCGAGTTGGAGCTAGTACCTCCCCATATATATGTATGGAGTGGTGTTTGCAACTGAAAATAATCTTTGTGTTCCCAACAAGCTAGGTGAAGGACGGCTTTCACACACACTTATCTCTCAGAACTGAGCATGTGGGGAGACGTTCGTTCATCTAGCACAAAGGGAACGTGTTTCAGGAGAAACTTTTACTCTGGTTTCTCAGTCTGTTTCCTAGTGCCGGTTTGAAGTTCCTGCAGTTTTCACTGTAAAACCGAGTTGGAGCTAGTTCCTCCCCATATATATGTATGGAGTGGAGTTTGCAACTGAAAAGAAACTTTGTTTTCCCAACAAGCTAGGTGAAGGACGGCTTTCACACACACTTATCTCTCAGAACTGAGCATGTGGAGACAAGTTCGTTCATCTAACACAAAGGGAACGTTTTGCAGGAGAAACTTTACTGTGGTTTCTCAGTCTGTTTCCTAGTGCCGGTTTGAAGTTCCTGCAGTTTTCACTGTAAAATCGAGTTGGAGCTAGTACCTCCCCATATATATGTATGGAGTGGAGTTTGCAACTGAAAAGAAACTTTGTGTTCCCAACAAGCTAGGTGAAGGACGGCTTTCACACACACTTATCTCTCAGAACTGAGCACGTGGAGAGACGTTCGTTCATCTAGCACAAAGGGAACGTGTTGCAGGAGAAACTTTTACTCTGGTTTCTCAGTCTGTTTCCTAGTGCCGGTTTGAAGTTCCTGCAGTTTTCACTGTAAAACCGAGTTGCAGCTAGTACCTCTCCATATATATGTATGGAGTGGAGTTTGCAACTGAAAAGAAACTTTGTGTTCCCAACAAGCTAGGTGAAGGACGGCTTTCACACACACACGTCTCTCAGAACTGAGCATATGGAGAGACGTTCGTTCATCTAGCACAAAGGGAACGGTTTGCAGGAGAAACTTTACTCTGGTATCTCAGTCTGTTTCCTTGTGCCGGTTTGAGGTTCTTGCAGTTTTCACTGTAAAACCGAGGTGGAGCTAGTACCTCCCCATATATATGTATGGAGTGGAGTTTGCAACTGAAAAGAAACTTTGTTTTACCAACAAGCTAGGTGAAGGACGGCTTTCACACACACTTATCTCTCAGAAATGAGCATGTGGAGAGACGTTCGTTCATCTAGCACAAAGGGAACGGGTTGCAGGAGAAACTTTTACTCTGGTTTCTCAGTCTGTTTCCTAGAGCCGGTATGAAGTTCCTGCAGTTTTCACTGTAAAACCGAGTTGGAGCTAGTACCTCCCCATATATATGTATGGATTGGAGTTTGCAACTGAAAAGAAACTTTGTGTTCCCAACAAGCTAGGTGAAGGACGGTTTTCACACCACTTATCTCTCAGAACTGAGCATGTGGAGAGACGTTCGTTCATCTAGCACAAAGGAACGGGTTGCAGAAGAAACTTTTACTCTGGTTTCTCAGTCTGTTTCCTAGTGCCGGTTTGAAGTTCCTGCAGTTTTCACTGTAAAAGCGAGTTGGAGCTAGTACCTCCCCATATATATGTATGGAGTGGAGTTGGCAACTGAAAAGAAACATTGTGTTCCCAACAAGCTAGGTGAAGGACGCCTTTCACACACACTTATCTCTCAGAACTGAGCATGTGGAGAGACGTTCGTTCATCTAGCACAAAGGGAACGGTTTGCAGGAGAAACTTTTACTCTGGTTTCTCAGTCTGTTTCCTAGTGCTGGTTTGAAGTTCCTGCAATTTTCACTGTAAAACCGAGTTGCAGCTAGTACTTCCCCATATATATGTATGGAGTGGAGTTTGCAAATGAAAAGAATCTTTATGTTCCCAAAAAGCTAGGTGAAGGACGGCTTTCACACACACACATCTCTCAGAACTGAGCATGTGGAGAGACGTTCGTTCATCTAGCACAAAGGGATCAGGTTGCAGGTGAAACTTTTACTCTGGTTTCTCAGTCTGTTTCCTAGTGCCGGTTTGAAGTTCCTGCAGTTTTCATTGTAAAACCTGGTTGGTGCTAGTACCTCCCCGTATATATTTATGGAGTGGAGTTTGCAACTGAAAAGAAACTTTGTGTTCCCAACAAGCTAGGTGAAGGACGGCTTTCACACACACTTATCTCTCAGAACTGAGCATGTGGAGAGACGTTCGTTCATCTAGCACAAAGGGAACGGGTTGCAGGAGAAACTTTTACTCTGGTTTCTCAGTCTGTTTCCTAGTGCCGGTTTGAAGTTCCTGCAGTTTTCACTGTAAAACCGTGTTGGAGCTAGTACCTCCCCATATATATGTATGGAGTGGAGTTTGCAACTGAAAAGAAACTTTGTGTTCCCAACAAGCTAGGTGAATTACGGCTTTCACACACACTTATCTCTCAGAAATGAGCATGTGTAGAGGCGTTCGTTCATCTAGCACAAAGGGAACGGTTTGCAGGAGAAACTTTTACTCTGGTTTCTCAGTCTTTTTCCTAGTGCCGGTTTGAAGTTCCTGCAGTTTTCACTGTAAAACCGAGTTGGAGCTAGTACCTCCCAATATATATGTATAGAGTGGAGTTTGCAACTGAAAAGAAACTTTGTGTTCCCAACAATCTAGGTGAAGGACGGGTTTCACACACACATATCTCTCAGAAATGAGCATGAGGAGAGACTTTCGTTCATCTAGCACAAAGGGAACGGGTTGCATGGGAAACTTTTACTCTGGTTTCTCAGTCTGTTTCCTAGTGCCGGTTTAAAGTTCCTGCAGTTTTCACTGTAAAACCGAGTTGGAGCTAGTACCTCCCCATATATATTTATGGAGTGGTGTTTGCAACTGAAAAGAAACTTTGTGTTCCCAAAAAGCTAGGTGAAGGACGACTTTCACACACACTTATCTCTCAGAACTGAGCATGTGGATAGACGTTCTTTCATCTAGCACAAAGGGAACGGGTTGCTGGTGAAACTATTACTCTGGTTTCTCAGTCTGTTTCCTAGAGCCGGTTTGATGTTCCTGCAGTTTTCACTGTAAAACCGAGTTGGAGCCAGTTCCTCCCCATAAATATGTATGGAGTGGAGTTTGCAACTGAAAAGAAACTTTGTGTTCCCAACAAGCTAGGTGAAGGACGGCTTTCACACATAATTATCTCTCAGAACTGAGCATGTGGAGAGACTTTCGTTCATCTAGCACAAAGGGAACGGGTTGCAGGAGAAACTTTTTCTCTTGTTTCTCAGTCTGTTTCCTAGTGCCGGTTTGAAGTTCCTGCCGTTTTCACTGTAAAACCGAGTTGGAGCTAGTACCTCCCCATATATATGTATGGAGTGGAGTTTGCAACTGAAAAGAAACTTTGTGTTCCCAACAAGCTAGGTAAAGAACGGCTTTCACACACACTTATCTCTCAGAACTGAGCATGTGGAGAGACATTCGTTCATCTTGCACAAAGGGAACGGGTTGCAGGAGAAACATTTACTCTGGTTTCTCAGTCTGTTTCCTAGTGCCAGTTTGAAGTTCCACCAATTTTCTCTGTAAAACCGAGTTGCAGCTAGTACCTCCCCATATATATGTATGGAGTGGAGTTTGCAAATGAAAAGAAACTTTATGTTCCCGAAAAGCTAGGTGAAGGACGGCTTTCACACACACACATCTCTCAGAACTGAGCATGTGGAGAGACGTTCGTTCATCTAGCACAAAGGGAACGTGTTGCAGGAGAAACTTTTACTCTGGTTTCTCAGTCTGTTTCCTTGTGCCGGTTTGAGGTTCTTGCAGTTTTCACTGTAAAACCGAGGTGGAGCTAGTACCTACCCATATATATGTATGGAGTGGAGTTTGCAACTGAAAAGAAACTTTGTTTTACCAACAAGCTAGGTGAAGGACGGCTTTCACACACACTTATCTCTCAGAAATGAGCATGTGGAGAGACGTTCGTTCATCTAGCACAAAGGGAACGGGTTGCAGGAGAAACTTTTACTCTGGTTTCTCAGTCTGTTTCCTAGAGCCGGTTTGAAGTTCCTGCAGTTTTCACTGTAAAACCGAGTTGGAGCTAGTACCTCCCCATATATATGTATGGATTGGAGTTTGCAACTGAAAAGAAACTTTGTGTTCCCAACAAGCTAGGTGAAGGACGGCTTTCACACACACTTATCTCTCAGAACTGAGCACGTGGAGAGACGTTCGTTCATCTAGCACAAAGGGAACGTGTTGCAGGAGAAACTTTTACTCTGGTTTCTCAGTCTGTTTCCTAGTGCCGGTTTGAAGTTCCTGCAGTTTTCACTGTAAAACCGAGTTGCAGCTAGTACCTCTCCATATATATGTATGGAGTGGAGTTTGCAACTGAAAAGAAACTTTGTGTTCCCAACAAGCTAGGTGAAGGACGGCTTTCACACACACACATCTCTCAGAACTGAGCATATGGAGAGACGTTCGTTCATCTAGCACAAAGGGAACGGGTTGCAGGAGAAACTTAACTCTGTTATCTCAGTCTGTTTCCTTGTGCCGGTTTGAGGTTCTTGCAGTTTTCACTGTAAAACCGAGGTGGAGCTAGTACCTCCCCATATATATGTATGGAGTGGAATTTGCAACTGAAAAGAAACTTTGTTTTACCAACAAGCTAGGTGAAGGACGGCTTTCACACACACTTATCTCTCAGAACTGAGCATGTGGAGAGACGTTCGTTCATCTAGCACAAAGGGAACGGGTTGCAGGAGAAACTTTTACTCTGGTTTCTCAGTCTGTTTCCTAGAGCCGGTTTGAAGTTCCTGCAGTTTTCACTGTAAAACCGAGTTGGAGCTAGTACCTCCCCATATATATGTATGGATTGGTGTTTGCAACTGAAAAGAAACTTTGTGTTCCCAACAAGCTAGGTGAAGGAAGGCTTTCACACCACTTATCTCTCAGAACTGAGCATGTGGAGAGACGTTCGTTCATCTAGCACAAAGGAACGGGTTGCAGAAGAAACTTTTACTCTGGTTTCTCAGTCTGTTTCCTAGTGCCGGTTTGAAGTTCCTGCAGTTTTCACTGTAAAAGCGAGTTGGAGCTAGTACCTCCCCATATATATGTATGGAGTGGAGTTGGCAACTGAAAAGAAACTTTGTGTTCCCAACAAGCTAGGTGAAGGACGCCTTTCACACACACTTATCTCTCAGAACTGAGCATGTGGAGAGACGTTCGTTCATCTAGCACAAAGGGAACGGTTTGCAGGAGAAACTTTTACTCTGGTTTCTCAGTTTGTTTCCTAGTGCCGGTTTGAAGTTCCTGCAATTTTCACTTTAAAACCGAGTTGCAGCTAGTACCTCCCCATATATATGTATGGAGTGGAGTTTGCAAATGAAAAGAACCTTTATGTTCCCAAAAAGCTATGTGAAGGACGGCTTTCACACACACACATCTCTCAGAACTGAGCATGTGGAGAGAAGTTCGTTCATCTAGCACAAAGGGAACGGGTTGCAGGAGAAACTTTTACTCTGGTTTCTCAGTCTGTTTCCTAGTGCCTGTTTGAAGTTCCTGCAGTTTTCACTGTAAAACCTAGTTGGAGCTAGTACCTCCCCATATATATGTATGGAGTGGAGTTTGCAACTGAAAAGAAACTTTGTGTTCCCAACAAGCTAGGTGACGTACGGCTTTCACACACACTTATCTCTCAGAACTGAGCATGTGTAGAGACGTTCGTTCATCTAGCACAAAGGGAACGGTTTGCAGGAGAAACTTTTACTCTGGTTTCTCAGTCTTTTTCCTAGTGCCGGTTTGAAGTTCCTGCAGTTTACACTGTAAAACCGAGTTGGAGCTAGTACCTCCCCATATATATGTATAGAGTGGAGTTTGCAACTGAAAAGAAACTTTGTGTTCCCAACAATCTAGATGAAGGACGGGTTTCACACACACATATCTCTCAGAAATGAGCATGAGGATAGACTTTCGTTCATCTAGCACAAATGGAACGGGTTGCATGGGAAACTTTTACTCTGGTTTCTCAGTCTGTTTCCTAGTGCCGGTTTAAAGTTCCTGCAGTTTTCACTGTAAAACCGAGTTGGAGCTAGTACCTCCCCATATATATTTATGGAGTGGTGTTTGCAACTGAAAAGAAACTTTGTGTTCCCAAAAAGCTAGGTGAAGGACGACTTTCACACACACTTATCTCTCAGAACTGAGCATGTGGAGAGACGTTCGTTCATCTAGCACAAAGGGAACGGGTTGCAGGTGAAACTATTACTCTGGTTTCTCAGTCTGTTTCCTAGAGCCGGTTTGAAGTTCCTGCAGTTTTCACTGTAAAACCGAGTTGGAGCCAGAACCTCCCCATAAATATGTATGGAGTGGAGTTTGCAACTGAAAAGAAACTTTGTGTTCCCAACAAGTTAGGTGAAGGACGGCTTTCACAAATAAATATCTCTCAGAACTGAGCATGTGGAGAGACTTTCGTTCATCTAGCACAAAGGGAACGGTTTGCAGGTGAAACTATTACTCTGGTTTCTCAGTCTATTTCCTAGAGCCGGTTTGAAGTTCCTGCAGTTTTCACTGTAAAACCGAGTTGGAGCCAGAACCTCCCCATAAATATGTATGGAGTGGAGTTTGCAACTGAAAAGAAACTTTGTGTTCCCAACAAGCTAGGTGAAGGACGGCTTTCACACATAATTATCTCTCAGAACTGAGCATGTGGAGAGACGTTCGTTCATCTAACACAAAGGGAACGGGTTGCAGGAGAAACTTTACTGTGGTTTCTCAGTCTGTTTCCTAGTGCCGGTTTGAAGTTCCTGCAGTTTTCACTGTAAACCCGAGTTGGAGCTAGTACCTCCCCATATATATGTATGGAGTGGAGTTTGCAACTGAAAAGAAACTGTGTTCCCAACAAGCTAGGTGAAGGACGGGTTTCACACATAATTAACTCACCGAAATGAGCATGTGGAGAGACGTTCGTTCATCTAGCACAAAGGGAACAGGTTGCAGGAGAAACTTTTCTCTGGTTTCTCAGTCTGTTTCCTAGTGCCTGTTTGAAGTTCCTGCAGTTTTCACTGTAAAACCGAGTTGGAGCTAGTACCTCCCCATATATATGTATGGAGTGGAATTTGCAACTGAAAAGAAACTTTGTGTTCCCAACAACCTAGGTGCAGGGCGGCTTTCACACACACTTATCTCTCAGAACTGAGCATGTGGAGAGACGTTCGTTCATCTAGCACAAAGGGAAAGGGTTGCAGGAGAAACTTTTACTCTGGTTTCTCAGTCTGTTTCCTAGTGCCGGTTTGAAGATCCTGCAGTTTTCATTGTAAAACCGAGATGGAGCTAGTACCTCCCCATATATATGTATGGAGTGGAGTTTGCAACTGAAAAGAAACTTTGTGTTCCCAACAAGCTAGGTGAAGGACGGCTTTCACACACACTTATCTCTCCGAACTGAGCACGTGGAGAGACGTTCGTTCATCTAGCAAAAAGGGAACGTGTTGCAGGAGAAACTTTTACTGTGGTTTCTCAGTCTGTTTCCTAGTGCCGGTATGAAGTTCCTGCAGTTTTCACTGTAAAACCGAGTTGGAGCTAGTACCTCCCCATATATATGTATGGAGTGGAGTTTGCAACTGAAAAGAAACTTTGTGTTCCCAACAAGCTAGGTGAAGGACGGCTTTCACACACACTTATCTCTCAGAACTGAGCATGTGGAGAGACGTTCGTTAATCTAACACAAAGGGAACGTGTTGCAGGAGAAACTTTTACTCTGGTTTCTCAGTCTGTTTCCTAGTGCCGGTTTGAAGTTCCTGCAGTTTTCACTGTAAAACCGAGTTGCAGCTAGTACCTCCCCATATATATGTATGGAGTGGAATTTGCAACTGAAAAGAAACTTTGTGTTCCCAACAAGCTAGGTGAAGGACGGCTTTCACACACACTTATCTCTCAGAACTGAGCATGTGGAGAGACGTTCGTTCATCTAACACAAAGGGAACGGGTTGAAGGAGAAAATTTACTGTGGTTTCTCAGTCTGTTTCCTAGTGCCGGTTTGAAGTTCCTGCAGTTTTCACTGTAAACCCGAGTTGGAGCTATTACCTCCCCATATATATGTATGGAGTGGAATTTGCAACTGAAAAGAAACTGTGTTCCCAACAAGCTAGGTGAAGGACGGGTTTCACACACACTTATCTCTCAGAACTGAGCATGTGGAGAGACGTTCGTTCATCTAGCACAAAGGGAACGGGTTGCAGGAGAAACTTTTCTCTGGTTTCTCAGTCTGTTTCCTAGTGCTGGTTTGAAGTTCCTGCCGTTTTCACTGTAAAACCGAGTTGGAGCTAGTACCTCCCCATATATATGTATGGAGTGGTGTTTGCAACTGAAAAGAATCTTTGTGTTCCCAACAAGCTAGGTGAAGGACGGCTTTCACACACACTTATCTCTCAGAACTGAGCATGTGGGGAGACGTTCGTTCATCTAGCACAAAGGGAACGTGTTTCAGGAGAAACTTTTACTCTGGTTTCTCAGTCTGTTTCCTAGTGCCGGTTTGAAGTTCCTGCAGTTTTCACTGTAAAACCGAGTTGGAGCTAGTTCCTCCCCATATATATGTATGGAGTGGAGTTTGCAACTGAAAAGAAACTTTGTTTTCCCAACAAGCTAGGTGAAGGACGGCTTTCACACACACTTATCTCTCAGAACTGAGCATGAGGAGACAAGTTCGTTCATCTAACACAAAGGGAACGTTTTGCAGGAGAAACTTTACTGTGGTTTCTCAGTCTGTTTCCTAGTGCCGGTTTGAAGTTCCTGCAGTTTTCACTGTAAAACCGAGTTGGAGCTAGTACCTCCCCATATATATGTATGGAGTGGAGTTTGCAACTGAAAAGAAACTTTGTGTTCCCAACAAGCTAGGTGAAGGACGGCTTTCACACACACTTATCTCTCAGAACTGAGCACGTGGAGAGACGTTCGTTCATCTAGCACAAAGGGAACGTGTTGCAGGAGAAACTTTTACTCTGGTTTCTCAGTCTGTTTCCTAGTGCCGGTTTGAAGTTCCTGCAGTTTTCACTGTAAAACCGAGTTGCAGCTAGTACCTCTCCATATATATGTATGGAGTGGAGTTTGCAACTGAAAAGAAACTTTGTGTTCCCAACAAGCTAGGTGAAGGACGGCTTTCACACACACACGTCTCTCAGAACTGAGCATATGGAGAGACGTTCGTTCATCTAGCACAAAGGGAACGGTTTGCAGGAGAAACTTTACTCTGGTATCTCAGTCTGTTTCCTTGTGCCGGTTGGAGGTTCTTGCAGTTTTCACTGTAAAACCGAGGTGGAGCTAGTACCTCCCCATATATATGTATGGAGTGGAGTTTGCAACTGAAAAGAAACTTTGTTTTACCAACAAGCTAGGTGAAGGACGGCTTTCACACACACTTATCTCTCAGAAATGAGCATGTGGAGAGACGTTCGTTCATCTAGCACAAAGGGAACGGGTTGCAGGAGAAACTTTTACTCTGGTTTCTCAGTCTGTTTCCTAGAGCCGGTATGAAGTTCCTGCAGTTTTCACTGTAAAACCGAGTTGGAGCTAGTACCTCCCCATATATATGTATGGATTGGAGTTTGCAACTGAAAAGAAACTTTGTGTTCCCAACAAGCTAGGTGAAGGACGGTTTTCACACCACTTATCTCTCAGAACTGAGCATGTGGAGAGACGTTCGTTCATCTAGCACAAAGGAACGGGTTGCAGAAGAAACTTTTACTCTGGTTTCTCAGTCTGTTTCCTAGTGCCGGTTTGAAGTTCCTGCAGTTTTCACTGTAAAAGCGAGTTGGAGCTAGTACCTCCCCATATATATGTATGGAGTGGAGTTGGCAACTGAAAAGAAACATTGTGTTCCCAACAAGCTAGGTGAAGGACGCCTTTCACACACACTTATCTCTCAGAACTGAGCATGTGGAGAGACGTTCGTTCATCTAGCACAAAGGGAACGGTTTGCAGGAGAAACTTTTACTCTGGTTTCTCAGTCTGTTTCCTAGTGCTGGTTTGAAGTTCCTGCAATTTTCACTGTAAAACCGAGTTGCAGCTAGTACCTCCCCATATATATGTATGGAGTGGAGTTTGCAAATGAAAAGAATCTTTATGTTCCCAAAAAGCTAGGTGAAGGACGGCTTTCACACACACACATCTCTCAGAACTGAGCATGTGGAGAGACGTTCGTTCATCTAGCACAAAGGGATCAGGTTGCAGGTGAAACTTTTACTCTGGTTTCTCAGTCTGTTTCCTAGTGCCGGTTTGAAGTTCCTGCAGTTTTCATTGTAAAACCTGGTTGGTGCTAGTACCTCCCCGTATATATTTATGGAGTGGAGTTTGCAACTGAAAAGAAACTTTGTGTTCCCAACAAGCTAGGTGAAGGACGGCTTTCACACACACATATCTCTCAGAACTGAGCATGTGGAGAGACGTTCGTTCATCTAGCACAAAGGGAACGGGTTGCAGGAGAAACTTTTACTCTGGTTTCTCAGTCTGTTTCCTAGTGCCGGTTTGAATTTCCTGCAGTTTTCACTGTAAAACCGTGTTGGAGCTAGTACCTCCCCATATATATGTATGGAGTGGAGTTTGCAACTGAAAAGAAACTTTGTGTTCCCAACAAGCTAGGTGAAGTACGGCTTTCACACACACTTATCTCTCAGAAATGAGCATGTGTAGAGGCGTTCGTTCATCTAGCACAAAGGGAACGGTTTGCAGGAGAAACTTTTACTCTGGTTTCTCAGTCTTTTTCCTAGTGCCGGTTTGAAGTTCCTGCAGTTTTCACTGTAAAACCGAGTTGGAGCTAGTACCTCCCAATATATATGTATAGAGTGGAGTTTGCAACTGAAAAGAAACTTTGTGTTCCCAACAATCTAGGTGAAGGACGGGTTTCACACACACATAGCTCTCAGAAATGAGCATGAGGAGAGACTTTCGTTCATCTAGCACAAAGGGAACGGGTTGCATGGGAAACTTTTACTCTGGTTTCTCAGTCTGTTTCCTAGTGCCGGTTTAAAGTTCCTGCAGTTTTCACTGTAAAACCGAGTTGGAGCTAGTACCTCCCCATATATATTTATGGAGTGGTGTTTGCAACTGAAAAGAAACTTTGTGTTCCCAAAAAGCTAGGTGAAGGACGACTTTCACACACACTTATCTCTCAGAACTGAGCATGTGGATAGACGTTCTTTCATCTAGCACAAAGGGAACGGGTTACTGGTGAAACTATTACTCTGGTTTCTCAGTCTGTTTCCTAGAGCCGGTTTGATGTTCCTGCAGTTTTCACTGTAAAACCGAGTTGGAGCCAGTTCCTCCCCATAAATATGTATGGAGTGGAGTTTGCAACTGAAAAGAAACTTTGTGTTCCCAACAAGCTAGGTGAAGGACGGCTTTCACACATAATTATCTCTCAGAACTGAGCATGTGGAGAGACTTTCGTTCATCTAGCACAAAGGGAACGGGTTGCAGGAGAAACTTTTTCTCTTGTTTCTCAGTCTGTTTCCTAGTGCCGGTTTGAAGTTCCTGCCGTTTTCACTGTAAAACCGAGTTGGAGCTAGTACCTCCCCATATATATGTATGGAGTGGAGTTTGCAACTGAAAAGAAACTTTGTGTTCCCAACAAGCTAGGTAAAGAACGGCTTTCACACACACTTATCTCTCAGAACTGAGCATGTGGAGAGACATTCGTTCATCTTGCACAAAGGGAACGGGTTGCAGGAGAAACATTTACTCTGGTTTCTCAGTCTATTTCCTAGGGCCAGTTTGAAGTTCCACCAATTTTCTCTGTAAAACCGAGTTGCAGCTAGTACCTCCCCATATATATGTATGGAGTGGAGTTTGCAAATGAAAAGAAACTTTATGTTCCCGAAAAGCTAGGTGAAGGACGGCTTTCACACACACACATCTCTCAGAACTGAGCATGTGGAGAGACGTTCGTTCATCTAGCACAAAGGGAACGTGTTGCAGGAGAAACTTTTACTCTGGTTTCTCAGTCTGTTTCCTTGTGCCGGTTTGAGGTTCTTGCAGTTTTCACTGTAAAACCGAGGTGGAGCTAGTACCTCCCCATATATATGTATGGAGTGGAGTTTGCAACTGAAAAGAAACTTTGTTTTACCAACAAGCTAGGTGAAGGACGGCTTTCACACACACTTATCTCTCAGAAATGAGCATGTGGAGAGACGTTCGTTCATCTAGCACAAAGGGAACGGGTTGCAGGAGAAACTTTTACTCTGGTTTCTCAGTCTGTTTCCTAGAGCCGGTTTGAAGTTCCTGCAGTTTTCACTGTAAAACCGAGTTGGAGCTAGTACCTCCCCATATATATGTATGGATTGGAGTTTGCAACTGAAAAGAAACTTTGTGTTCCCAACAAGCTAGGTGAAGGACGGCTTTCACACCACTTATCTCTCAGAACTGAGCATGTGGAGAGACGTTCGTTCATCTAGCACAAAGGAACGGGTTGCAGAAGAAACTTTTACTCTGGTTTCTCAGTCTGTTTCCTAGTGCCGGTTTGAAGTTCCTGCAGTTTTCACTGTAAAAGCGAGTTGGAGCTAGTACCTCCCCATATATATGTATGGAGTGGAGTTGGCAACTGAAAATAAACATTGTGTTCCCAACAAGCAAGGTGAAGGACGCCTTTCACACACACTTATCTCTCAGAACTGAGCATGTGGAGAGACGTTCGTTCATCTAGCACAAAGGGAACGGTTTGCAGGAGAAACTTTTACTCTGGTTTCTCAGTCTGTTTCCTAGTGCTGGTTTGAAGTTCCTGCAATTTTCACTGTAAAACCGAGTTGCAGCTAGTACCTCCCCATATATATGTATGGAGTGGAGTTTGCAAATGAAAAGAATCTTTATGTTCCCAAAAAGCTAGGTGAAGGACGGCTTTCACACACACACATCTCTCAGAACTGAGCATGTGGAGAGACGTTCGTTCATCTAGCACAAAGGGATCAGGTTGCAGGTGAAACTTTTACTCTGGTTTCTCAGTCTTTTTCCTAGTGCCGGTTTGAAGTTCCTGCAGTTTTCATTGTAAAACCTGGTTGGTGCTAGTACCTCCCCGTATATATTTATGGAGTGGAGTTTGCAACTGAAAAGAAACTTTGTGTTCCCAACAAGCTAGGTGAAGGACGGCTTTCACACACACTTATCTCTCAGAACTGAGCATGTGGAGAGACGTTCGTTCATCTAGCACAAAGGGAACGGGTTGCAGGAGAAACTTTTACTCTGGTTTCTCAGTCTGTTTCCTAGTGCCGGTTTGAAGTTCCTGCAGTTTTCACTGTAAAACCGTGTTGGAGCTAGAACCTCCCCATATATATGTATGGAGTGGAGTTTGCAACTGAAAAGAAACTTTGTGTTCCCAACAAGCTAGGTGAAGTACGGCTTTCACACACACTTATCTCTCAGAAATGAGCATGTGTAGAGGCGTTCGTTCATCTAGCACAAAGGGAACGGTTTGCAGGAGAAACTTTTACTCTGGTTTCTCAGTCTTTTTCCTAGTGCCGGTTTGAAGTTCCTGCAGTTTTCACTGTAAAACCGAGTTGGAGCTAGTACCTCCCAATATATATGTATAGAGTGGAGATTGCAACTGAAAAGAAACTTTGTGTTCCCAACAATCTAGGTGAAGGACGGGTTTCACACACACATATTTCTCAGAAATGAGCATGAGGAGAGACTTTCGTTCATCTAGCACAAAGGGAACGGGTTGCATGGGAAACTTTTACTCTGGTTTCTCAGTCTGTTTCCTAGTGCCGGTTTAAAGTTCCTGCAGTTTTCACTGTAAAACCGAGTTGGAGCTAGTACCTCCCCATATATATTTATGGAGTGGTGTTTGCAACTTAAAAGAAACTTTGTGTTCCCAAAAAGCTAGGTGAAGGACGACTTTCACACACACTTATCTCTCAGAACTGAGCATGTGGATAGACGTTCTTTCATCTAGCACAAAGGGAACGGGTTGCTGGTGAAACTATTACTCTGGTTTCTCAGTCTGTTTCCTAGAGCCGGTTTGATGTTCCTGCAGTTTTCACTGTAAAACCGAGTTGGAGCCAGTTCCTCCCCATAAATATGTATGGAGTGGAGTTTGCAACTGAAAAGAAACTTTGTGTTCCCAACAAGCTAGGTGAAGGACGGCTTTCACACATAATTATCTCTCAGAACTGAGCATGTGGAGAGACTTTCGTTCATCTAGCACAAAGGGAACGGGTTGCAGGAGAAACTTTTTCTCTTGTTTCTCAGTCTGTTTCCTAGTGCCGGTTTGAAGTTCCTGCCGTTTTCACTGTAAAACCGAGTTGGAGCTAGTACCTCCCCATATATATGTATGGAGTGGAGTTTGCAACTGAAAAGAAACTTTGTGTTCCCAACAAGCTAGGTAAAGAACGGCTTTCACACACACTTATCTCTCAGAACTGAGCATGTGGAGAGACATTCGTTCATCTTGCACAAAGGGAACGGGTTGCAGGAGAAATATTTACTCTGGTTTCTCAGTCTGTTTCCTAGTGCCAGTTTGAAGTTCCACCAATTTTCTCTGTAAAACCGAGTTGCAGCTAGTACCTCCCCATATATATGTATGGAGTGGAGATTGCAAATGAAAAGAAACTTTATGTTCCCGAAAAGCTAGGTGAAGGACGGCTTTCACACACACACATCTCTCAGAACTGAGCATGTGGAGAGACGTTCGTTCATCTAGCACAAAGGGAACAGGTTGCAGGAGAAACTTTTACTCTGGTTTCTCAGTCTGTTTCCTAGTGCCGGTTTGAAGGTCCTGCAGTTTTCACTGTAAAACCTGGTTGGTGATAGTACCTCCCAATATATATGTATGGAGTGTAGTTTGCAACTGAAAAGAAACTTTGTGTTCCCAACAAGCTACGTGAAGGACGGCTTTCACACACACTTATCTCTCAGAACTGAGCATGTGGAGAGACGTTCGTTCATGTAGCACATAGGAAACGGGTTGCAGGGGAAACTTTTACTCTGGTTTCTCAGTCTGTTTCACAGTGCTGGTTTGAAGTTCCTGCAGTTTTCACTGTAAAACCGAGTTGGAGCTAGTACCTCCCCATATATATGTACGGAGTGGAGTTTGCAACTGAAAAGAAACTTTGTGTTCCCAAAAAGCTAGGTGAAGGACGACTTTCACACACACTTATCTCTCAGAACTGAGCATGTGGAGAGAAGTTCGTTCATCTAGCACAAAGGGAACGGGTTGCAGGTGAAACTTTTACTCTGGTTTCTCAGTCTGTTTCCTAGAGCCGGTTTGAAGTTCCTGCAGTTTTCACTGTAAAACCGAGTTGGAGCCAGTACCTCCCCATAAATATGTATGGAGTGGAGTTTGCAACTGAAAAGAAAGTTTGTGTTCCCAACAAGCTAGTTGAAGGACGGCTTTCACACAAAATTATCTCTCAGAACTGAGCATGTGGAGAGACTTTCGTTCATCTAGCACAAAGGGAACGGGTTGCAGGAGAAACTTTTACTCTTGTTTCTCAGTCTCTTTCCTAGTGCCGGTTTGAAGTTCCTGCCGTTTTCACTGTAAAACCGAGTTGGAGCTAGTACCTCCCCATATATATGTATGGAGTGGAGTTTGCAACTGAAAAGAAACTTTGTGTTCCCAACAAGCTAGGTGAAGAACGGCTTTCACACACACTTATCTCTCAGAACTTAGCATGTGGAGAGACGTTCGTTCATCTAGCACAAATGGAACGGGTTGCAGCAGAAATTTTTACTGTGGTTTCTCACTCTGTTTCCTAGTGCAGGTTTGAAGTTCCTGCAGTTTTCACTTTAAAACAGAGTTGGAGCTAGTACCTCCCCATATATATGTATGGAGTGGAGTTTGCAACTGAAAAGAAACTTTGTGTTCCCAACAAGCTAGTTGAAGGACGGCTTTCACACATAATTATCTCTCAGAACTGAGCATGTGGAGAGACGTTCGTTCATCTAGCACAAAGGGAACAGGTTGCAGGAGAAACTTTTACTCTGGTTTCTCAGTCTGTTTCCTAGTGCCGGTTTGAAGGTCCTGCACTTTTCACTGTAAAACCTGGTTGGTGATAGTACCTCCCAATATATATGTATGGAGTGTAGTTTGCAACTGAAAAGAAACTTTGTGTTCCCAACAAGCTAGGTGAAGGACGGCTTTCACACACACTTATCTCTCAGAACTGAGCATGTGGAGAGACGTTCGTTCATGTAGCACATAGGAAACGGGTTGCAGGGGAAACTTTTACTCTGGTTTCTCAGTCTGTTTCATAGTGCTGGTTTGAAGTTCCTGCAGTTTTCACTGTAAAACCGAGTTGGAGCTAGTACCTCCCCATATATATGTATGGAGTGGAGTTTTCAACTGAAAAGAAACATTGTGTTCCCAAAAAGCTAGGTGAAGGACGACTTTCACACACACTTATCTCTCAGAACTGAGCATGTGGAGAGAAGTTCGTTCATCTAGCACAAAGGGAACGGGTTGCAGGTGAAACTTTTACTCTGGTTTCTCAGTCTCTTTCCTAGTGCCGGTTTGAAGATCCTGCCGTTTTCACTGTAAAACCGAGTTGGAGCTAGTACCTCCCCATATATATGTATGGAGTGGAGTTTGCAACTGAAAAGAAACTTTGTGTTCCCAACAAGCTAGGTGAAGAACGGCTTTCACACACACTTATCTCTCAGAACTTAGCATGTGGAGAGACGTTCGTTCATCTAGCACAAATGGAACGGGTTGCAGCAGAAATTTTTACTGTGGTTTCTCAGTCTGTTTCCTAGTGCAGGTTTGAAGTTCCTGCAGTTTTCACTTTAAAACAGAGTTGGAGCTAGTACCTCCCCATATATATGTATGGAGTGGAGTTTGCAACTGAAAAGAAACTTTGTGTTCCCAACAAGCTAGGTGAAGGACGGCGTTCACACTCACTTATCTCTCAGAACTGAGCATGTGGAGAGACGTTCGTTCATCTAGCACAAAGGGAACGGGTTGCAGGAGAAACTTTTACTCTGGTTTCTCAGTCTGTTTCCTAGTGCCAGTTTGAAGTTCTTGCAGTTTTCACTGTAAAACCGAGTTGGAGCTAGTACCTCCCCATATATATGTATGGAGTGGAGTTTGAAACTGAAAAGAAACTTTGTGTTCCCAACAAGCTGGGTGAAGGACGGCTTTCACACACACTTATCTCTCAGAACTGAGCATGTGGAGAGACGTTCGTTCATCTAACACAAAGGGAACGGGTTGCAGGGGAAACTTTTACTCTGGTTTCTCAGTCTGTTTCACAGTGCTGGTTTGAAGTTCCTGCAGTTTTCACTGTAAAACCGAGTTGGAGCTAGTACCTCCCCATATATATGTACGGAGTGGAGTTTGCAACTGAAAAGAAACTTTGTGTTCCCAAAAAGCTAGGTGAAGGACGACTTTCACACACACTTATCTCTCAGAACTGAGCATGTGGAGAGAAGTTCGTTCATCTAGCACAAAGGGAACGGGTTGCAGGTGAAACTTTTACTCTGGTTTCTCAGTCTGTTTCCTAGAGCCGGTTTGAAGTTCCTGCAGTTTTCACTGTAAAACCGAGTTGGAGCCAGTACCTCCCCATAAATATGTATGGAGTGGAGTTTGCAACTGAAAAGAAAGTTTGTGTTCCCAACAAGCTAGTTGAAGGACGGCTTTCACACAAAATTATCTCTCAGAACTGAGCATGTGGAGAGACTTTCGTTCATCTAGCACAAAGGGAACGGGTTGCAGGAGAAACTTTTACTCTTGTTTCTCAGTCTCTTTCCTAGTGCCGGTTTGAAGTTCCTGCCGTTTTCACTGTAAAACCGAGTTGGAGCTAGTACCTCCCCATATATATGTATGGAGTGGAGTTTGCAACTGAAAAGAAACTTTGTGTTCCCAACAAGCTAGGTGAAGAACGGCTTTCACACACACTTATCTCTCAGAACTTAGCATGTGGAGAGACGTTCGTTCATCTAGCACAAATGGAACGGGTTGCAGCAGAAATTTTTACTGTGGTTTCTCACTCTGTTTCCTAGTGCAGGTTTGAAGTTCCTGCAGTTTTCACTTTAAAACAGAGTTGGAGCTAGTACCTCCCCATATATATGTATGGAGTGGAGTTTGCAACTGAAAAGAAACTTTGTGTTCCCAACAAGCTAGTTGAAGGACGGCTTTCACACATAATTATCTCTCAGAACTGAGCATGTGGAGAGACGTTCGTTCATCTAGCACAAAGGGAACAGGTTGCAGGAGAAACTTTTACTCTGGTTTCTCAGTCTGTTTCCTAGTGCCGGTTTGAAGGTCCTGCAGTTTTCACTGTAAAACCTGGTTGGTGATAGTACCTCCCAATATATATGTATGGAGTGTAGTTTGCAACTGAAAAGAAACTTTGTGTTCCCAACAAGCTAGGTGAAGGACGGCTTTCACACACACTTATCTCTCAGAACTGAGCATGTGGAGAGACGTTCGTTCATGTAGCACATAGGAAACGGGTTGCAGGGGAAACTTTTACTCTGGTTTCTCAGTCTGTTTCATAGTGCTGGTTTGAAGTTCCTGCAGTTTTCACTGTAAAACCGAGTTGGAGCTAGTACCTCCCCATATATATGTATGGAGTGGAGTTTTCAACTGAAAAGAAACTTTGTGTTCCCAAAAAGCTAGGTGAAGGACGACTTTCACACACACTTATCTCTCAGAACTGAGCATGTGGAGAGAAGTTCGTTCATCTAGCACAAAGGGAACGGGTTGCAGGTGAAACTTTTACTCTGGTTTCTCAGTCTCTTTCCTAGTGCCGGTTTGAAGATCCTGCCGTTTTCACTGTAAAACCGAGTTGGAGCTAGTACCTCCCCATATATATGTATGGAGTGGAGTTTGCAACTGAAAAGAAACTTTGTGTTCCCAACAAGCTAGGTGAAGAACGGCTTTCACACACACTTATCTCTCAGAACTTAGCATGTGGAGAGACGTTCGTTCATCTAGCACAAATGGAACGGGTTGCAGCAGAAATTTTTACTGTGGTTTCTCAGTCTGTTTCCTAGTGCAGGTTTGAAGTTCCTGCAGTTTTCACTTTAAAACAGAGTTGGAGCTAGTACCTCCCCATATATATGTATGGAGTGGAGTTTGCAACTGAAAAGAAACTTTGTGTTCCCAACAAGCTAGGTGAAGGACGGCGTTCACACTCACTTATCTCTCAGAACTGAGCATGTGGAGAGACGTTCGTTCATCTAGCACAAAGGGAACGGGTTGCAGGAGAAACTTTTACTCTGGTTTCTCAGTCTGTTTCCTAGTGCCAGTTTGAAGTTCTTGCAGTTTTCACTGTAAAACCGAGTTGGAGCTAGTACCTCCCCATATATATGTATGGAGTGGAGTTTGAAACTGAAAAGAAACTTTGTGTTCCCAACAAGCTGGGTGAAGGACGGCTTTCACACACACTTATCTCTCAGAACTGAGCATGTGGAGAGACGTTCGTTCATCTAACACAAAGGGAACGGGTTGCAGGATAAACTTTACTGTGGTTTCTCAGTCTGTTTCCTAGTGCCGGTTTGAAGTTCCTGCAGTTTCCACTGTAAACCCGAGTTGGAGCTAGTACCTCCCCATATATATGTATGGAGTGGAGTTTGCAACTGAAAAGAAACTGTGTTCCCAACAAGCTAGGTGAAGGACGGCTTTCACACACACTTATCTCTCAGAACTTAGCATGTGGAGAGAGGTTCTTTCATCTAGCACAAAGGGAACAGGTTGCATTAGAAACTTTTACTGTGGTTTCTCGGTCTGTTTCCTAGTGCCGGTTTGAAGTTCTTGCAGTTTTCACTGTAAAACCGAGTTGGAGCTAGTACCTCCCCATATATATGTAGGGAGTGGAGTTTGCAACTGAAAAGAAACTTTGTGTTCCCAACAAGCTAGGTGAAGGACGGCTTTCACACACACTTATCTCTCAGAACTGACCATGTGGAGAGACGTTCGTTCATCTAGCAAATAGGAAACGGGTCGCAGGAGAAACTTTTACTCTGGGTTCTCAGTCTGTTTCCTAGTGCCGGTTTGAAGTTCCTGCAGTTTTCACTGTAAACACGAGTTGGAGCTAGTACCTCCCCATATATATGTATGGAGTGGAGTTTGCAACTGAAAAGAAACTTTGTGTTCCCAACAAGCTAGGGGAAGGACGGCTTTCACACACACTTATCTCTCGGGACTGAGCATGTGGAGAGACTTTCGTTCATCTAGCACAAAGGGAACTGGTTGCAGGGGAAACTATTACTGTGGTTTCTCAGTCTGTTTCCTAGTGCCGGTTTGAAGTTCCTGCATTTTTCACTGTAAAACCGAGTTGGAGCTAGTACCTCCCCATATATATGTATGGAGTGGAGTTTGCAACTGAAAAGAAACTTTGTGTTCCTAACAAGCTAGGTGAAGGACGGCTTTCACACACACTTATCTCTCAGAACTGAGCATGTGGAGAGACATTCGTTCATCTTGCACAAAGGGAACGTGTTGCAGGAGAAACTTTTACTCTGGTTTCTCAGTCTGTTTTCTAGTGCCAGTTTGAAGTTCCACCAATTTTCACTGTAAAACCGAGTTGCAGCTAGTAACTCCCCATATATATGTATGGAGTGGAGTTTGCAAATGAAAAGAAACTTTATGTTCCCGAAAAGCTTGGTGAAGTACGGCTTTCACACACACACATCTCTCAGAACTGAGCATGTGGAGAGACGTTCGTTCATCTAGCACAAAGGGAACAGGTTGCAGGAGAAACTTTTACTCTGGTTTCTCAGTCTGTTTCCTAGTGCCGGTTTGAAGGTCCTGCAGTTCTCACTGTAAAACCTGGTTGGTGATAGTACCTCCCAATATATATGTATGGAGTGTAGTTTGCAACTGAAAAGAAACTTTGTGTTCCCAACAATCTAGGTGAAGGACGGCTTTCACACACACTTATCTCTCAGAACTGAGCATGTGGAGAGACGTTCGTTCATCTACCACATAGGAAACGGGTTGCAGGGGAAACTTTTACTCTGGTTTCTCATCTGTTTCCTAGTGCTGGTTTGAAGTTTCTGCAGTTTTCACTGTAAAACCGAGTTGGAGCTTGTACCTCCCCATATATATGTATGGAGTGGAGTTTGCAACTGAAAAGAAACTTTGTGTTCCCAAAAAGCTAGGTGAAGTACGACTTTCACACACACTTATCTCTCAGAACTGAGCATGTGGAGAGAAGTTCGTTCATCTAGCACAAAGTGAACGGGTTGCAGGTGAAACTATTACTCTGGTTTCTCAGTCTGTTTCCTAGAGCCGGTTTGAAGTTCCTGCAGTTTTCACTGTAAAACCGAGTTGGAGCCAGTACCTCCCCATAAATATGTATGGAGTGGAGTTTGCAACTGAAAAGAAACTTTGTGTTCCCAACAAGCTAGGTGAAGGACGGCTTTCACACATAATTATCTCTCAGAACTGAGCATGTGGAGAGACTTTCGTTCATCTAGCACAAAGGGAACGGGTTGCAGGAGAAACTTTTACTCTTGTTTCTCAGTCTGTTTCCTAGTGCCGGTTTGAAGTTCCTGCCGTTTTCACTGTAAAACCGAGTTGGAGCTAGTACCTCCCCATATATATGTATGGATTGGAGTTTGCAACTGAAAAGAAACTTTGTGTTCCCAACAAGCTAGGTAAAGAACGGCTTTCACACACACTTATCTCTCAGAACTGAGCATGTGGAGAGACATTCGTTCATCTTGCAGAAAGGGAACGGGTTGCAGGAGAAACTTTTACTCTGGTTTCTCAGTCTGCTTCCTAGAGCCAGTTTGAAGTTCCACCAATTTTCACTGTAAAACCGAGTTGCAGCTAGTACCTCCCCATATATATGTATGGAGTGGAGTTTGCAAATGAAAAGAGACTTTATGTTCCCGAAAAGCTAGGTGAAGGACGGCTTTCACACACACACATCTCTCAGAACTGAGCATGTGGAGAGACGTTCGTTCATCTAGCATAAAGGGAACAGGTTGCAGGAGAAACTTTTACTGTGGTTTCTCAGTCTGTTTCCTAGTGCCGCTATGAAGTTCCTGCAGTTTTCACTGTAAAACCGAGTTGGAGCTAGTACCTCCCCATATACATGTATGGAGTGGAGTTTGCAACTGAAAAGAAACTTTGTGTTCCCAACAAGCTATGTGTAGGACGGCATTCACACACACTTATCTCTCAGAACTGAGCATGTGGAGAGACGTTCGTTCATCTAGCACAAGTGGAACGGGTTGCAGGAGAAACTTTTACTGTGGTTTCTCAGTATGTTTCCTAGTGCCGCTATGAAGTTCCTGCAGTTTTCACTGTAAAACCGAGTTGGAGCTAGTACCTCCCCATATATATGTATGGAGTGGAGTTTGAAACTGAAAAGAAACTTTGTGTTCCCAACAAGCTAGGTGAAGGACGGCTTTCACACACACTTATCTCTCAGAACTGAGCAGGTGGAGAGACGTTCTTTCATCTAGCACAAAGGGAACGGGTTGCAGGAGAAACTTTTAGTCTGGTTTCTCATTCTGTTTCCTAGTGCCGGTTTGAAGTTCCTGAAGTTTTCACAGTAAAACTGATTTGGAGCTAGTACCTCCCCATATATATGTATGGAGTGGAGTTTGCAACTGAAAAGAAACTTTGTGTTCCCAACAAGCTAGGTGAAGGACGGCTTTCACACACACTTATCTCTCAGAACTGAGCATGTGGAGAGACGTTCGTTCATCTAACACAAAGGGAACGGGTTGCAGGGGAAACTTTACTGTGGTTTCTCAGTCTGTTTCCTAGTGCCGGTTTGAAGTTCCTGCAGTTTCCACTGTAAACCCGAGTTGGAGCTAGTACATCCCCATATATATGTATGGAGTGGAGTTTGCAACTGAAAAGAAACTGTGTTCCCAACAAGCTAGGTGAAGGACGGCTTTCACACACACTTATCTCTCAGAACTTAGCATGTGGAGAGACGTTCTTTCATCTAGCACAAAGGGAACAGGTTGCATTAGAAACTTTTACTGTGGTTTCTCGGTCTGTTTCCTAGTGCCGGTTTGAAGTTCTTGCAGTTTTCACTGTAAAACCGAGTTGGAGCTAGTACCTCCCCATATATATGTATGAGATGGAGTTTGCAACTGAAAACAAACTTTGTGTTCACAACAAGCTTGGTGAAGGACGGCTTTCACACACACTTATCTTTCAGAACTGAGCATGTGGAGAGACGTTCGTTCATCTAGAACAAAGGGAACGGGTTGCAGGAGAAATATACTGTGGTTTCTCAGTCTGTTTCCTAGTGCCGGTTTGAAGTTCCTGCTGTTTTCACTGTAAACCCGAGCTGGAGCTAGTACCTCCCAATATATATGTAGGGAGTGGAGTTTGCAACTGAAAAGAAACTTTGTGTTCCCAACAAGCTAGGTGAAGGACGGCTTTCACACACACTTATCTCTCAGAACTGACCATGTGGAGAGACGTTCGTTCATCTAGCACATAGGAAACGGGTTGCAGGAGAAACTTTTACTATGGTTTCTCAGTCTGTTTCCTAGTGCTGGTTTGAAGTTCCTGCAGTTTTCACTGTAAACACGAGTTGGAGCTAGTACCTCCCCATATATATGTATGGAGTGGAGTTTGCAACTGAAAAGAAACTTTGTGTTCCCAACAAGCTAGGGGAAGGACGGCTTTCACACACACTTATCTCTCGGGACTGAGCATGTGGAGAGACTTTCGTTCATCTAGCACAAAGGGAACGGGTTGCAGGGGAAACTTTTACTGTGGTTTCTCAGTCTGTTTCCTAGTGCCGGTTTGAAGTTCCACCAAATTTCACTGTAAAACCGAGTTTCAGCTAGTACCTCCCCATATATATGTATGGAGTGGAGTTTGCAACTGAAAAGAAACTTTGTGTTCCCAAAAAGCTAGGTGAAGGACGACTTTCAAACACACTTATCTCTCAGAACTGAGCATGTGGAGAGAAGTTCGTTCATCTAGCACAAAGGGAACGGGTTGCAGGTGAAACTATTACTCTGGTTTCTCAGTCTGTTTCCTAGAGCCGGTTTGAAGTTCCTGCAGTTTTCACTGTAAAATCGAGTTGGAGCCAGTACCTCCCCATAAATATGTATGGAGTGGGGTTTGCAACTGAAAAGAAATTTTGTGTTCCCAACAAGCTAGGTGAAGGACGGCTTTCACACATAATTATCTCTCAGAACTGAGCATGTGGAGAGACTTTCGTTCATCTAGCACAAAGGGAACGGGTTGCAGGAGAAACTTTTACTCTTGTTTCTCAGTCTGTTTCCTAGTGCCGGTTTGAAGTTCCTGCCGTTTTCACTGTAAAACCGAGTTGGAGCTAGTACCTCCCCATATATATGTATGGATTGGAGTTTGCAACTGAAAAGAAACTTTGTGTTCCCAACAAGCTAGGTAAAGAACGGCTTTCACACACACTTATCTCTCAGAACTGAGCATGTGGAGAGACATTCGTTCATATTGCACAAAGGGAACGGGTTGCAGGAGAAACTTTTACTCTGGTTTCTCAGTCTGCTTCCAAGTGCCAGTTTGAAGTTCCACCAATTTTCACTGTAAAACCGAGTTGCAGCTAGTACCTCCCCATATATATGTATGGAGTGGAGTTTGCAAATGAAAAGAGACTTTATGTTCCCGAAAAGCTAGGTGAAGGACGGCTTTCACACACACACATCTCTCAGAACTGAGCATGTGGAGAGACGTTCGTTAATCTAGCACAAAGGGAACAGGTTGCAGGAGAAACTTTTACTCTGGTTTCTCAGTCTGTTTCCTAGTGCCGGTTTGAAGGTCCTGCAGTTTTCACTGTAAAACCTGGTTGGTGATAGTACCTCCCAATATATATGTATGGAGTGTAGTTTGCAACTGAAAAGAAACTTTGTGTTCCCAACAAGCTAGGTGAAGGACGGCTTTCACACACACTTATCTCTCAGAACTGAGCATGTGGAGAGACGTTCGTTCATCTAGCACATAGGAAACGGGTTGCAGGGGAAACTTTTACTCTGGTTTCTCAGTCTGTTTCCTAGTGCTGGTTTGAAGTTCCTGCAGTTTTCACTGTAAAACCGAGTTGGAGCTAGTACCTCCCCATATATATGTATGGAGTGGTGTTTGCAACTGAAAAGTAACTTTGTGTTCCCAACAAGCTAGGTGTAGGGCGGCTTTCACACACACTTATCTCTCAGAACTGAGCATGTGGAGAGACGTTCGTTCATCTAGCACAAGTGGAACGGGTTGCAGGATAAACTTTTACTGTGGTTTCTCAGTCTGTTTCCTAGTGCCGCTATGAAGTTCCTGCAGTTTTCACTGTAAAACCGAGTTGGAGCTAGTACCTCCCCATATATATGTATGGAGTGGAGTTTGAAACTGAAAAGAAACTTTGTGTTCCCAACAAGCTAGGTGAAGGACGGCTTTCACACACACTTATCTCTCAGAACTGAGCAGGTGGAGAGACGTTCTTTCATCTAGCAAAAAGGGAACGGTTTGCAGGAGAAACTTTTAGTCTGGTTTCTCATTCTGTTTCCTAGTGCCGGTTTGAAGTTCCTGAAGTTTTCACAGTAAAACTGATTTGGAGCTAGTACCTCCCCATATATATGTATGGAGTGGAGTTTGCAACTGAAAAGAAACTTTGTGTTCCCAACAAGCTAGGTGAAGAACGGCTTTCACACACACTTATCTCTCAGAACTTAGCATGTGGAGAGACGTTCGTTCATCTAGCACAAAGGGAACGGGATGCAGCAGAAATTTTTACTGTGGTTTCTCAGTCTGTTTCCTAGTGCAGGTTTGAAGTTCCTGCAGTTTTCACTGTAAAACAGAGTTGGAGCTGGTACCTTCCCATATATATGTATGGAGTGGAGTTTGCAACTTAAAAGAAACTTTGTGTTCCCAACAAGCTAGGTGAAGGACGGCTTTCACACTCACCTATCCCTCAGAACTGAGTATGTGGAGAGACGTTCGTTCATCTAGCACAAAGGGAACGGGTTGCAGGAGAAACTTTTACTCTGGTTTCTCATTCTGTTTCCTAGTGCCAGTTTGAATTTCTTGCAGTTTTCACTGTAAAACCGAGTTGGAGCTAGTACCTCCCCATATATATGTATGGAGTGGAGTTTGCAACTTAAAAGAAACTTTGTGTTCCCAACAAGCTAGGTGAAGGACGGCTTTCACACACACTTATCTCTCAGAACTGAGCATGTGGAGAGAAGTTCGTTCATCTAGCACAAAGGGAACGGGTTGCAGGTGAAACTATTACTCTGGTTTCTCAGTCTGTTTCCTAGAGCCGGTTTGAATTTCCTGCAGTTTTCACTGTAAAATCGAGTTGGAGCCAGTACCTCCCCATAAATATGTATGGAGTGGGGTTTGCAACTGAAAAGAAACTTTGTGTTCCCAACAAGCTAGGTGAAGGACGGCTTTCACACATAATTATCTCTCAGAACTGAGCATGTGGAGAGACTTTCGTTCATCTAGCACAAAGGGACCGGGTTGCAGGAGAAACTTTTACTCTTGTTTCTCAGTCTGTTTCCTAGTGCCGGTTTGAAGTTCCTGCCGTTTTCACTGTAAAACCGAGTTGGAGCTAGTACCTCCCCATATATATGTATGGAGTGGAGTTTGCAACTGAAAAGAAACTTTGTGTTCCCAACAAGCTAGGTAAAGAACGGCTTTCACACACACTTATCTCTCAGAACTGTGCATGTGGAGAGACATTCGTTCATCTTGCACAAAGGGAACGGGTTGCAGGAGAAACTATTACTCTGGTTTCTCAGTCTGCTTCCTAGTGCCAGTTTGAAGTTCCACCAATTTTCACTGTAAAACCGAGTTGCAGCTAGTACCTCCCCATATATATGTATGGAGTGGAGTTTGCAAATGAAAAGAGACTTTATGTTCCCGAAAAGCTAGGTGAAGTACGGCTTTCACACACACACATCTCTCAGAACTGAGCATGTGGAGAGACGTTCGTTAATCTAGCACAAAGGGAACAGGTTGCAGGAGAAACTTTTACTCTGGTTTCTCAGTCTTTTTCCTAGTGCCGGTTTGAAGGTCCTGCAGTTTTCACTGTAAAACCTGGTTGGTGATAGTACCTCCCAATATATATGTATGGAGTGTAGTTTGCAACTGAAAAGAAACTTTGTGTTCCCAACAAGCTAGGTGAAGGACGGCTTTCACACACACTTATCTCTCAGAACTGAGCATGTGGAGAGACGTTCGTTCATCTAGCACATAGGAAACGGGTTGCAGGGGAAACTTTTACTCTGGTTTCTCAGTCTGTTTCCTAGTGCTGGTTTGAAGTTCCTGCAGTTTTCACTGTAAAACCGAGTTGGAGCTAGTACCTCCCAGTATATATATGGAGTGGTGTTTGCAACTGAAAAGAAACTTTGTGTTCCCAACAAGCTAGGTGTAGGGCGGCTTTCACACACACTTATCTCTCAGAACTGAGCATGTGGAGAGACGTTCGTTCATCTAGCACAAGTGGAACGGGTTGCAGGAGAAACTTTTACTGTGGTTTCTCAGTCTGTTTCCTAGTGCCGCTATGAAGTTCCTGCAGTTTTCACTGTAAAACCGAGTTGGAGCTAGTACCTCCCCATATATATGTATGGAGTGGAGTTTGAAACTGAAAAGAAACTTTGTGTTCCCAACAAGCTAGGTGAAGGACGGCTTTCACACACACTTATCTCTCAGAACTGAGCAGGTGGAGAGACGTTCTTTCATCTAGCAAAAAGGGAACGGTTTGCAGGAGAAACGTTTAGTCTGGTTTCTCATTCTGTTTCCTAGTGCCGGTTTGAAGTTCCTGAAGTTTTCACAGTAAAACTGATTTGGAGCTAGTACCTCCCCATATATATGTATGGAGTGGAGTTTGCAACTGAAAAGAAACTTTGTGTTCCCAACAAGCTAGGTGAAGAACGGCTTTCACACACACTTATCTCTCAGAACTTAGCATGTGGAGAGACGTTCGTTCATCTAGCACAAAGGGAACGGGTTGCAGCAGAAATTTTTACTGTGGTTTCTCAGTCTGTTTCCTAGTGCAGGTTTGAAGTTCCTGCAGTTTTCACTGTAAAACAGAGTTGGAGCTGGTACCTCCCCATATATATGTATGGAGTGGAGTTTGCAACTGAAAAGAAACTTTGTGTTCCCAACAAGCTAGGTGAAGGACGGCTTTCACACTCACCTATCCCTCAGAACTGAGTATGTGGAGAGACGTTCGTTCATCTAGCACAAAGGGAACGGGTTGCAGGAGAAACTTTTACTCTGGTTTCTCATTCTGTTTCCTAGTGCCAGTTTGAATTTCTTGCAGTTTTTACTGCAAAACCGAGTTGGAGCTAGTACCTCCCCATATATATGTATGGAGTGGAGTTTGCAACTTAAAAGAAACTTTGTGTTCCCAACAAGCTAGGTGAAGGACGGCTTTCACACACACTTATCTCTCAGAACTGAGCATGTGGAGAGACGTTCGTTCATCTAACACAAAGGGAACGGGTTGCAGGAGAAACTTTACTGTGGTTTCTCAGTCTGTTTCCTAGTGCCGGTTTGAAGTTCCTGCAGTTTCCACTGTAAACCCGAGTTGGAGCTAGTACCTCCCCATATATATGTATGGAGTGGAGTTTGCAACTGAAAAGAAACTGTGTTCCCAACAAGGTAGGTGAAGGACGGCTTTCACACACACTTATCTCTCAGAACTTAGCATGTGGAGAGACGTTCTTTCATCTAGCACAAAGGGAACAGGTTGCATTAGAAACTTTTACTGTGGTTTCTCGGTCTGTTTCCTAGTGCCGGTTTGAAGTTCTTGCAGTTTTCACTGTAAAACCGAGTTGGAGCTAGTACCTCCCCATATATATGTATGGAGTGGAGTTTGCAACTGAAAACAAACTTTGTGTTCCCAACAAGCTTGGTGAAGGACGGCTTTCACACACACTTATCTTTCAGAACTGAGCATGTGGAGAGACGTTCGTTCATCTAGAACAAAGGGAACGGGTTGCAGGTGAAATTTACTGTGGTTTCTCAGTCTGTTTCCAAGTGCCGGTTTGAAGTTCCTGCTGTTTTCACTGTAAAACAGTGTTGGAGCTAGTACCTCCCCATATATATGTATGGAGTGGAGTTTGCAACTGAAAATAAAATTTGTGTTCCCAACAAGCTAGGTGAAGGACGGCTTTCACACACACTTATCTCTCAGAACTGACCATGTGGAGAGACGTTCGTTCATCTAGCACATAGGAAACGGGTTGCAGGAGAAACTTTTACTCTGGTTTCTCAGTCTGTTTCCTAGTGCTGGTTTGAATTTCCTGCAGTTTTCACTGTAAACACGAGTTGGCGCTAGTACCACCCCATATATATGTATGGAGTGGAGTTTGCAACTGAAAAGAAACTTTGTGTTCCCAACAAGCTAGGGGAAGGACGGCTTTCACACACACTTATCTCTCGGGACTGAGCATGTGGAGAGACTTTTTTCATCTAGCACAAAGGGAACTGGTTGCAGGGGAAACTTTTACTGTGGTTTCTCAGTCTGTTTCCTAGTGCCGGTTTGAAGTTCCTGCAGTTTTCACTGTAAAACCGAGTTGGAGCTAGTACCTCCCCATATATATGTATGGAGTGGAGTTTGCAACTGAAAAGAAACTTTGTGTTCCTAACAAGCTAGGTGAAGGACGGCTTTCACACACAAATATCTCTCAGAACTGAGCATGTGGAGAGACGTTCGCTCATCTAGCACAAAACGGAACGGTTTGCAGGAGAAACTATTACTGTGGTTTCTCAGTCTGTTTCCTAGTGCCGGTTTGAAGTTCCTGCAGTTTTCACTGTAAAAACGAGTTGGAGCTAGTACCTCCCCATATATATGTATGGAGTGGAGTTTGCAACTGAAAAGAAACTTTGTGTTCCCAACAAGCTAGGTGAAGGACGGCTTTCACACACACTTATCTCTCAGAACTGAGCATGTGGAGAGACTTTCGGTCATATAGCACTAAGGGAACTGGATGCAGGAGAAAATTTTACTCTGGTTTCTCAGTCTGTTTCCTAGTGCCGGTTTGAAGTTCCTGCAGTTTTCACTGTAAAACCGAGTTGGAGCTAGTACCTCCCCATATATATGTATGGAGTGGAGTTTGCAACTGAAAAGAAACTTTTTGTTCCCAACAAGCTAGGTGAAGGACGGCTTTCACACACACATATCTCTCTGAACTGAGCATGTGGAGAGACGTTCGTTCATCTAGCACTAAGGGAAATGGTTGCAGGGGAAACTTTTACTGTGGTTTCTCAGTCTGTTTCCTAGTGCCGGTTTGAAGTTCCTGCAGTTTTCACTGTAAAACCGGGTTGGAGCTAGTACCTCACCATATATATGTATGGAGTGGAGTTAGAAACTGAAAAGAAACTTTGTGTTCCCAACAAGCTAGTTGAAGGACGGCTTTCACACACACTTATCTCTCAGAACTGAGCATGTGTAGAGACGTTCGTTCATCTAGCACAAAGGGAACGGTTTGCAGGAGAAACTTTTACTCTTGTTTCTCAGTCTGTTTCCTAGTGCCGGTTTGAAGTTCCTGCAGTTTTCACTGTAAAACCGATTTGGGGCTAGTACCTCCCCATACATATGTATGGAGTGGAGTTTGCAACTGAAAAGAAACTTTGTGTTCCCAACAAGCTAGGTGAAGGACGGCTTTCACACACACACAACTTTTAGAACTGAGCATGTGGAGAGACGTTCGTTCATCTAGCACAAAGGGAATGGGTTGCAGGAAAAAATTTTACTCTTGTTTCTCAGTCTGTTTCCTAGTGCCGGTTTGAAGTTCCTGCAGTTTTCACTGTAAAACCGATTTGGAGCTAGTACCTCCCCATATATATGTATGGAGTGGAGCTTGCAACTGAAAAGAAACTTTGTGTTCCTAACAAGCTAGGTGAAGGACGGCTTTCACACACAAATATCTCTCAGAATTGAGCATGTGGAGAGACGTTCGCTCATCTAGCACAAAACGGAACGGTTTGCAGGAGAAACTATTACTGTGGATTCTCAGTCTGTTTCCTAGTGCCGGTTTGAAGTTCCTGCAGTTTTCACTGTAAAACCGAGTTGGAGCTAGTACCTCCCCATATATATGTATGGAGTGGAGTTTGCAACTGAAAAAAACTTTGTGTTCCCAACAAGCTAGGTGAAGGACGGCTTTCACACACACTTATCTCTCAGAACTGAGCATGTGGAGAGACTTTCGGTCATATAGCACTAAGGGAACTGGATGCAGGAGAAAATTTTACTCTGGTTTCTCAGTCTGTTTCCTAGTGCCGGTTTGAAGTTCCTGCAGTTTTCACTGTAAAACCGAGTTGGAGCTAGTACCTACCCATAAATATGTATGGAGTGGAGTTTGCAACTGAAAAGAAACTTTGTGTTCCCAACAAGTTAGGTGAAGGACGGCTTTCACACATAAATATCTCTCAGAACTGATCATGTGGAGAGACTTTCGTTCATCTAGCACAAAGGGAACGGGTTGCAGGAGAAACTTTTACTCTTGTTTCTCAGTCTGTTTCCTAGTGCCGGTTTGAAGTTCCTGCCGTTTTCACTGTAAAACCGAGTTGGAGCTAGTACCGCCCCATATATATGTATGGAGTGGAGTTTGCAACTGAAAAGAAACTTTGTGTTCCCAACAAGCTAGGTAAAGAACGGCTTTCACACACACATATCTCTCAGAACTGAGCATGTGGAGAGATATTCGTTCATCTTGCACAAAGGGAACGGGTTACAGGAGAAACTTTTACTCTGGTTTCTCAGTCTGTTTCCTAGTGCCAGTTTGAAGTTCCATCAATTTTCACTGTAAAACCGAGTTGCAGCTAATACCTCCCCATATATATGTATGGAGTGGAGTTTGCAAATGAAAAGAAACTTTATGTTCCCGAAAAGCTAGGTGAAGGACGGCTTTCACACACACACATCTCTCAGAACTGAGCATGTGGAGAGACGTTCGTTCATCTAGCACAAAGGGAACAGGTTGCAGGAGAAACTTTTACTCTGGTTTCTCAGTCTGTTTCCTAGTGCCGGTTTGAAGGTCCTGCAGTTTTCACTGTAAAACCTTGTTGGTGATAGTACCTCCCAATATATATGTATGGAGTGTAGTTTTCAACTGAAAAGAAACTTTGTGTTCCCAAAAAGCTAGGTGAAGGACGGCTTTCACACACACTTATCTCTCAGAACTGAGCATGTGGAGAGACGTTCGTTCATTTAGCACATAGGAAACGGGTTGCAGGGGAAACTTTTACTCTGGTTTCTCAGTCTGTTTCCTAGTGCTGGTTTGAAGTTCCTGCAGTTTTCACTGTAAAACCGAGTTGGAGCTTGTACCTCCCCATATATATGTATGGAGTGGAGTTTGCAACTGAAAAGAAACTTTGTGTTCCCAAAAAGCTAGGTGAAGGACGACTTTCACACACACTTATCTCTCAGAACTGAGCATGTGGAGAGAAGTTCGTTCATCTAGCACAAAGGGAACGGGTTGCAGGTGAAACTATTACTCTGGTTTCTTTAGTCTGTTTCCTAGAGCCGGTTTGAAGTTCCTGCAGTTTTCACTGCAAAACCGAATTGGAGCCAGTACCTCCCCATAAATATGTATGGAGTGGAGTTTGCAACTGAAAAAAAACTTTGTGTTCCCAACAAGCTAGGTGAAGGACGGCTTTCACACATAATTATCTCTCAGAACTGAGCATGTGGAGAGACGTTCGTTCATCTAACACAAAGGGAACGGGTTGCAGGAGAAACTTTACTGTGGTTTCTCAGTCTGTTTCCTAGTGCCGGTTTGAAGTTCCTGCAGTTTTCACTGTAAACCCGAGTTGGAGCTAGTACCTCCCCATATATATGTATGGAGTGGAGTTTGCAACTGAAAAGAAACTGTGTTCCCAACAAGCTAGGTGAAGGACGGGTTTCACACAAAATTATCTCACCGAAATGAGCATGTGGAGAGACATTCGTTCATCTAGCACAAAGGGAACAGGTTGCAGGAGAAACTTTTCTCTGGTTTCTCAGTCTGTTTCCTAGTGCCGGTTTGAAGTTCCTGCAGTTTTCACTGTAAAACCGAGTTGGAGCTAGTACCTCCCCATATATATGTATGGAGTGGAATTTGCAACTGAAAAGAAACTTTGTGTTCCCAACAAGCTAGGTGAAGGACGGCTTTCACAAATACTTATCTCTCAGAACTGAGCATGTGGAGAGACGTTCTTTCATCTAGCACAAATGGAACGGGTTGCATTAGAAACTTTTACTGTGGTTTCTCGGTCTGTTTCCTAGTGCCGGTTTGAAGTTCTTGCAGTTTTCACTGTAAAACCGAGTTGGAGCTAGTACCTCCCCATATATATGTATGGAGTGGAGTTTGCAACCTAAAAGAAACTTTGTGTTCCCAACAACCTAGGTGCAGGGCGGCTTTCACACACACTTATCTCTCAGAACTGAGCATGTGGAGAGACGTTCGTTCATCTAGCACAAAGGGAAAGGGTTGCAGGAGAAACTTTTACTCTGGTTTCTCAGTCTGTTTCCTAGTGCCGGTTTGAAGATCCTGCAGTTTTCACTGTAAAACCGAGATGGAGCTAGTACCTCCCCATATATATGTATGGAGTGGAGTTTGCAACTGAAAAGAAACTTTGTGTTCCCAACAAGCTAGGTGAAGGACGGCTTTCACACACACTTATCTCTCCGAACTGAGCACGTGGAGAGACGTTCGTTCATCTAGCACAAAGGGAACGGGTTGCAGGAGAAACTTTTACTGTGTTTTCTCAGTCTGTTTCCTAGTGCCGGTA
Source organism: Camelus dromedarius (assembly GCF_036321535.1). Lineage (NCBI taxonomy): Eukaryota > Metazoa > Chordata > Mammalia > Artiodactyla > Camelidae > Camelus > Camelus dromedarius. The sequence goes on along the minus strand of NW_026989819.1, from coordinate 1,672,964 downwards.
TGAAGTTCCTGCAGTTTTCACTGTAAAACCGAGTTGGAGCTAGTACCTCCCCATATATATGTATGGAGTGGAGTTTGCAACTGAAAAGAAACTTTGTGTTCCCAACAAGCTAGGTGAAGGACGGCTTTCACAAACACTTATCTCTCAGAACTGAGCATGTGGAGAGACGTTCGTTCATCTAACACAAAGGGAACGTGTTGCAGGAGAAACTTTTACTCTGGTTTCTCAGTCTGTTTCCTAGTGCCGGTTTGAAGTTCCTGCAGTTTTCACTGTAAAACCGAGTTGCAGCTAGTACCTCCCCATATATATGTATGGAGTGGAGTTTGCAACTGAAAAGAAACTTTGTGTTCCCAACAAGCTAAGTGAAGTACGGCTTTCACACACACTTATCTCTCAGATCTGAGCATGTGGAGAGACGTTCGTTCATCTAGCACAAAGGGAACGTATTGCAGGAGAAACTTTTACTCTGGTTTCTCAGTCTGTTTCCTAGTGCCGGTTTGAAGTTCCTGCAGTTTTCACTGTAAAACCGAGTTGCAGCTAGTACCTCTCCATATATATGTATGGAGTGGAGTTTGCAACTGAAAAGAAACTTTGTGTTCCCAACAAGCTAGGTGAAGGACGGCTTTCACACACACACATCTCTCAGAACTGAGCATGTGGAGAGACGTTCGTTCATCTAGCACAACGGGATCAGGTTGCAGGTGAAACTTTTACTCTGGTTTCTCAGTCTGTTTCCTAGTGCCGGTTTGAAGTTCCTGCAGTTTTCATTGTAAAACCTGGTTGGTGCTAGTACCTCCCCATATATATTTATCGAGTGGAGTTTGCAACTGAAAAGAAACTTTGTGTTCCCAACAAGCTAGGTGAAGGACGGCTTTCACACACACTTATCTCTCAGAACTGAGCATGTGGAGAGACGTTCGTTCATCTAGCACAACGGGATCAGGTTGCAGGTGAAACTTTTACTCTGGTTTCTCAGTCTGTTTCCTAGTGCCGGTTTGAAGTTCCTGCAGTTTTCATTGTAAAACCTGGTTGGTGCTAGTACCTCCCCATATATATTTATGGAGTGGAGTTTGCAACTGAAAAGAAACTTTGTGTTCCCAACAAGCTAGGTGAAGGACGGCTTTCACACACACTTATCTCTCAGAACTGAGCATGTGGAGAGACGTTCGTTCATCTAGCACAATGGGAACGGGTTGCAGGAGAAACTTTTACTCTGGTTTCTCAGTCTGTTTCCTAGTGCCGGTTTGAGGTTCCTGCAGTTTTCACTGTAAAACCGTGTTGGAGCTAGTACCTCCCCATATATATGTATGGAGTGGAGTTGCCAACTGAAAAGAAACTTTGTGTTCCCAACAAGCTAGATGAAGTACGGCTTTCACACACACTTATCTCTCAGAAATGAGCATGTGTAGAGGCGTTCGTTCATCTAGCACAAAGGGAACGGTTTGCAGGAGAAACTTTTACTCTGGTTTCTCAGTCTTTTTCCTAGTGCCGGTTTGAAGTTCCTGCAGTTTTCACTGTAAAACCGAGTTGGAGCTAGTACCTCCCAATATATATGTATAGAGTGGAGTTTGCAACTGAAAAGAAACTTTGTGTTCCCAACAATCTAGGTGAAGGACGGGTTTCACACACACATATCTCTCAGAAATGAGCATGAGGAGAGACTTTCGTTCATCTAGCACAAAGGGAACGGGTTGCATGGGAAACTTTTACTCTGGTTTCTCAGTCTGTTTCCTAGTGCCGGTTTAAAGTTCCTGCAGTTTTCACTGTAAAACCGAGTTGGAGCTAGTACCTCCCCATATATATTTATGGAGTGGTGTTTGCAACTGAAAAGAAACTTTGTGTTCCCAATAAGCTAGGTGAAGGACGACTTTCACACACACTTATCTCTCAGAACTGAGCATGTGGATAGACGTTCTTTCATCTAGCACAAAGGGAACGGGTTGCAGGTGAAACTATTACTCTGGTTTCTCAGTCTGTTTCCTAGAGCCGGTTTGAAGTTCCTGCAGTTTTCACTGTAAAACCGAGTTGGAGCCAGTTCCTCCCCATAAATATGTATGGAGTGGAGTTTGCAACTGAAAAGAAACTTTGTGTTACCAACAAGCTATGTGAAGGACGGCTTTCACACATAATTATCTCTCAGAACTGAGCATGTGGAGAGACTTTCGTTCATCTAGCACAAAGGGAACGGGTTGCAGGAGAAACTTTTTCTCTTGTTTCTCAGTCTGTTTCCTAGTGCCGGTTTGAAGTTCCCGCCGTTTTCACTGTAAAACCGAGTTGGAGCTAGTACCTCCCCATATATATGTATGGAGTGGAGTTTGCAACTGAAAAGAAACTTTGTGTTCCCAACAAGCTAGGTAAAGAACGGCTTTCACACACACTTATCTCTCAGAACTGAGCATGTGGAGAGACATTCGTTCATCTTGCACAAAGGGAACGGGTTGCAGGAGAAACTTTTACTCTGGTTTCTCAGTCTGTTTCCTAGTGCCAGTTTGAAGTTCCACCAATTTTCTCTGTAAAACAGAGTTGCAGCTAGTACCTCCCCATATATATGTATGGAGTGGAGTTTGCAAATGAAAAGAAACTTTAGTTCCCGAAAAGCTAGGTGAAGGACGGCTTTCACACACACACATCTCTCAGAACTGAGCATGTGGAGAGACGTTCGTTCATCTAGCACAAAGGGAACAGGTTGCAGGAGAAACTTTTACTCTGGTTTCTCAGTCTGTTTCCTAGTGCCGGTTTGAAGGTCCTGCAGTTTTCACTGTAAAACCTGGTTGGTGATAGTAACTCCCAATATATATGTATGGAGTGTAGTTTGCAACTGAAAAGAAACTTTGTGTTCCCAACAAGCTAGGTGAAGGACGGCTTTCACACACACTTATCTCTCAGAACTGAGCATGTGGAGAGACGTTCGTTCATGTAGCACATAGGAAACGGGTTGCAGGGGAAACTTTTACTCTGGTTTCTCAGTCTGTTTCATAGTGCTGGTTTGAAGTTCCTGCAGTTTTCACTGTAAAACCGAGTTGGAGCTAGTACCTCCCCATATATATGTATGGAGTGGAGTTTGCAACTGAAAAGAAACTTTGTGTTCCCAAAAAGCTAGGTGAAGTTCGGCTTTCACACACACTTATCTCTCAGAACTGAGCATGTGGAGAGAAGTTCGTTCATCTAGCACAAAGGGAACGGGTTGCAGGTGAAACTTTTACTCTGGTTTCTCAGTCTGTTTCCTAGTGCCGGTTTGAAGTTCCTGCAGTTTTCACTGTAAAACCGAGTTGGAGCCAGTACCTCCCCATAAATATGTATGGAGTGGAGTTTGCAACTGAAAAGAAACTTTGTGTTCCCAACAAGCTAGGTGAAGGACGGCTTTCACACATAATTATCTCTCAGAACTGAGCATGTGGAGAGACTTTCGTTCATCTAGCACAATGGGAACTGGTTGCAGGAGAAACTTTTACTCTTGTTTCTCAGTCTCTTTCCTAGTGCCGGTTTGAAGTTCCTGCCGTTTTCACTGTAAAACCGAGTTGGAGCTAGTACCTCCCCATATATATGTATGGAGTGGAGTTTGCAACTGAAAAGAAACTTTGTGTTCCCAACAAGCTAGGTGAAGAACGGCTTTCACACACACTTATCTCTCAGAACTTAGCATGTGGAGAGACGTTCGTTCATCTAGCACAAAGGGAACGGGTTGCAGCAGAAATTTTTACTGTGGTTTCTCAGTCTGTTTCCTAGTGCAGGTTTGAAGTTCCTGCAGTTTTCACTTTAAAACAGAGTTGGAGCTTGTACCTCCCCATATATATGTATGGAGTGGAGTTTGCAACTTAAAAGAAACTTTGTGTTCCCAACAAGCTAGGTGAAGGACGGCTTTCACACTCACTTATCTCTCAGAACTGAGCATGTGGAGAGACGTTCGTTCATCTAGCACAAAGGGAACGGGTTGCAGGAGAAACTTTTACTCTGGTTTCTCAGTCTGTTTCCTAGTGCCAGTTTGAAGTTCTTGCAGTTTTCACGGTAAAACCGAGTTGGAGCTAGTACCTCCCCATATATATGTATGGAGTGGAGTTTGCAACTTAAAAGAAACTTTGTGTTCCCAACAAGCTAGGTGAAGGACGGCTTTCACACACACTTATCTCTCAGAACTGAGCATGTGGAGAGACGTTCGTTCATCTAACACAAAGGGAACGGGTTGCAGGAGAAACTTTACTGTGGTTTCACAGTCTGTTTCCTAGTGCCGGTTTGAAGTTCCTGCAGTTTCCACTGTAAACCCGAGTTGGAGCTAGTACCTCCCCATATATATGTATGGAGTGGAGTTTGCAACTGAAAAGAAACTGTGTTCCCAACAAGCTAGGTGAAGGACGGCTTTCACACACACTTATCTCTCAGAACTTAGCATGTGGAGAGAGGTTCTTTCATCTAGCACAAAGGGAACAGGTTGCATTAGAAACTTTTACTGTGGTTTCTCGGTCTGTTTCCTAGTGCCGGTTTGAAGTTCTTGCAGTTTTCACTGTAAAACCGAGTTGGAGCTAGTACCTCCCCATATATATGTATGAGATGGAGTTTGCAACTGAAAACAAACTTTGTGTTCCCAACAAGCTTGGTGAAGGACGGCTTTCACACACACTTATCTTTCAGAACTGAGCATGTGGAGAGACGTTCGTTCATCTAGAACAAAGGGAACGGGTTGCAGGAGAAATATACTGTGGTTTCTCAGTCTGTTTCCTAGTGCCGGTTTGAAGTTCCTGCTGTTTTCACTGTAAACCCGAGCTGGAGCTAGTACCTCCCAATATATATGTAGGGAGTGGAGTTTGCAACTGAAAAGAAACTTTGTGTTCCCAACAAGCTAGGTGAAGGACGGCTTTCACACACACTTATCTCTCAGAACTGACCATGTGGAGAGACGTTCGTTCATCTAGCAAATAGGAAACGGGTTGCAGGAGAAACTTTTACTCTGGTTTCTCAGTCTGTTTCCTAGTGCCGGTTTGAAGTTCCTGCAGTTTTCACTGTAAACACGAGTTGGAGCTAGTACCTCCCCATATATATGTATGGAGTGGAGTTTGCAACTGAAAAGAAACTTTGTGTTCCCAACAAGCTAGGGGAAGGACGGCTTTCACACACACTTATCTCTCGGGACTGAGCATGTGGAGAGACTTTCGTTCATCTAGCACAAATGGAACTGGTTGCAGGGGAAACTATTACTGTGGTTTCTCAGTCTGTTTCAAAGTGCCGGTTTGAAGTTCCTGCAGTTTTCACTGTAAAACCGAGTTGGAGCTAGTACCTCCCCATATATATGTATGGAGTGGAGTTTGCAACTGAAAAGAAACTTTGTGTTCCTAACAAGCTAGGTGAAGGACGGCTTTCACACACACTTATCTCTCAGAACTGAGCATGTGGAGAGACATTCGTTCATCTTGCACAAAGGGAACGGGTTGCAGGAGAAACTTTTACTCTGGTTTCTCAGTCTGTTTTCTAGTGCCAGTTTGAAGTTCCACCAATTTTCACTGTAAAACCGAGTTGCAGCTAGTACCTCCCCATATATATGTATGGAGTGGAGTTTGCAAATGAAAAGAAACTTTATGTTCCCGAAAAGCTAGGTGAAGGACGGCTTTCACACACACACATCTCTCAGAACTGAGCATGTGGAGAGACGTTCGTTCATCTAGCACAAAGGGAATAGGTTGCAGGAGAAACTTTTACTCTGGTTTCTCAGTCTGTTTCCTAGTGCCGGTTTGAAGGTCCTGCAGTTTTCACTGTAAAACCTGGTTGGTGATAGTACCTCCCAATATATATGTATGGAGTGTAGTTTGCAACTGAAAAGAAACTTTGTGTTCCCAACAAGCTAGGTGAAGGACGGCTTTCACACACACTTATCTCTCAGAACTGAGCATGTGGAGAGACGTTCGTTCATCTACCACATAGGAAACGGGTTGCAGGGGAAACTTTTACTCTGGTTTCTCAGTCTGTTTCCTAGTGCTGGTTTGAAGTTCCTGCAGTTTTCACTGTAAAACCGAGTTGGAGCTAGTACCTCCCCATATATATGTATGGAGTGGAGTTTGCAACTGAAAAGAAACTTTGTGTTCCCAAAAAGCTAGGTGAAGGACGACTTTCACACACACTTATCTCTCAGAACTGAGCATGTGGAGAGAAGTTCGTTCATCTATCACAAAGTGAACGGGTTGCAGGTGAAACTATTACTCTGGTTTCTCAGTCTGTTTCCTAGAGCCGGTTTGAAGTTCCTGCAGTTTTCACTGTAAAACCGAGTTGGAGCCAGTACCTACCCATAAATATGTATGGAGTGGAGTTTGCAACTGAAAAGAAACTTTGTGTTCCCAACAAGCTAGGTGAAGGACGGCTTTCACACATAATTATCTCTCAGAACTGAGCATGTGGAGAGACTTTCGTTCATCTAGCACAAAGGGAACGGGTTGCAGGAGAAACTTTTACTCTTGTTTCTCAGTCTGTTTCCTAGTGCCGGTTTGAAGTTCCTGCCGTTTTCACTGTAAAACCGAGTTGGAGCTAGTACCTCCCCATATATATGTATAGATTGGAGTTTGCAACTGAAAAGAAACTTTGTGTTCCCAACAAGCTAGGTGAAGGACGGCTTTCACACTCACTTATCTCTCAGAACTGAGCATGTGGAGAGACGTTCGTTCATCTAACACAAAGGGAACGGGTTGCAGGAGAAACTTTTACTCTGGTTTCTCAGTCTGTTTCCTAGTGCCAGTTTGAAGTTCTTGCAGTTTTCACTGTAAAACCGAGTTGGAGCTAGTACCTCCCCATATATATGTATGGAGTGGAGTTTGCAACTTAAAAGAAACTTTGTGTTCCCAACAAGCTAGGTGAAGGACGGCTTTCACACACACTTATCTCTCAGAACTGAGCATGTGGAGAGACGTTCGTTCATCTAACACAAAGGGAACGGGTTGCAGGAGAAACTTTACTGTGGTTTCTCAGTCTGTTTCCTAGTGCCGGTTTGAAGTTCCTGCAGTTTCCACTGTAAACCCGAGTTGGAGCTAGTACCTCCCCATATATATGTATGGAGTGGAGTTTGCAACTGAAAAGAAACTGTGTTCCCAACAAGCTAGGTGAAGGACGGCTTTCACACACACTTATCTCTCAGAACTTAGCATGTGGAGAGAGGTTCTTTCATCTAGCACAAAGGGAACAGGTTGCATTAGAAACTTTTACTGTGGTTTCTCGGTCTGTTTCCTAGTGCCGGTTTGAAGTTCTTGCAGTTTTCACTGTAAAACCGAGTTGGAGCTAGTACCTCCCCATATATATGTATGAGATGGAGTTTGCAACTGAAAACAAACTTTGTGTTCCCAACAAGCTTGGTGAAGGACGGCTTTCACACACACTTATCTTTCAGAACTGAGCATGTGGAGAGACGTTCGTTCATCTAGAACAAAGGGAACGGGTTGCAGGAGAAATATACTGTGGTTTCTCAGTCTGTTTCCTAGTGCCGGATTGAAGTTCCTGCTGTTTTCACTGTAAACCCGAGCTGGAGCTAGTACCTCCCAATATATATGTAGGGAGTGGAGTTTGCAACTGAAAAGAAACTTTGTGTTCCCAACAAGCTAGGTGAAGGACGGCTTTCACACACACTTATCTCTCAGAACTGACCATGTGGAGAGACGTTCGTTCATCTAGCAAATAGGAAACGGGTTGCAGGAGAAACTTTTACTCTGGTTTCTCAGTCTGTTTCCTAGTGCCGGTTTGAAGTTCCTGCAGTTTTCACTGTAAACACGAGTTGGAGCTAGTACCTCCCCATATATATGTATGGAGTGGAGTTTGCAACTGAAAAGAAACTTTGTGTTCCCAACAAGCTAGGGGAAGGACGGCTTTCACACACACTTATCTCTCGGGACTGAGCATGTGGAGAGACTTTCGTTCATCTAGCACAAATGGAACTGGTTGCAGGGGAAACTATTACTGTGGTTTCTCAGTCTGTTTCCTAGTGCCGGTTTGAAGTTCCTGCAGTTTTCACTGTAAAACCGAGTTGGAGCTAGTACCTCCCCATATATATGTATGGAGTGGAGTTTGCAACTGAAAAGAAACTTTGTGTTCCTAACAAGCTAGGTGAAGGACGGCTTTCAAACACACTTATCTCTCAGAACTGAGCATGTGGAGAGACATTCGTTCATCTTGCACAAAGGGAACGGGTTGCAGGAGAAACTTTTACTCTGGTTTCTCAGTCTTTTTTCTAGTGCCAGTTTGAAGTTCCACCAATTTTCACTGTAAAACCGAGTTGCAGCTAGTACCTCCCCATATATATGTATGGAGTGGAGTTTGCAAATGAAAAGAAACTTTATGTTCCCGAAAAGCTAGGTGAAGGACGGCTTTCACACACACACATCTCTCAGAACTGAGCATGTGGAGAGACGTTCGTTCATCTAGCACAAAGGGAATAGGTTGCAGGAGAAACTTTTACTCTGGTTTCTCAGTCTGTTTCCTAGTGCCGGTTTGAAGGTCCTGCAGTTTTCACTGTAAAACCTGGTTGGTGATAGTACCTCCCTATATATATGTATGGAGTGTAGTTTGCAACTGAAAAGAAACTTTGTGTTCCCAACAAGCTAGGTGAAGGACGGCTTTCACACACACTTATCTCTCAGAACTGAGCATGTGGAGAGACGTTCGTTCATCTACCACATAGGAAACGGGTTGCAGGGGAAACTTTTACTCTGGTTTCTCAGTCTGTTTCCTAGTGCTGGTTTGAAGTTCCTGCAGTTTTCACTGTAAAACCGAGTTGGAGCTAGTACCTCCCCATATATATGTATGGAGTGGAGTTTGCAACTGAAAAGAAACTTTGTGTTCCCAAAAAGCTAGGTGAAGGACGACTTTCACACACACTTATCTCTCAGAACTGAGCATGTGGAGAGAAGTTCGTTCATCTATCACAAAGTGAACGGGTTGCAGGTGAAACTATTACTCTGGTTTCTCAGTCTGTTTCCTAGAGCCGGTTTGAAGTTCCTGCAGTTTTCACTGTAAAACCGAGTTGGAGCCAGTACCTACCCATAAATATGTATGGAGTGGAGTTTGCAACTGAAAAGAAACTTTGTGTTCCCAACAAGCTAGGTGAAGGACGGCTTTCACACATAATTATCTCTCAGAACTGAGCATGTGGAGAGACTTTCGTTCATCTAGCACAAAGGGAACGGGTTGCAGGAGAAACTTTTACTCTTGTTTCTCAGTCTGTTTCCTAGTGCCGGTTTGAAGTTCCTGCCGTTTTCACTGTAAAACCGAGTTGGAGCTAGTACCTCCCCATATATATGTATAGATTGGAGTTTGCAACTGAAAAGAAACTTTGTGTTCCCAACAAGCTAGGTTAAGAACGGCTTTCACACACACTTATCTCTCAGAACTGAGCATGTGGAGAGACATTCGTTCATCTTGCACAAAGGGAACGGGTTGCAGGAGAAACTTTTACTCTGGTTTCTCAGTCTGTTTCCTAGTGCCAGTTTGAAGTTCCACCAATTTTCACTGTAAAACCGAGTTGCAGCTAGTACCTCCCCATATATATGTATGGAGTGGAGTTTGCAATTGAAAAGAGACTTTATGTTCCGGAAAAGCTAGGTGAAGGACGGCTTTCACACACACACATCTCTCAGAACTGAGCATGTGGAGAGACGTTCGTTCATCTAGCACAAAGGGAACAGGTTGCAGGAGAAACATTTACTCTGGTTTCTCAGTCTGTTTCCTACTGCCGGTTTGAAGGTCCTGCAGTTTTCACTGTAAAACCTGGTTGGTGATAGTACCTCCCAATATATATGTATGGAGTGTAGTTTGCAACTGAAAAGAAACTTTGTGTTCCCAACAAGCTAGGTGAAGGACGGCTTTCACACACACTTATCTCTCAGAACTGAGCATGTGGAGAGACGTTCGTTCATCTAGCACATAGGAAACGGGTTGCAGGGGAAACTTTTACTCTGGTTTCTCAGTCTGTTTCCTAGTGCTGGTTTGAAGTTCCTGCAGTTTTCACTGTAAAACCGAGTTGGAGCTAGTACCTCCCCATATATATGTATGGAGTGGAGTTTGCAAATGAAAAGAAACTTTGTGTTCCCAACAAGCTAGGTGTAGGACGGCATTCACACACACTTATCTCTCAGAACTGAGCATGTGGAGAGACGTTCGTTCATCTAGCACAAGTGGAACGGGTTGCAGGAGAAACTTTTACTGTGGTTTCTCAGTCTGTTTCCTAGTGCCGCTATGAAGTTCCTGCAGTTTTCACTGTAAAACCGATTTGGAGCTAGTACCTCCCCATATATATGTATGGAATGGAGTTTGAAACTGAAAAGAAACTTTGTGTTCCCAACAAGCTAGGTGAAGGACGGCTTTCACACACACTTATCTCTCAGAACTGAGCAGGTGGAGAGACGTTCTTTCATCTAGCACAAAGGGAACGGGTTGCAGGAGAAACTTTTAGTCTGGTTTCTCATTCTGTTTCCTAGTGCCGGTTTGAAGTTCCTGAAGTTTTCACAGTAAAACTGATTTGGAGCTAGTACCTCCCCATATATATGTATGGAGTGGAGTTTGCAACTGAAAAGAAACTTTGTGTTCCCAACAAGCTTGGTGAAGAATGGCTTTCACACACACTTATCTCTCAGAACATAGCATGTGGAGAGACGTTCGTTCATCTAGCACAAAAGGAACGGGTTGCAGCAGAAATTTTTACTGTGGTTTCTCAGTCTGTTTCCTAGTGCAGGTTTGAAATTCCTGCAGTTTTCTCTGTAATACAGAGTTGGAGCTAGTACCTCCCCATATATATGTAAGGAGTGGAGTTTGCAACTGAAAAGAAACTTTGTGTTCCCAACAAGCTAGGTGAAGGACGGCTTTCACACTCACTTATCTCTCAGAACTGAGCATGTGGAGAGACGTTCGTTCATCTAGCACAAAGGGAACGGGTTGCAGGAGAAACTTTTACTCTGGTTTCTCAGTCTGTTTCCTAGTGCCAGTTTGAAGTTCTTGCAGTTTTCACTGTAAAACCGAGTTGGAGCTAGTACCTCCCCATATATATGTATGGAGTGTAGTTTGCAACTTAAAAGAAACTTTGTGTTCCCAACAAGCTAGGTGAAGGACGGCTTTCACACACACTTATCTCTCAGAACTGAGCATGTGGAGAGACGTTCGTTCATCTAACACAAAGGGAACGGGTTGCAGGAGAAACTTTACTGTGGTTTCTCAGTCTGTTTCCTAGTGCCGGTTTGAAGTTCCTGCAGTTTCCACTGTAAACCCGAGTTGGAGCTAGTACCTCCCCATATATATGTATGGAGTGGAGTTTGCAACTGAAAAGAAACTATGTTCCCAACAAGCTAGGTGAAGGACGGCTTTCACACACACTTATCTCTCAGAACTTAGCATGTGGAGAGACGTTCTTTCATCTAGCACAAAGGGAACAGGTTGCATTAGAAACTTTTACTGTGGGTTCTCGGTCTGTTTCCTATTGCCGGTTTGAAGTTCTTGCAGTTTTCACTGTAAAACCGAGTTGGAGCTAGTACCTCCCCATATATATGTATGAGATGGAGTTTGCAACTGAAAACAAACTTTGTGTTCCCAACAAGCTTGGTGAAGGACGGCTTTCACACACACTTATCTTTCAGAACTGAGCATGTGGAGAGACGTTCGTTCATCTAGAACAAAGGGAACGGGTTGCAGGAGAAATATACTGTGGTTTCTCAGTCTGTTTCCTAGTGCCGGTTTGAAGTTCCTGCTGTTTTCACTGTAAACCCGAGCTGGAGCTAGTACCTCCCAATATATATGTAGGGAGTGGAGTTTGCAACTGAAAAGAAACTTTGTGTTCCCAACAAGCTAGGTGAAGGACGGCTTTCACACACACTTATCTCTCAGAACTGACCATGTGGAGAGACGTTCGTTCATCTAGCACATAGGAAACGGGTTGCAGGAGAAACTTTTACTCTGGTTTCTCAGTCTGTTTCCTAGTGCTGGTTTGAAGTTCCTGCAGTTTTCACTGTAAACACGAGTTGGAGCTAGTACCTCCCCATATATATGTATGTAGTGGAGTTTGCAACTGAAAAGAAACTTTGTGTTCCCAACAAGCTAGGGGAAGGACGGCTTTCACACACACTTATCTCTCGGGACTGAGCATGTGGAGAGACTTTCGTTCATCTAGCACAAAGGGAACTGGTTGCAGGGGAAACTTTTACTGTGGTTTCTCAGTCTGTTTCCTAGTGCCGGTTTGAAGTTCCTGCAGTTTTCACTGTAAAACCGAGTTGGAGCTAGTACCTCCCCATACATATGTATGGATTGGAGTTTGCAACTGAAAAGAAACTTTGTGTTCCTAACAAGCTAGGTGAAGGACGGCTTTCACACACACTTATCTCTCAGAACTGAGCATGTGGAGAGACATTCGTTCATCTTGCACAAAGGGAACGGGTTGCAGGAGAAACTTTTACTCTGGTTTTTCAGTCTGTTTCCTAGTGCCAGTTTGAAGTTCCACCAAATTTCACTGTAAAACCGAGTTGGAGCTAGTACCTCCCCATATATATGTATGGAGTGGAGTTTGCAACTGAAAAGAAACTTTGTGTTCCCAAAAAGCTAGGTGAAGGACGACTTTCACACACACTTATCTCTCAGAACTGAGCATGTGGAGAGAAGTTCGTTCATCTAGCACAAAGGGAACGGGTTGCAGGTGAAACTATTACTCTGGTTTCTCAGTCTGTTTCCTAGAGCCGGTTTGAAGTTCCTGCAGTTTTCACTGTAAAACCGAGTTGGAGCCAGTACCTCCCCATAAATATGTATGGAGTGGGGTTTGCAACTGAAAAGAAACTTTGTGTTCCCAACAAGCTAGGTGAAGGACGGCTTTCACACATAATTATCTCTCAGAACTGAGCATGTGGAGAGACTTTCGTTCATCTAGCACAAAGGGAACGGTTTGCAGGAGAAACTTTTACTCTTGTTTCTCAGTCTGTTTCCTAGTGCCGGTTTGAAGTTCCTGCCGTTTTCACTGTAAAACCGAGTTGGAGCTAGTACCTCCCCATATATATGTATGGAGTGGAGTTTGCAACTGAAAAGAAACTTTGTGTTCCCAACAAGCTAGGTAAAGAACGGCTTTAACACACACTTATCTCTCAGAACTGAGCATGTGGAGAGACATTCGTTCATCTTGCACAAAGGGAACGGGTTGCAGGAGAAACTTTTACTCTGGTTTCTCAGTCTGCTTCCTAGTGCCAGTTTGAAGTTCCACCAATTTTCACTGTAAAACCGAGTTGCAGCTAGTACCTCCCCATATATATGTATGGAGTGGAGTTTGCAAATGAAAAGAGACTTTATGTTCCCGAAAAGCTAGGTGAAGGACGGCTTTCACACACACACATCTCTCAGAACTGAGCATGTGGAGAGACGTTCGTTAATCTAGCACAAAGGGAACAGGTTGCAGGAGAAACTTTTACTCTGGTTTCTCAGTCTGTTTCCTAGTGCCGGTTTGAAGGTCCTGCAGTTTTCACTGTAAAACCTGGTTGGTGATAGTACCTCCCAATATATATGTATGGAGTGTAGTTTGCAACTGAAAAGAAACTATGTGTTCCCAACAAGCTAGGTGAAGGACGGCTTTCACACACACTTATCTCTCAGAACTGAGCATGTGGAGAGACGTTCGTTCATCTAGCACATAGGAAACGGGTGCAGGGGAAACTTTTACTCTGGTTTCTCAGTCTGTTTCCTAGTGCTGGTTTGAAGTTCCTGCAGTTTTCACTGTAAAACCGAGTTGGAGCTAGTACCTCCCCATATATATGTATGGAGTGGTGTTTGCAACTGAAAAGAAACTTTGTGTTCCCAACAAGCTAGGTGTAGGACGGCTTTCACACACACTTATCTCTCAGAACTGAGCATGTGGAGAGACGTTCGTTCATCTAGCACAAGTGGAACGGGTTGCAGGAGAAACTTATACTGTGGTTTCTCAGTCTGTTTCCTAGTGCCGCTATGAAGTTCCTGCAGTTTTCACTGTAAAACCGAGTTGGAGCTAGTACTTCCCCATATATATGTATGGAGTGGAGTTTGAAACTGAAAAGAAACTTTGTGTTCCCAACAAGCTAGGTGAAGGACGGCTTTCACACACACTTATCTCTCAGAACTGAGCAGGTGGAGAGACGTTCTTTCATCTAGCACAAAGGGAACGGTTTGCAGGAGAAACTTTTAGTCTGGTTTCTCATTCTGTTTCCTAGTGCCGGTTTGAAGTTCCTGAAGTTTTCACAGTAAAACTGATTTGGAGCTAGTACCTCCACATATATATGTATGGAGTGGAGTTTGCAACTGAAAAGAAACTTTGTGTTCCCAACAAGCTAGGTGAAGAACGGCTTTCACACACACTTAACTCTCAGAACTTAGCATGTGGAGAGACGTTCGTTCATCTAGCACAAAGGGAACGGGTTGCAGCAGAAATTTTTACTGTGGTTTCTCAGTCTGTTTCCTAGTGCAGGTTTGAAGTTCCTGCAGTTTTCACTGTAAAACAGTGTTGGAGCTAGTACCTCCCCATATATATGTATGGAGTGGAGTTTGCAACTGAAAAGAAACTTTGTGTTCCCAACAAGCTAGGTGAAGAACGGCTTTCACACTCACCTATCTCTCAGAACTGAGTATGTGGAGAGACGTTCTTTCATCTAGCACAAAGGGAACGGGTTGCAGGAGAAACTTTTACTCTGGTTTCTCAGTCTGTTTCCTAGTCCCGGTTTGAAGTTCCTGCAGTTTCCACTGTAAACCCGAGTTGGAGCTAGTACCTCCCCATATATATGTATGGAGTGGAGTTTGCAACTGAAAAGAAACTGTGTTCCCAACAAGCTAGGTGAAGGACGGCTTTCACACACACTTATCTCTCAGAACTTAGCATGTGGAGAGACGTTCTTTCATCTAGCACAAAGGGAACAGGTTGCATTAGAAACTTTTACTGTGGTTTCTCGGTCTGTTTCCTAGTGCCGGTTTGAAGTTCTTGCAGTTTTCACTGTAAAACCGAGTTGGAGCTAGTACCTCCCCATATATATGTATGAGATGGAGTTTGCAACTGAAAACAAACTTTGTGTTCCCAACAAGCTTGGTGAAGGACGGCTTTCACACACACTTATCTTTCAGAACTGAGCATGTGGAGAGACGTTCGTTCATCTAGAACAAAGGGAACGGGTTGCAGGAGAAATTTACTGTGGTTTCTCAGTCTGTTTCCTAGTGCCGGTTTGAAGTTCCTGCTGTTTTCACTGTAAACCCGAGCTGGAGCTAGTACCTCCCAATATATATGTAGGGAGTGGAGTTTGCAACTGAAAATAAAATTTGTGTTCCCAACAAGCTAGGTGAAGGACGGCTTTCACACACACTTATCTCTCAGAACTGACCATGTGGAGAGACGTTCGTTCATCTAGCACATAGGAAACGGGTTGCAGGAGAAACTTTTACTCTGGTTTCTCAGTCTGTTTCCTAGTGCTGGTTTGAAGTTCCTGCAGTTTTCACTGTAAACACGAGTTGGAGCTAGTACCACCCCATATATATGTATGGAGTGGAGTTTGCAACTGAAAAGAAACTTTGTGTTCCCAACAAGCTAGGGGAAGGACGGCTTTCACACACACTTATCTCTCGGGACTGAGCATGTGGAGAGACTTTTTTCATCTAGCACAAAGGGAACTGGTTGCAGGGGAAACTTTTACTGTGGTTTCTCAGTCTGTTTCCTAGTGCCGGTTTGAAGTTCCTGCAGTTTTCACTGTAAAACCGAGTTGGAGCTAGTCCTCCCCATATATATGTATGGAGTGGAGTTTGCAACTGAAAAGAAACTTTGTGTTCCTAACAAGCTAGGTGAAGGACGGCTTTCACACACAAATATCTCTCAGAACTGAGCATGTGGAGAGACGTTCGCTCATCTAGCACAAAATGGAACGGTTTGCAGGAGAAACTATTACTGTGGTTTCTCAGTCTGTTTCCTAGTGCCGGTTTGAAGTTCCTGCAGTTTTCACTGTAAAACCGAGTTGGAGCTAGTACCTCCCCATATATATGTATGGAGTGGAGTTTGCAACTGAAAAGAAACTTTGTGTTCCTAACAAGCTAGGTGAAGGACGGCTTTCACACACAAATATCTCTCAGAACTGAGCATGTGGAGAGACGTTCGCTCATCTAGCACAAAACGGAACGGTTTGCAGGAGAAACTATTACTGTGGTTTCTCAGTCTGTTTCCTAGTGCCGGTTTGAAGTTCCTGCAGTTTTCACTGTAAAAACGAGTTGGAGCTAGTACCTCCCCATATATATGTATGGAGTGGAGTTTGCAACTGAAAAGAAACTTTGTGTTCCCAACAAGCTATGTGAAGGACGGCTTTCACACACACTTATCTCTCAGAACTGAGCATGTGGAGAGACTTTCGGTCATATAGCACTAAGGGAACTGGATGCAGGAGAAAATTTTACTCTGGTTTCTCAGTCTGTTTCCTAGTGCCGGTTTGAAGTTCCTGCAGTTTTCACTGTAAAACCGAGTTGGAGCTAGTACCACCCCATATATATGTATGGAGTGGAGTTTGCAACTGAAAAGAAACTTTTTGTTCCCAACAAGCTAGGTGAAGGACGGCTTTCACACACACATATCTCTCTGAACTGAGCATGTGGAGAGACGTTCGTTCATCTAGCACTAAGGGAAATGGTTGCATGGGAAACTTTTACTGTGGTTTCTCAGTCTGTTTCCTAGTGCCGGTTTGAAGTTCCTGCAGTTTTCACTGTAAAACCGGGTTGGAGCTAGTACCTCACCATATATATGTATGGAGTGGAGTTTGAAACTGAAAAGAAACTTTGTGTTCCCAACAAGCTAGTTGAAGGACGGCTTTCACACACACTTATCTCTCAGAACTGAGCATGTGTAGAGACGTTCGTTCATCTAGCACAAAGGGAACGGTTTGCAGGAGAAACTTTTACTCTTGTTTCTCAGTCTGTTTCCTAGTGCCGGTTTGAAGTTCCTGCAGTTTTCACTGTAAAACCGATTTGGGGCTAGTACCTCCCCATATATATGTATGGAGTGGAGTTTGCAACTGAAAAGAAACTTTTTGTTCCTAACAAGCTAGGTGAAGGACGGATTTCACACACAAATATCTCTCAGAACTGAGCATGTGGAGAGACGTTCGCTCATCTAGCACAAAACGGAACGGTTTGCAGGAGAAACTATTACTGTGGTTTCTCAGTCTGTTTCCTAGTGCCGGTTTGAAGTTCCTGCAGTTTTCACTGTAAAACCGAGTTGGAGCTAGTACCTCCCCATATATATGTATGGAGTGGAGTTTGCAACTGAAAAGAAACTGTGTTCCCAACAAGCTAGGTGAAGGACGGCTTTCACACCCACTTATCTCTCAGAACTGAGCATGTGGAGAGACTTTCGGTCATATAGCACTAAGGGAACTGGATGCAGGAGAAAATTTTACTCTGGGTTCTCAGTCTGTTTCCTAGTGCCGGTTTGAAGTTCCTGCAGTTTTCACTGTAAAACCGAGTTGGAGCTAGTACCTCCCCATATATATGTATGGAGTGGAGTTTGCAACTGAAAAGAAACTTTTTGTTCCCAACAAGCTAGGTGAAGGACGGCTTTCACACACACATATCTCTCTGAACTGAGCATGTGGAGAGACGTTCGTTCATCTAGCACTAAGGGAAATGGTTGCAGGGGAAACTTTTACTGTGGTTTCTCAGTCTGTTTCCTAGTGCCGGTTTGAAGTTCCTGCAGTTTTCACTGTAAAACCGGGTTGGAGCTAGTACCTCACCATATATATGTATGGAGTGGAGTTTGAAACTGAACAGAAACTTTTTGTTCCCAACAAGCTAGTTGAAGGACGGCTTTCACACACACTTATCTCTCAGAACTGAGCATGTGTAGAGACGTTCGTTCATCTAGCACAAAGGGAACGGTTTGCAGGAGAAACTTTTACTCTTGTTTCTCAGTCTGTTTCCTAGTGCCGGTTTGAAGTTCCTGCAGTTTTCACTGTAAAACCGATTTGGGGCTAGTACCTCCCCATATAAATGTATGGAGTGGAGTTTGCAACTGAAAAGAAACTTTGTGTTCCCAACATGCTAGGTGAAGGACGGCTTTCACACACACACAACTTTTAGAACTGAGCATGTGGAGAGACGTTCGTTCATCTAGCACAAAGGGAATGGGTTGCAGGAAAAAATTTTACTCTTGTTTCTCAGTCTGTTTCCTAGTGCCGGTTTGAAGTTCCTGCAGTTTTCACTGTAAAACCGAGTTGGAGCTAGTACCTCCCCATATATTTGTATGGAGTGGAGTTTGCAACTGAAAAGAAACTTAGTGTTCCCAACAAGCTAGGTGAAGGACGGCTTTCACAAACACTTATCTCTCAGAACTGAGCATGTGGAGAGACGTTCGTTCATCTAGCACTAAGGGAAAGGGTTGCAGGGGAAACATTTACTCTGGTTTCTCAATCTGTTTCCTAGTGCCAGTTTGAAGTTCCTGCAGTTTTCACTGTAAAACAGGGTTGGAGCTAGTACCTCCCCATATATATGTATGGAGTGGAGTTTGCAACTGAAAAGAAACTTTGTGTTCCCAACAAGGTAGTTGAAGGACGGCTTTCACACACACTTACCTCTCAGAACTGAGCATGTGTAGAGACGTTCGTTCATCTAGCACAAAGGGAACAGGTTGCAGGAGAAACTTTTACTCTTGTTTCTCAGTCTGTTTCCTAGTGCCGGTTTGAAGTTCCTGCAGTTTTCACTGTAAAACCGATTTGGGGCTAGTACCTCCCCATATATATGTATGGAGTGGAGTTTGCAACTGAAAAGAAACTTTGTGTTCCCAACATGCTAGGTGAAGGACGGCTTTCACACACACACAACTTTTAGAACTGAGCATGTGGAGAGACGTTCGTTCATCTAGCACAAAGGGAATGGGTTGCAGGAAAAAATTTTACTCTTGTTTCTCAGTCTGTTTCCTAGTGCCGGTTTGAAGTTCCTGCAGTTTTCACTGTAAAACCGAGTTGGAGCTAGTACCTCCCCATATATTTGTATGGAGTGGAGTTTGCAACTGAAAAGAAACTTAGTGTTCCCAACAAGCTAGGTGAAGGACGGCTTTCACAAACACTTATCTCTCAGAACTGAGCATGTGGAGAGACGTTCGTTCATCTAGCACTAAGGGAAAGGGTTGCAGGGGAAACATTTACTCTGGTTTCTCAATCTGTTTCCTAGTGCCAGTTTGAAGTTCCTGCAGTTTTCACTGTAAAACAGGGTTGGAGCTAGTACCTCCCCATATATATGTATGGAGTGGAGTTTGCAACTGAAAAGAAACTTTGTGTTCCCAACAAGGTAGTTGAAGGACGGCTTTCACACACACTTATCTCTCAGAACTGAGCATGTGTAGAGACGTTCGTTCATCTAGCACAAAGGGAACAGGTTGCAGGAGAAACTTTTACTCTTGTTTCTCAGTCTGTTTCCTAGTGCCGGTTTGAAGTTCCTGCAGTTTTCACTGTAAAACCGATTTGGGGCTAGTACCTCCCCATATATATGTATCGAGTGGAGTTTGCAACTGAAAAGAAACTTTGTGTTCCCAACAAGCTAGGTGAAGGACGGCTTTCACACACACACAACTTTCAGAATTTAGCATGTGGAGAGACGTTCGTTCATCTAGCACAAAGGGAACGGGTTGCAGGAAAAAATTTTACTCTTGTTTCTCAGTCTGTTTCCTAGTGCCGGTTTGATGTTCCTGCAGTTTTCACTATAAAACCGAGTTGGAGCTAGTACCTCCCCATATATTTGTTTGGAGTGGAGTTTGCAAATGAAAAGAAACTTAGTGTTCCCAACAAGCTAGGTGAAGGACGGCTTTCACAAACACTTATCCCTCAGAACTGAGCATGTGGAGAGACGTTCTTTCATCTAGCACTAAGGGAAAGGGTTGCAGGGGAACCTTTTACTCTGGTTTCTCAGTCTGTTTCCTAGTGCCGGTTTCAAGTTCCTGCAGTTTTCACTGTAAAACCGGTTTGGAGCTTGTACCTCCCCATATATATGTATGGAGTGGAGTTTGCAACTGAAAAGAAACTTTGTGTTCCCAACAAGCTAGTTGAAGGACGGCTTTCACACACACTTATCTCTCAGAACTGAGCATGTGTAGAGACTTTCGTTCATCTAGCACAAAGGGAACGGGTTGCAGGAGAAACTTTACTCTTGTTTCTCAGTCTGTTTCCTAGTGCCGGTTTTAACTTCCTGCAGTTTTCACTGTAAAACCGAGTTGGAGCTAGTACCTCCCCATATATTTGTATGGAGTGGAGTTTGCAACTGAAAAGAAACTTAGTGTTCCCAACAAGCTAGGTGAAGGACGGCTTTCACAAACACTTAACTCTCAGAACTGAGCATGTGGAGAGACGTTCGTTCATCTAGCACAAATGGAACGGGTTGAAGGAGAAACTTTTACTCCTGTTTCTCAGTCTGTTTCCTAGTGCCGGTTTGAAGTTCCTGCAGTTTTCACTGTAAAACCGATTTGGGGCTAGTACCTCCCCATATATATGTATG
Organism: Camelus dromedarius; assembly: GCF_036321535.1. Classification (NCBI taxonomy): domain Eukaryota; kingdom Metazoa; phylum Chordata; class Mammalia; order Artiodactyla; family Camelidae; genus Camelus; species Camelus dromedarius. The sequence continues at coordinate 1,652,504 of NW_026989819.1, read as the reverse complement.
GAGTGGAGTTGGCAACTGAAAAGAAACTTTGTGTTCCCAACAAGCTAGGTGAAGGACGGCTTTCACACACACACAACTTTCAGAACTGAGCATGTGGAGAGACGTTCGTTCATCTAGCACAAAGGGAACGGGTTGCAGGAAAAAAAATTACTCTTGTTTCTCAGTCTGTTTCCTAGTGCCGGTTTGAAGTTCCTGCAGTTTTCACTGTAAAACCGATTTGGGGCTAGTACCTCCCCATATATATGTATGGAGTGGAGTTTGCAACTGAAAAGGAACTTTGTGTTCCCAACAAGCTAGGTGAAGACGGCTTTCACACACACACAACTTTCAGAATTTAGCATGTGGAGAGACGTTCGTTCATCTAGCACAAAGGGAACGGGTTGCAGGAAAAAATTTTACTCTTGTTTCTCAGTCTGTTTCCTAGTGCCGGTTTGATGTTCCTGCAGTTTTCACTATAAAACCGAGTTGGAGCTAGTACCTCCCCATATATTTGTTTGGAGTGGAGTTTGCAACTGAAAAGAAACTTAGTGTTCCCAACAAGCTAGGTGAAGGACGGCTTTCACAAACACTTATCCCTCAGAACTGAGCATGTGGAGAGACGTTCTTTCATCTAGCACTAAGGGAAAGGGTTGCAGGGGAAACTTTTACTCTGGTTTCTCAGTCTGTTTCCTAGTGCCGGTTTGAAGTTCCTGCAGTTTTCACTGTAAAACCGGTTTGGAGCTTGTACCTCCCCATATATATGTATGGAGTGGAGTTTGCAACTGAAAAGAAACTTTGTGTTCCCAACAAGCTAGATGAAGGACGGCTTTCACACACACTTATCTCTCAGAACTGAGCATGTGTAGAGACGTTCGTTCATCTAGCACAAAGGGAACGGGTTGCAGGAGAAACTTTTACTCTTGTTTCTCAGTCTGTTTCCTAGTGCCGGTTTTAACTTCCTGCAGTTTTCACTGTAAAACCGAGTTGGAGCTAGTACCTCCCCATATATTTGTATGGAGTGGAGTTTGCAACTGAAAAGAAACTTAGTGTTCCCAACAAGCTAGGTGAAGGACGGCTTTCACAAACACTTAACTCTCAGAACTGAGCATGTGGAGAGACGTTCGTTCATCTAGCACAAATGGAAAGGGTTGAAGGAGAAACTTTTACTCTTGTTTCTCAGTCTGTTTCCTAGTGCCGGTTTGAAGTTCCTGCAGTTTTCACTGTAAAACCGATTTGGGGCTAGTACCTCCCCATATATATGTATGGAGTGGAGTTGGCAACTGAAAAGAAACTTTGTGTTCCCAACAAGCTAGGTGAAGGACGGCTTTCACACACAAACAACTTTCAGAACTGAGCATGTGGAGAGACGTTCGTTCATCTAGCACAAAGGGAATGGGTTGCAGGAAAAAAACTTACTCTTGTTTCTCAGTCTGTTTCCTAGTGCCGGTTTGAAGTTCCTGCAGTTTTCACTGTAAAACCGAGTTGGAGCTAGTACCTCCCCATATATTTGTATGGATTGGAGTTTGCAACTGAAAAGAAACTTAGTGTTCCCAACAAGCTAGGTGAAGGACGGCTTTCACACACACACATCTTTCAGAACTGAGCATGTGGAGAGACGTTCGTTCATCTAGCACAAAGGGAACGGGTTGCAGGAGAAAATTTTACTCTGGTTTCTCAGTCTGTTTCCTAGTGCCGGTTTGAAGTTCCTGCAGTTTTCAATGTAAAACCGTGTTGGAGCTAGTACCTCCCCATATATTGTATGGCGTGATGTTTGCAACTGAATAGAAACTTAGTGTTCCCAACAAGCTAGGTGAAGGACGGCTTTCACAAACACTTATCTCTCAGACCTGAGCATGGGGAGAGACGTTCGTTCATCTAGCACTAAGGGAACGGGTTGCAGGGGAAACTTTTACTCTGGTTTCTCAGTCTGTTTCCTAGTGTGCTTTGAAGTTCCTGCAGTTTTCACTGTAAAACAGGGTTGGAGCTAATACCTCCCCATATATATGTATGGAGTGGAGTTTGCAACTGAAAAGAAACTTTGTGTTCCCAACAAGCTAGGTGAAGGACGGCTTTCACACACACTTATCTCTCAGAACTGAGCATGTGGAGAGACGTTCGTTCATCTAGCACAAAGGGAACGGTTTGCAGGAGAAACTTTTACTCTGGTTTCTCAGTCTGTTTCCTAGTGCCGGTTTGAAGTTCCTGCAGTTTTCACTGTAAAACCGAGTTGGAGCTTCTACCTCCCCATATATATGTATGGAGTTGAGTTTGCAAATGAAAAGAAACTTTGTGTTCCCAACCATCTAGGTGAAGGACGGCTTTCACACACACTTATCTCTCAGAACTAAGCATGTGGAGAAACTTTCGGTCATATAGCACTAAGGGAACGGGATGCAGGAGAAAATTTTACTCTGGTTTCTCAGTCTGCTTCCTAGTGCCGGTTTGAAGTTCCTGCAGTTTTCACTGTAAAACCAAGTTGGAGCTAGTACCTCCCCATATATATGTATGGAGTGGAGTTTGAAACTGAAAAGAAACTTTGTGTTCTCAACAAGCTAGGTGAAGGACGGCTTTCACAAACACTTATCTCTCAGAATTTAGCATGTGGAGAGACGTTCTTTCATCTAGCACAAAGGGAACGGGTTGCATTAGAAACTTTTACTGTGGTTTCTCGGTCTCTTTCCTAGTGCCGGTTTGAAGTTCCTGCAGTTTTCACTGTAAAACCTATTTGGGGCTAGTACCTCCCCATATATATGTATGGAGTGGAGTTTGCAACTGAAAAGAAACTTTTTGTTCCTAACAAGCTAGGTGAAGGACGGATTTCACACACAAATATCTCTCAGAACTGAGCATGTGGAGAGACGTTCGCTCATCTAGCACAAAACGGAACGGTTTGCAGGAGAAACTATTACTGTGGTTTCTCAGTCTGTTTCCTAGTGCCGGTTTGAAGTTCCTGCAGTTTTCACTGTAAAACCGAGTTGGAGCTAGTACCTCCCCATATATTTGTATGGAGTGGAGTTTGCAACTGAAAAGAAACTTAGTGTTCCCAACAAGCTAGGTGAAGGACGGCTTTCACAAACACTTATCTCTCAGAACTGAGCATGTGGAGAGACGTTCGTTCATCTAGCACTAAGGGAAAGGGTTGCAGGGGAAACATTTACTCTGGTTTCTCAATCTGTTTCCTAGTGCCAGTTTGAAGTTCCTGCAGTTCTCACTGTAAAACCGGGTTGGAGCTAGTACATCCCCATATATATGTATGGAGTGGAGTTTGCAACTGAAAAGAAACTTTGTGTTCCCAACAAGTTAGTTGAAGGACGGCTTTCACACACACTTATCTCTCAGAACTGAGCATGTGTAGAGACGTTCGTTCATCTAGCACAAAGGGAACAGGTTGCAGGAGAAACTTTTACTCTTGTTTCTCAGTCTGTTTCCTAGTGCCGGTTTGAAGTTCCTGCAGTTTTCACTGTAAAACCGATTTGGGGCTAGTACCTCCCCATATATATGTATCGAGTGGAGTTTGCAACTGAAAAGAAACTTTGTGTTCCCAACAAGCTAGGTGAAGGACGGCTTTCACACACACACAACTTTCAGAATTTAGCATGTGGAGAGACGTTCGTTCATCTAGCACAAAGGGAACGGGTTGCAGGAAAAAATTTTACTCTTGTTTCTCAGTCTGTTTCCTAGTGCCGGTTTGATGTTCCTGCAGTTTTCACTATAAAAACGAGTTGGAGCTAGTACCTCCCCATATATTTGTTTGGAGTGGAGTTTGCAACTGAAAAGAAACTTAGTGTTCCCAACAAGCTAGGTGAAGGACGGCTTTCACAAACACTTATCCCTCAGAACTGAGCATGTGGAGAGACGTTCTTTCATCTAGCACTAAGGGAAAGGGTTGCAGGGGAAACTTTTACTCTGGTTTCTCAGTCTGTTTCCTAGTGCCGGTTTCAAGTTCCTGCAGTTTTCACTGTAAAACCGGTTTGGAGCTTGTACCTCCCCATATATATGTATGGAGTGGAGTTTGCAACTGAAAAGAAACTTTGTGTTCCCAACAAGCTAGTTGAAGGACGGCTTTCACACACACTTATCTCTCAGAACTGAGCATGTGTAGAGACTTTCGTTCATCTAGCACAAAGGGAACGGGTTGCAGGAGAAACTTTTACTCTTGTTTCTCAGTCTGTTTCCTAGTGCCGGTTTTAACTTCCTGCAGTTTTCACTGTAAAACCGAGTTGGAGCTAGTACCTCCCCATATATTTGTATGGAGTGGAGTTTGCAACTGAAAAGAAACTTAGTGTTCCCAACAAGCTAGGTGAAGGACGGCTTTCACAAACACTTAACTCTCAGAACTGAGCATGTGGAGAGACGTTCGTTCATCTAGCACAAATGGAACGGGTTGAAGGAGAAACTTTTACTCCTGTTTCTCAGTCTGTTTCCTAGTGCCGGTTTGAAGTTCCTGCAGTTTTCACTGTAAAACCGATTTGGGGCTAGTACCTCCCCATATATATGTATGGAGTGGAGTTGGCAACTGAAAAGAAACTTTGTGTTCCCAACAAGCTAGGTGAAGGACGGCTTTCACACACACACAACTTTCAGAACTGAGCATGTGGAGAGACGTTCGTTCATCTAGCACAAAGGGAACGGGTTGCAGGAAAAAAAATTACTCTTGTTTCTCAGTCTGTTTCCTAGTGCCGGTTTGAAGTTCCTGCAGTTTTCACTGTAAAACCGATTTGGGGCTAGTACCTCCCCATATATATGTATGGAGTGGAGTTTGCAACTGAAAAGGAACTTTGTGTTCCCAACAAGCTAGGTGAAGGACGGCTTTCACACACACACAACTTTCAGAATTTAGCATGTGGAGAGACGTTCGTTCATCTAGCACAAAGGGAACGGGTTGCAGGAAAAAATTTTACTCTTGTTTCTCAGTCTGTTTCCTAGTGCCGGTTTGATGTTACTGCAGTTTTCACTATAAAACCGAGTTGGAGCTAGTACCTCCCCATATATTTGTTTGGAGTGGAGTTTGCAACTGAAAAGAAACTTAGTGTTCCCAACAAGCTAGGTGAAGGACGGCTTTCACAAACACTAATCCCTCAGAACTGAGCATGTGGAGAGACGTTCTTTCATCTAGCACTAAGGGAAAGGGTTGCAGGGGAAACTTTTACTCTGGTTTCTCAGTCTGTTTCCTAGTGCCGGTTTGAAGTTCCTGCAGTTTTCACTGTAAAACCGGTTTGGAGCTTGTACCTCCCCATATATATGTATGGAGTGGAGTTTGCAACTGAAAAGAAACTTTGTGTTCCCAACAAGCTAGTTGAAGGACGGCTTTCACACACACTTATCTCTCAGAACTGAGCATGTGTAGAGACGTTCGTTCATCTAGCACAAAGGGAACGGGTTGCAGGAGAAACTTTTACTCTTGTTTCTCAGTCTGTTTCCTAGTGCCGGTTTTAACTTCCTGCAGTTTTCACTGTAAAACCGAGTTGGAGCTAGTACCTCCCCATATAATTGTATGGAGTGGAGTTTGCAACTGAAAAGAAACTTAGTGTTCCCAACAAGCTAGGTGAAGGACGGCTTTCACAAACACTTAACTCTCAGAACTGAGCATGTGGAGAGACGTTCGTTCATCTAGCACAAATGGAAAGGGTTGAAGAAGAAACTTTTACTCTTGTTTCTCAGTCTGTTTCCTAGTGCCGGTTTGAAGTTCCTGCAGTTTTCACTGTAAAACCGATTTGGGGCTAGTACCTCCCCATATATATGTATGGAGTGGAGTTGGCAACTGAAAAGAAACTTTGTGTTCCCAACAAGCTAGGTGAAGGACGGCTTTCACACACACACAACTTTCAGAACTGAGCATGTGGAGAGACGTTCGTTCATCTAGCACAAAGGGAATGGGTTGCAGGAAAAAAACTTACTCTTGTTTCTCAGTCTGTTTCCTAGTGCCGGTTTGAAGTTCCTGCAATTTTCACTGTAAAACCGTGTTGGAGCTAGTACCTCCCCATATATTTGTATGGATTGGAGTTTGCAACTGAAAAGAAACTTAGTGTTCCCAACAAGCTAGGTGAAGGACGGCTTTCACACACACACATCTTTCAGAACTGAGCATGTGGAGAGACGTTCGTTCATCTAGCACAAAGGGAACGGGTTGCAGTAGAAAATTTTACTCTGGTTTCTCAGTCTGTTTCCTAGTGCCGGTTTGAAGTTCCTGCAGTTTTCAATGTAAAACCGTGTTGGAGCTAGTACCTCCCCATATATTGTATGGCGTGATGTTTGCAACTGAATAGAAACTTAGTGTTCCCAACAAGCTAGGTGAAGGACGGCTTTCACAAACACTTATCTCTCAGACCTGAGCATGGGGAGAGACGTTCGTTCATCTAGCACTAAGGGAACGGGTTGCAGGGGAAACTTTTACTCTGGTTTCTCAGTCTGTTTCCTAGTGTGCTTTGAAGTTCCTGCAGTTTTCACTGTAAAACTGGGTTGGAGCTAGTACCTCCCCATATATATGTATGGAGTGGAGTTTGCAACTGAAAAGAAACTTTGTGTTCCCAACAAGCTAGGTGAAGGACGGCTTTCACACACACTTATCTCTCAGAACTGAGCATGTGGAGAGACGTTCGTTCATCTAGCACAAAGGGAACGGTTTGCAGGAGAAACTTTTACTCTGGTTTCTCAGTCTGTTTCCTAGTGCCGGTTTGAAGTTCCTGCAGTTTTCACTGTAAAACCGAGTTGGAGCTTCTACCTCCCCATATATATGTATGGAGTTGAGTTTGCAAATGAAAAGAAACTTTGTGTTCCCAACCATCTAGGTGAAGGACGGCTTTCACACACACTTATCTCTCAGAACTAAGCATGTGGAGAAACTTTCGGTCATATAGCACTAAGGGAACGGGATGCAGGAGAAAATTTTACTCTGGTTTCTCAGTCTGCTTCCTAGTGCCGGTTTGAAGTTCCTGCAGTTTTCACTGTAAAACCAAGTTGGAGCTAGTACCTCCCCATATATATGTATGGAGTGGAGTTTGAAACTGAAAAGAAACTTTGTGTTCCCAACAAGCTAGGTGAAGGACTGCATTCACAAACACTTATCTCTCAGAATTTAGCATGTGGAGAGACGTTCTTTCATCTAGCACAAAGGGAACTGGTTGCATTAGAAACTTTTACTGTGGTTTATCGGTCTGTTTCCTAGTGCCGGTTTAAAATTCCTACAGTTTAACTGTAAAACCGAGTTGGAGCTAGTACCTCCCCAAATATATCTATGGAGTGGAGTTTGAAACTGAAAAGAAACTTTGTGTTCTCAACAAGCTAGGTGAAGGACGGCTTTCACAAACACTTATCTCTCAGAATTTAGCATGTGGAGAGACGTTCTTTCATCTAGCACAAAGGGAACGGGTTGCATTAGAAACTTTTACTGTGGTTTCTCGGTCTCTTTCCTAGTGCCTGTTTGAAGTTCTTGCAGTTTTCACTGTAAAACCGATTTGGTGCTAGTACCTCCCCATATATATTTATGGAGTGGAGTTTGCAACTGAAAAGAAACTTTGAGTTCCCAACAAGCTAGGTGAAGGACGGCTTTCACACACACACAACATTCAGAACTGAGCATGTGGAGAGACGTTCGTTCATCTAGCACAAAGGGAACGGGTTGCAGGAAAAATATTTACTCTTGTTTCTCAGTCTGTTTCCTAGTGCCGGTTTGAATTTCCTGCAGTTTTCACTGTAAAACCGAGTTGGAGGTAGTACCTCCCCATATATTTGTATGGATTGGAGTTTGCAACTGAAAAGAAACTTAGTGTTCACAACAAGCTAGGTGAAGGACGGCTTTCACACACACTTATCTCTCAGAACTGAGCATGTGTAGATACGTTCGTTCATCTAGCACAAAGGGAACGGTTTGCAGGAAAAACTTTTACTCTGGTTTCTCAGTCTGTTTCCTAGTGCCGGTTTGAAGTTCCTGCAGTTTTCACTGTAAAACCGAGTTGGAGCTAGTACCTCCCCATATATATGTATGGAGTTGAGTTTGCAAATGAAAAGAAACTTTGTGTTCCCAACCATCTAGGTGAAGGACGGCTTTCACACACACTTATCTCTCAGAACTAAGCATGTGGAGAGACTTTCGGTCATATAGCTCTAAGGGAACGGGTTGCAGGAGAAAATTTGACTCTGGTTTCTCAGTCTGTTTCCTAGTGCCGGTTTGAAGTTCCTGCAGTTTTCACTGTAAAACCGAGTTGGAGCTAGTACCTCCCCATATATATGTATGGAGTTGAGTTTGCAAATGAAAAGAAACTTTGTGTTCCCAACCATCTAGGTGAAGGACGGCTTTCACACAAACTTATCTCTCAGAACTGAGAATGTGGAGAGACTTTCGGTCATATAGCACTAATGGAACGGGTTGCAGGAGAAAATTTTACCCTGGATTCTCAGTCTGTTTCCTAGTGCCGGTTTGAAGTTCCTGCAGATTTCACTGTAAAACCGAGTTGGAGCTAGTACCTCCCCATACATATGTATGGAGTGGAGTTTGAAACTGAAAAGAAACTTTGTGTTCCCAACAAGCTAGGTGAAGGACGGCATTCACAAACACTTATCTCTCAGAATTTAGCATCTGGAGAGACGTTCTTTCATCTAGCACAAAGGGAACTGGTTGCATTAGAAACTTTTACTGTGGTTTCTCGGTCTGTTTCCTAGTGCCGGATTGAAATTCCTACAGTTTCACTGTAAAACCGAGTTGGAGCTAGTACCTCCCCATATATATGTATGGAGTGGAGTTTGCAACTGAAAAGAAACTTTGTGTTCCCAACAAGCTAGGTGAAGGACGGCTTTCACACACACTTATCTCTCAGAACTGAGCATGTGTGGAGAAGTTCGTTCATCTAGCACAAAGGGAACGGTTTGCAGGAGAAACTTTTACTCTTGTTTCTCAGTCTGTTTCCTAGTGCCGGTTTGAAGTTCCTGCAGTTTTCACTGTAAAACCGATTTGGAGCTAGTACCTACCCATATACATGTATGGAGTGGAGTTTGCAACTGAAAAGAAACTTTGTGTTCCCAACAAGCTAGGTGAAGGACGGCTTTCACACACACACATTTTTCAGAACTGAGCATGTGGAGAGACGTTCGTTCATCTAGCACAAAGGGAACGGGTTGCAGGAGAAAATTTTACTCTGGTTTCTCAGTCTGTTTCCTAGTGCCGGTTTGAAGTTCCTGCAGTTTTCACTGTAAAACCGGGTTGGAGCTAGTACCTCCCCATATATATGTATGGAGTGGAGTTTGCAACTGAAAAGAAACTTTGTGTTCCCAACAAGCTAGGTGAAGGACGGCTTTCACACACACTTATCTCTCAGAACTGAGCATGTGTAGAGACGTTCGTTCATCTAGCACAAAGGGAACGGGTTGCAGGAAAAACTTTTACTCTGGTTTCTCAGTCTGTTTCCTAGTGCCGGTTTGAAGTTCCTGCAGTTTTCACTGTAAAACCGAGTTGGAGCTTGTACCTCCCCATATATATGTATGGAGTTGAGTTTGCAAATGAAAAGAAACTTTGTGTTCCCAACCATCTAGGTGAAGGACGGCTTTCACACACACTTATCTCTCAGAACTAAGCATGTGGAGAGACTTTCGGTCATATAGCACTAAGGGAACGGGTTGCAGGAGAAAATTTTCTCTGGTTTCTCAGTCTGTTTCCTAGTGCCGGTTTGAAGTTCCTGCAGTTTTCACTGTAAAGCCGAGTTGCAGCTAGTACCTCCCCATATATATGTATGGAGTTGAGTTTGCAAATGAAAAGAAACTTTGTGTTCCCAACCATCTAGGTGAAGGACGGCTTTCACACACACTTATCTCTCAGAACTGAGCATGTGGAGAGACTTTCGCTCATATAGCACTAAGGGAACGGGTAGCAGGAGAAAATTTTACTCTGGTTTCTCAGTCTGTTTCCTAGTGCCGGTTTGAAGTTCCTGCAGTTTTCACTGTAAAACCGAGTTGGAGCTAGTACCTCCCCATATATATGTATGGAGTGGAGGTTGAAACTGAAAAGAAACTTTGTGTTCTCAACAAGCTAGGTGAAGGACGGCTTTCACAAACACTTATCTCTCAGAATTTAGCATGTGGAGAGACGTTCTTTCACCTAGCACAAAGGGAACGGGTTGCATTAGAAACTTTTACTGTGGTTTCTCGGTCTCTTTCCTAGTGCCGGTTTGAAGTTCCTGCAGTTTTCACTGTAAACCCGAGTTGGGCTAGTACCTCCCCATATATATGTATGGATTGGAGTTTGCACCTGAAAAGAAACTGTGTGTTCCCAACAAGCGAGGTGAAGGACGGCTTTCACACACACTTATCTCTCAGAACTGAGCATGTGGAGAGACAATCGTTCATCTAGCTCATAGGAAACGGGTTGAAGGAGAAACATTTACTCTGGTTTCTCAGTCTGTTTCCTGGTGCCGGTTTGAAGTTCCTGCATTTTTCACTGTAAAACCGAGTTGGAGCTAGTACCTCCCCATATATATGTATGGAGTGGAGTTTGCAACTGAAAAGAAACTTTGTGTTCCCAACAAGCTAGGTGAAGGACGGCTTTCACACACACTTATCTCTCAGAATTGAGCATGTGGAGAGACGTTCGCTCATCTAGCACAAAGGGAACGGGTTGCAGGAGAAACTTTTACTGTGGTTTATCAGTCTGTTTCCTAGTGCCGGTTTGAAGTTCCTGCAGTTTTCACTGTAAAACCGAGTTGGAGCTAGAACCTCCCCATATATATGTATGGAGTGGAGTTTGCAAATGAAAAGAATCTTTGTGTTCCCAACAAGCTAGGTGAAGGACGGCTTTCACACACACACAACTTTCAGAACTGAGCATGTGGAGAGACGTTCGTTCATCTAGCACAAAGGGAACGGGTTGCAGGAGAAAATTTTACTCTGGTTTCTCAGTCTGTTTCCTAGTGCCGGTTTGAAGTTCCTGCAGTTTTCACTGTAAAACCGTGTTGGAGCTAGTACCTCCCCATATATTGTATGGAGTGATGTTTGCAACTGAATAGAAACTTAGTGTTCCCAACAAGCTAGGTGAAGGACGGCTTTCACAAACACTTATCTCTCAGAACTGAGCATGGGGAGAGACGTTCGTTCATCTAGCACTAAGGGAACGGGTTGTAGGGGAAACTTTTACTCTGGTTTCTCAGTCTGTTTCCTAGTGCCGGTTTGAAGTTCCTGCAGTTTTCACTGTAAAACAGGGTTGGAGCTAGTACCTCCCCATATATATGTATGGAGTGGAGTTTGCAACTGAAAAGAAACTTTGTGTTCCCAACAAGATAGGTGAAGGACGGCTTTCACACACACTTATCTCTCAGAACTGAGCATGTGTAGAGACGTTCGTTCATCTAGCACAAAGGGAACTGGTTGCATTAGAAACTTTTACTGTGGTTTCTCGGTCTCTTTCCTAGTGCAGGTTTGAAGTTCCTGCAGTTTTCACTGTAAACCCGAGTTGGAGCTAGTACCTCCCCATATATATGTATGGATTGGAGTTTGCACCTGAAAAGAAACTGTGTGTTCCCAACAAGCGAGGTGAAGGACGGCTTTCACAAACACTTATCTCTCAGAATTTAGCATCTGGAGAGACGTTCTTTCATCTAGCACAAAGGGAACTGGTTGCATTAGAAACTTTTACTGTGGTTTCTCGGTCTGTTTCCTAGTGCCGGTTTGAAATTCCTACAGTTTCACTGTAAAACAGAGTTGGAGCTAGTACCTCCCCATATATATGTATGGAGTGGAGTTTGCAACTGAAAAGAAACTTTGTGTTCCCAACAAGCTAGGTGAAGGACGGCTTTCACACACACTTATCTCTCAGAACTGAGCATGTGTGGAGACGTTCGTTCATCTAGCACAAAGGGAACGGGTTGCAGGAGAAACTTTTACTCTTGTTTCTCAGTCTGTTTCCTAGTGCCGGATTGAAGTTCCTGCAGTTTTCACTGTAAAATCGATTTGGAGCTAGTACCTACCCATATACATGTATGGAGTGGAGTTTGCAACTGAAAAGAAACTTTGTGTTCCCAACAAGCTAGGTGAAGGACGGCTTTCACACACACACATTTTTCAGAACTGAGCATGTGGAGAGACGTTCGTTCATCTAGCACAAAGGGAACGGGTTGCAGGAGAAAATTTTACTCTGGTTTCTCAGTCTGTTTCCTATTGCCGGTTTGAATTTCCTGCAGTTTTCACTGTAAAACCGAGTTGGAGCTAGTACCTCCCCATATATATGTATGGAGTTGAGTTTGCAAATGAAAAGAAACTTTGTGTTCCCAACCATCTAGGTGAAGGACGGCTTTCACACACACTTATCTCTCAGAACTAAGCATGTGGAGAGACTTTCGGTCATATAGCACTAAGGGAACGGGTTGCAGGAGAAAATTTTCTCTGGTTTCTCAGTCTGTTTCCTAGTGCCGGTTTGAAGTTCCTGCAGTATTCACTGTAAAGCCGAGTTGCAGCTAGTACCTCCCCATATATATGTATGGAGTTGAGTTTGCAAATGAAAAGAAACTTTGTGTTCCCAACCATCTAGGTGAAGGACGGTTTTCACACACACTTATCTCTCAGAACTGAGCATGTGGAGAGACTTTCGGTCATATAGCACTAAGGGAACGGGTTGCAGGAGAAAATTTTACTCTGGTTTCTCAGTCTGTTTCCTAGTGCCGGTTTGAAGTTCCTGCAGTTTTCACTGTAAAACCGAGTTGGAGCTAGTACCTCCCCATATATATGTATGGAGTGGAGGTTGAAACTGAAAAGAAACTTTGTGTTCTCAACAAGCTAGGTGAAGGACGGCTTTCACAAACACTTATCTCTCAGAATTTAGCATGTGGAGAGACTTTCTTTCATCTAGCACAAAGGGAACGGGTTGCAGGAGAAACTTTTACTGTGGTTTATCAGTCTGTTTCCTAGTGCCGGTTTGAAGTTCCTGCAGTTTTCACTGTAAAACCGAGTTGGAGCTAGAACCTCCCCATATATATGTATGGAGTGGAGTTTGCAACTGAAAAGAAACTTTGTGTTCCCAACAAGCTAGGTGAAGGACGGCTTTCACACACACACAACTTTCAGAACTGAGCATGTGGAGAGACGTTCGTTCATCTAGCACAAAGGGAATGGGTTGCAGGAAAAAAAATTACTCTTGTTTCTCAGTCTGTTTCCTAGTGCCGGTTTGAAGTTCCTGCAGTTTTCACTGTAAAACCGAGTTGGAGCTAGTACCTCCCCATATATTTTTATGGATTGGAGTTTGCAACTGAAAAGAAACTTAGTGTTCCCAACAAGCTAGTTGAAGGACGGCTTTCACACACACACATCTTTCAGAACTGAGCATGTGGAGAGACGTTCGTTCATCTAGCACAAAGGGAACTGGTTGCAGGAGAAAATTTTACTCTGGTTTCTCAGTCTGTTTCCTAGTGCCGGTTTGAAGTTCCTGCAGTTTTCACTGTAAAACCGTGTTGGAGCTAGTACCTCCCCATATATTGTATGGAGTGATGTTTGCAACTGAATAGAAACTTAGTGTTCCGAACAAGCTAGGTGAAGGACGGCTTTCACAAACACTTATCTCTCAGAACTGAGCATGGGGAGAGACGTTCGTTCATCTAGCACTAAGGGAACGGTTTGCAGGGGAAACATTTACTCTGGTTTCTCAGTCTGTTTCCTAGTGCCGGGTTGAAGTTCCTGCAGTTTTCACTGTAAAACCGAGTTGGAGCTTCTACCTCCCCATATATATGTATGGAGTTGAGTTTGCAAATGAAAAGAAACTTTGTGTTCCCAACCATCTAGGTGAAGGACGGCTTTCACACACACTTATCTCTCAGAACTAAGCATGTGGAGAAACTTTCGGTCATATAGCACTAAGGGAACGGGATGCAGGAGAAAATTTTACTCTGGTTTCGCAGTCTGCTTCCTAGTGCCGGTTTGAAGTTCCTGCAGTTTTCACTGTAAAACCGAGTTGGAGCTAGTACCTACCCATATATATGTATGGAGTGGAGTTTGAAACTGAAAAGAAACTTTGTGTTCCCAACAAGCTAGGTGAAGGACTGCATTCACAAACACTTATCTCTCAGAATTTAGCATGTGGAGAGACGTTCTTTCATCTAGCACAAATGGAACTGGTTGCATTAGAAACTTTTACTGTGGTTTCTCGGTCTGTTTCCTAGTGCCGGTTTAAAATTCCTACAGTTTAACTGTAAAACCGAGTTGGAGCTAGTACCTCCCCAAATATATGTATGGAGTGGAGTTTGAAACTGAAAAGAAACTTTGTGTTCCCAACAAGCTAGGTGAAGGACGGCTTTCACACACACACAACTTTCAGAACTGAGCATGTGGAGAGACGTTCGTTCATCTAGCACAAAGGGAACGGGTTGCAGGAGAAAATTTTACTCTGGTTTCTCAGTCTGTTTCCTAGTGCCGGTTTGAAGTTCCTGCAGTTTTCACTGTAAAACCGTGTTGGAGCTAGTACCTCCCCATATATTCTATGGAGTGATGTTTGCAACTGAATAGAAACTTAGTGTTCCCAACAAGCTAGGTGAAGGACGGCTTTCACAAACACTTATCTCTCAGAACTGAGCATGGGGAGAGACGTTCGTTCATCTAGCACTAAGGGAACGGGTTGTAGGGGAAACTTTTACTCTGGTTTCTCAGTCTGTATCCTAGTGCCGGTTTGAAGTTCCTGCAGTTTTCACTGTAAAACAGGGTTGGAGCTAGTACCTCCCCATATATATGTATGGAGTGGAGTTTGCAACTGAAAAGAAACTTTGTGTTCCCAACAAGCTAGGTGAAGGACGGCTTTCACACACACTTATCTCTCAGAACTGAGCATGTGTAGAGACGTTCGTTCATCTAGCACAAATGGAACTGGTTGCATTAGAAACTTTTACTGTGGTTTCTCGGTCTCTTTCCTAGTGCCGGTTTGAAGTTCCTGCAGTTTTCACTGTAAACCCGAGTTGGAGCTAGTACCTCCCCATATATATGTATGGATTGGAGTTTGCACCTGAAAAGAAACTGTGTGTTCCCAACAAGCGAGGTGAAGTACGGCTTTCACACACACTTATCTCTCAGAATTTAGCATCTGGAGAGACGTTCTTTCATCTAGCACAGAGGGAACTGGTTGCATTAGAAACTTTTACTGTGGTTTCTCGGTCTGTTTCCTAGTGCCGGTTTGAAATTCCTACAGTTTCACTGTAAAACAGAGTTGGAGCTAGTACCTCCCCATATATATGTATGGAGTGGAGTTTGCAACTGAAAGAAACTTTGTGTTCCCAACAAGCTAGGTGAAGGACGGCTTTCACACACACTTATCTCTCAGAACTGAGCATGTGTGGAGACGTTCGTTCATCTAGCACAAAGGGAACGGGTTGCAGGAGGAACTTTTACTCTTGTTTCTCAGTCTGTTTCCTAGTGCCGGTTTGAAGTTCCTGCAGTTTTCACTGTAAAACCGATTTGGAGCTAGTACATACCCATATACATGTATGGAGTGGATTTTGCAACTGAAAAGAAACTTTGTGTTCCCAACAAGCTAGGTGAAGGACGGCTTTCACACACACACATTTTTCAGAATTGAGCATGTGGAGAGACGTTCGTTCATCTAGCACAAAGGGAACGGGTTGCAGGAGAAAATTTTACTCTGGTTTCTCAGTCTGTTTCCTAGTGCCGGTTTGAATTTCCTGCAGTTTTCACTGTAAAACCGAGTTGGAGCTAGTACCTCCCCATATATATGTATGGAGTTGAGTTTGCAAATGAAAAGAAACTTTGTGTTCCCAACCATCTAGGTGAAGGACGGCTTTCACACACACTTATCTTTCAGAACTAAGCATGTGGAGAGACTTTCGGTCATATAGCACTAAGGGAACGGGTTGCAGGAGAAAATTTTCTCTGGTTTCTCAGTCTGTTTCCTAGTGCCGGTTTGAAGTTCCTGCAGTTTTCACTGTAAAGCCGAGTTGCAGCTAGTACCTCCCCATATATATGTATGGAGTTGAGTTTGCAAATGAAAAGAAACTTTGTGTTCCCAACCATCTAGGTGAAGGACGGTTTTCACACACACTTATCTCTCAGAACTGAGCATGTGGAGAGACTTTCGGTCATATAGCACTAAGGGAACGGGTTGCAGGAGAAAATTTTACTCTGGTTTCTCAGTCTGTTTCCTAGTGCCGGTTTGAAGTTCCTGCAGTTTTCACTGTAAAACCGAGTTGGAGCTAGTACCTCCCCATATATATGTATGGAGTGGAGGTTGAAACTGAAAAGAAACTTTGTGTTCTCAACAAGCTAGGTGAAGGACGGCTTTCACACACACACATCTTTCAGAACTGAGCATGTGGAGAGAAGTTCGTTCATCTAGCACAAAGGGAACGGGTTGCAGGAGAAAATTTTACTCTGGTTTCTCAGTCTGTTTCCTAGTGCCGGTTTGAAGTTCCTGCAGTTTTCACTGTAAAACCGTGTTGGAGCTAGTACCTCCCCATATATTGTATGGAGTGATGTTTGCAACTGAATAGAAACTTAGTGTTCCGAACAAGCTAGGTGAAGGACGGCTTTCACAAACACTTATCTCTCAGAACTGAGCATGGGGAGAGACGTTCGTTCATCTAGCACTAAGGGAACGGTTTGCAGGGGAAACTTTTACTCTGGTTTCTCAGTCTGTTTCCTAGTGCCGGTTTGAATTTCCTGCAGTTTTCACTGTAAAACAGGGTTGGAGCTAGTACCTCCCCATATATATGTATGGAGTGGAGTTTGCAACTGAAAAGAAACTTTGTGTTCCCAGCAAGCTAGGTGAAGGACGGCTTTCACACACACTTATTTCTCAGAACTGAGCATGTGTAGAGACGTTCGTTCATCTAGCACAAAGGGAACGGTTTGCAGGAGAAACTTTTACTCTGGTTTCTCAGTCTGTTTCCTAGTGCCGGGTTGAAGTTCCTGCAGTTTTCACTGTAAAACCGAGTTGGAGCTTCTACCTCCCCATATATTTGTATGGATTGGAGTTTGCAACTGAAAAGAAACTTAGTGTTCACAACAAGCTAGGTGAAGGACGGCTTTCACAAACAATTATCTCTCAGAAATGAGCATGGGGAGGACGTTCGTTCATCTAGCACTAAGGGAACGTGTTGCAGGGGAAACTTTAACTCTGGTTTCTCAGTCTGTTTCCTAGTGCCGGTTTGAAGTTCCTGCAGTTTTCACTGTAAAACCGGGTTGGAGCTAGTACCTCCCCATATATATGTATGGAGTGGAGTTTGCAACTGAAAAGAAACTTTGTGTTCCCAACAAGCTAGGTGAAGGACGGCTTTCACACACACTTATCTCTCAGAACTGAGCATGTGTAGAGACGTTCGTTCATCTAGCACAAAGGGAACGGTTTGCAGGAAAAACTTTTACTCTGGTTTCTCAGTCTGTTTCCTAGTGCCGGTTTGAAGTTCCTGCAGTTTTCACTGTAAAACCGAGTTGGAGCTAGTACCTCCCCATATATATGTATGGAGTTGAGTTTGCAAATGAAAAGAAACTTTGTGTTCCCAACCATCTAGGTGAAGGACGGCTTTCACACACACTTATCTCTCAGAACTAAGCATGTGGAGAGACTTTCGGTCATATAGCTCTAAGGGAACGGGTTGCAGGAGAAAATTTTACTCTGGATTCTCAGTCTGTTTCCTAGTGCCGGTTTGAAGTTCCTGCAGATTTCACTGTAAAACCGAGTTGGAGCTAGTACCTCCCCATACATATGTATGGAGTGGAGTTTGAAACTGAAAAGAAACTTTGTGTTCCCAACAAGCTAGGTGAAGGACGGCATTCACAAACACTTATCTCTCAGAATTTAGCATCTGGAGAGACGTTCTTTCATCTAGCACAAAGGGAACTGGTTGCATTAGAAACTTTTACTGTGGTTTCTCGGTCTGTTTCCTAGTGCCGGTTTGAAATTCCTACAGTTTCACTGTAAAACCGAGTTGGAGCTAGTACCTCCCCATATATATGTATGGATTGGAGTTTGCAACTGAAAAGAAACTTTGTGTTCCCAACAAGCTAGGTGAAGGACGGCTTTCACACACACTTATCTCTCAGAACTGAGCATGTGTGGAGACGTTCGTTCATCTAGCACAAAGGGAACGGGTTGCAGGAGAAACTTTTACTCTTGTTTCTCAGTCTGTTTCCTAGTGCCGGTTTGAAGTTCCTGCAGTTTTCACAGTAAAACCGATTTGGAGCTAGTACCTACCCATATACATGTATGGAGTGGAGTTTGCAACTGAAAAGAAACTTTGTATTCCCAACAAGCTAGGTGAAGGACGGCTTTCACACACACACATTTTTCAGAACTGAGCATGTGGAGAGACGTTCGTTCATCTAGCACAAAGGGAACGGGTTGCAGGAGAAAATTTTACTCTGGTTTCTCAGTCTGTTTCCTAGTGCCGGTTTGAAGTTCCTGCAGTTTTCACTGTAAAACCGGGTTGGAGCTAGTACCTCCCCATATATATGTATGGAGTGGAGTTTGCAACTGAAAAGAAACTTTGTGTTCCCAACAAGCTAGGTGAAGGACGGCTTTCACACACACTTATCTCTCAGAACTGAGCATGTGTAGAGACGTTCGTTCATCTAGCACAAAGGGAAAGGGTTGCAGGAGAAACTTTTACTCTGGTTTCTCAGTCTGTTTCCTAGTGCCGGTTTGAAGTTCCTGCAGTTTTCACTGTAAAACCGAGTTGGAGCTAGTACCTCCCCATATATATGTATGGAGTTGAGTTTGCAAATGAAAAGAAACTTTGTGTTCCCAACCATCTAGGTGAAGGACGACTTTCACACACATTTACCTCTCAGAACTAAGCATGTGGAGAGACTTTCGGTCATATAGCACTAAGGGAACGGGTTGCAGAAGAAAATTTTCTCTGGTTTCTCAGTCTGTTTCCTAGTGCCGGTTTGAAGTTCCTGCAGTTTTCACTGTAAAGCCGAGTTGCAGCTAGTACCTCCCCATATATATCTATGGAGTTGAGTTTGCAAATGAAAAGAAACTTTGTGTTCCCAACCATCTAGGTGAAGGACGGCTTTCACACACACTTATCTCTCAGAACTGAGCATGTGGAGAGACTTTCGGTCATATAGCACTAAGGGAACGGGTTGCAGGAGAAAATTTTACTCTGGTTTCTCAGTCTGTTTCCTAGTGCCGGTTTGAAGTTCCTGCAGTTTTCACTGTAAAACCGAGTTGGAGCTAGTACCTCCCCATATATATGTATGGAGTGGAGGTTGAAACTGAAAAGAAACTTTGTGTTCCCAACAAGCTAGGTGAAGGACGGCATTCACAAACAATAATCTCTCAGAATTTAGCATGTGGAGAGACGTTCTTTCATCTAGCACAAAGGGAAATGTTTGTATTAGAAACTTTTATTGTGGTTTCTCGGTCTGTTTCCTAGTGCCGGATGAAATTCCTACAGTTTCACTGTAAAACGGAGTTGGAGCTAGTACCTCCCCATATATATGTATGGAGTGGAGTTTGAATCTGAAAAGAAACTTTGTGTTCTCAACAAGCTAGGTGAAGGACGGCTTTCACAAACACTTATCTCTCAGAATTTAGCATGTGGAGAGACGTTCTTTCATCTAGCACAAAGGGAACGGTTTGCATTAGAAACTTTTACTGTGGTTTCTCGGTCTCTTTCCTAGTGCCGGTTTGAAGTTCCTGCAGTTTTCACTGTAAACCCGAGTTGGAGCTAGTACCTCCCCATATATATGTATGGATTGGAGTTTGCACCTGAAAAGAAACTGTGTGTTCCCAACAAGCGAGTTGAAGGACGGCTTTCACACACACTTATCTCTCAGAACTGAGCATGTGGAGAGACAATCGTTCATCTAGCTTATAGGAAACGGGTTGAAGGAGAAACATTTACTCTGGTTTCTCAGTCTGTTTCCTGGTGCCGGTTTGAAGTTCCTGCATTTTTCACTGTAAAACCGAGTTGGAGCTAGTACCTCCCCATATATATGTATGGAGTGGAGTTTGCAACTGAAAAGAAACTTTGTGTTCCCAACAAGCTAGGTGAAGGACGGCTTTCACACACACTTATCTCTCAGAATTGAGCATGTGGAGAGACGTTCGCTCATCTAGCACAAAGGGAACGGGTTGCAGGAGAAACTTTTACTGTGGTTTATCAGTCTGTTTCCTAGTGCCGGTTTGAAGTTCCTGCAGTTTTCACTGTAAAACCGAGTTGGAGCTAGAACCTCCCCATATATATGTATGGAGTGGAGTTTGCAACTGAAAAGAAACTTTGTGTTCCCAACAAGCTAGGTGAAGGACGGCTTTCACACACACTTATCTCTCAGAACTGAGCATGTGGAGAGACGATCGTTCATCTAGCACAAAGGGAACGGGTTGCAGGAGAAACTTTTACTCTGTTTTCTCAGTCTGTTTCCTAGTGCCGGTTTGAAGTTCTTGCAGTTTTCACTGTAAAACCGAGTTGGAGCTAATACCTCCCCATATATATGTATGGAGTGGAGTTTGCAACTGAAAAGAAACTTTGTGTTCCCAACAAGCTAGGTGAAGGACGGCTTTCACACACACTTATCTCTCAGTACCGAGCATGTGCAGAGACCTTCGTTCATCTAACACAAAGGGAAAGTTTTGCAGAAGAAACTTTACTGTGGTTTCTCAGTCTGTTTCCTAGTGCCGGTTTGAAGTTCCTGCAGTTTTCACTGTAAAACCTGGTTGGAGCTAGTACCTCCCCATATATATGTATGGAGTGGAGTTTGCAAATGAAAAGAAACTTTGTGTTCCCAACAAGCTAGGTGAAGGACGGCTTTCACACACACTTATCTCTCAGAACTGAGCATGTGGAGAGACGTTCGTTCATCTAGCACAAAGGGAACGGGTTGCAGGAGAAACTTTTACTCTGGTTTCTCAGTCTGTTTCCTAGTGCCGGTTTGAAGTTCCTGCAGTTTTCACTGTAAAACCGAGTTGGAGCTAGTACCTCCCCATATATATGTATGGAGTGGAGTTTGCAACTGAAAAGAAACTTTGTGTTCCCAACAAGCTAGGTGAAGGACGGCTTTCACACACACTTATCTCTCAGAACTGAGCATGTGGAGAGACGTTCGTTCATCTAGCACAAAGGGAACGGGTTGCAGGAGAAACTTTTACTCTTGTTTCTCAGTCTGTTTTCTAGTGCCGGTTTGAAGTTCCTGCAGTTTTCACTGTAAAACAGATTTGGAGCTAGTACCTCCCCATATATATGTATGGAGTGGAGTTTGCAACTGAAAAGAAACTTTGTGTTCCCAACAAGCTAGGGGAAGGACGGCTTTCACACACACACATCTTTCAGAACTGAGCATGTGGAGAGACGTTCGTTCATCTAGCACAAAGGGAACGGATTGCAGGAGAAACTTTACTGTGGTTTCTCAGTCTGTTTCCTAGTGCCGGTTTGATGTTCCTGCAGTTTTCACTGTAAACCCGAGTTGGAGCTAGTACCTCCCCATATATATGTATGGAGTGGAGTTTGCAACTGAAAAGAAACTTTGTGTTCCCAACAAGCTAGGTGAAGGAAGGCTTTCACACACACTTATCTCTCAGAACTGAGCATGTGGAGAGACGTTCGTTCATCTAGCACAAAGGGAACGGGTTGCAGGAGAAACTTTTATTCTTGTTTCTCAGTCTGTTTCCTAGTGCCGGTTTGAAGTTCCTGCAGTTTTCACTGTAAAACAGTTTTGGAGCTAGTACCTCCCCATATATATGTATGGAGTGGAGTTTGCAACTGAAAAGAAACTTTGTGTTCCCAACAAGCTAGGGGAAGGACGGCTTTCACACACACACATCTTTCAGAACTGAGCATGTGGAGAGACGTTCGTTCATCTAGCACAAAGGGAACGGGTTGCAGGAGAAACTTTACTGTGGTTTCTCAGTCTGTTTCCTAGTGCCGGTTTGATGTTCCTGCAGTTTTCACTGTAAACCCGAGTTGGAGCTAGTACCTCCCCATATATATGTATGGAGTGGAGTTTGCAACTGAAAAGAAACTTTGTGTTCCCAACAAGCTAGGTGAAGGACAGCTTTCACACACACTTATCCCTCAGAACTGAGCATGTGGAGAGACGTTCGTTCATCTAGCACATTGGAAAATGGTTGCAGGGGAAACTTTTACTCTGGTTTCTCAGTTTGTTTGCTAGTGCTGGTTTGAAGTTCCTGCAGTTTTCACTGTAAAACCGAGTTGGAGCTAGTACCTCCCCATATATATGTATGGAGTGGAGTTTGCAACTGAAAAGAAACTGTGTGTTCCCAACAAGCTAGGTGAAGGACGGCTTTCACACACACTTATCTCTCAGAACTGAGCATGTGGAGAGACGATCGTTCATCTAGCACATAGGAAACGGTTTGCAGGAGAAACTTTTTCTCTGGTTTCTCAGTCTGTTTCCTAGTGCCGGTTTGAATTTCCTGCAGTTTTCACTGTAAAATCTGGTTGGAGCTTGTACCTCCCCATATATATGTATGGAGTGGAGTTTGCAACTGAAAAGAAACTGTGTGTTCCCAACAACCTAGGTGAAGGACGGCTTTAACACACACTTATCTCTCAGAACTGAGCATGTGGAGAGACGTTCGCTCATCTAGCACAAAGGGAACGGGTTGCAGGAGAAACTTTTACTGTGGTTTCTCAGTCTGTTTCCTAGTGCCGGTTTGAAGTTCCTGCAGTTTTCACTGTAAAACCGAGTTGGAGCTAGTACCTCCCCATATATATGTATGGAGTGGAGTTTGCAACTGAAAAGAAACTTTGTGTTCCCAACAAGCTAGGTGAAGGACGGCTTTCACACACACTTATCTCTCAGAACTGAGCATGTGGAGAGGCGATCGTTCATCTAGCACATAGGAAACGGTTTGCAGGAGAAACTTTTACTCTGGTTTCTCAGTCTGTTTCCTAGTGCCGGTTTGAAGTTCCTGCAGTTTTCACTGTAAAACCTGTTTGGAGCTTGTACCTCCCCATATATATGTATGGAGTGGAGTTTGCAACTGAAAAGAAACTGTGTGTTCCCAACAAGCTAGGTTAAGGACGGCTTTCACAAACACTTATCTCTCAGAACTGAGCATGAGGAGAGACGTTCGCTCATCTAGCACAAAGGGAACGGGTTGAAGGAGAAACTTTTACTGTGGTTTCTCAGTCTGTTTCCTAGTGCCGGTTTGAAGTTCCTGCAGTTTTCACTGTAAAACCGAGTTGGAGCTAGTACCTCCCCATAAATATGTATGGATTGGAGTTTGCAACTGAAAAGAAACTTTGTGTTCCCAACAAGCTAGGTGAAGGACGGCTTTCACACACAATTATCTCTCAGAACTGAGCATGTGGAGAGACGTTCGTTCATCTAGCACAAAGGGAACGGGTTGCAGGAGAAACTTTTACTGTGGTTTCTCAGTCTGTTTCCTAGTGCCGGTTTGAAGTTCCTGCATTTTTCACTGTAAAACCGAGTTGGAGCTAGTACCTCCCCATATATATGTATGGAGTGGAGTTTGCAACTGAAAAGAAACTGTGTGTTCCCAACAAGCTAGGTGAAGGACGGCTTTCACACACACTTATCTCTCAGAACTGAACATGTGGAGAGACGATCGTTCATCTAGCACATAGGAAACGGGTTGCAGGAAAAACTTTTTCTCTGGTTTCTCAGTCTGTTTCCTAGTGCCGGTTTGAATTTCCTGCAGTTTTCACTGTAAAATCTGGTTGGAGCTTGTACCTCCCCATATATATGTATGGAGTGGAGTTTGCAACTGAAAAGAAACTGTGTGTTCCCAACAACCTAGGTGAAGGACGGCTTTAACACACACTTATCTCTCAGAACTGAGCATGTGGAGAGACGTTCGCTCATCTAGCACAAAGGGAACGGGTTACAGGAGAAACTTTTACTCTGGTTTCTCAGTCTGTTTCCTAGTGCCGGTTTGAAGTTCCTGCAGTTTTCACTGTAAAACCGAGTTGGAGCTAGTACCTCCCCATATATATGTATGGAGTGGAGTTTGCAACTGAAAAGAAACTTTGTGTTCCCAACAAGCTAGGTGAAGGACGGCTTTCACACACACTTATCTCTCAGAACTGAGCATGTGGAGAGACGATCGTTCATCTAGCACATAGGAAACGGTTTGCAGGAGAAACTATTACTCTGGTTTCTCAGTCTGTTTCCTAGTTCCGGTTTGAAGTTCCTGCAGTTTTCACTGTAAAACCTGTTTGGAGCTTGTACCTCCCCATATATATGTATGGAGTGGAGTTTGCAACTGAAAAGAAACTGTGTGTTCCCAACAAGCTAGGTGAAGGACGGCTTTCACAAACACTTATCTCTCAGAACTGAGCATGTGGAGAGACGTTCGCTCATCTAGCACAAAGGGAACGGGTTGCAGGAGAAACTTTTACTGTGGTTTCTCAGTCTGTTTCCTAGTGCCGGTTTGAAGTTCCTGCAGTTTTCACTGTAAAACCGAGTTGGAGCTAGTACCTCCCCATAAATATGTACGGATTGGAGTTTGCAACTGAAAAGAAACTTTGTGTTCCCAACAAGCTAGGTGAAGGACGGCTTTCACACACAATTATCTCTCAGAACTGAGCATGTGGAGAGACGTTCGTTCATCTAGCACAAAGGGAACGGGTTGCAGGAGAAACTTTTACTGTGGTTTCTCAGTCTGTTTCCTAGTGCCGTTTTGAAGTTCCTGCATTTTTCACTGTAAAACCGAGTTGGAGCTAGTACCTCCCCATATATATATATGGAGTGGAGTTGGCAACTGAAAAGAATCTTTGTGTTCCCAACAAGCTAGGTGAAGGACGGCTTTCACACAAACTTATCTCTCAGAACTGAGCATGTGGAGAGACGTTCGTTCATCTAGCACAAAGGGAACGGGTTGCAGGGGAAACTATTAATCTGGTTTCTTAGTCTGTTTGCTAGTGCTGGTTTGAAGTTCCTGCAGTTTTCACTGTAAAAGCGAGTTGGAGCTAGTACCTCCCCATATATATGTATGGAGTGGAGTTTCCACCTGAAAAGAAACTGTGTGTTCCCAACAAGCTAGGTGAAGGACGGCTTTCACACACACTTATCTCTCAGAACTGAGCATGTGGAGAGACGATCGTTCATCTAGCACATAGGAAACGGTTTGCAGGAGAAAATTTTACTCTGGTTTCTCAGTCTGTTTCCTAGTGCCGGTTTGAAGTTCCTGCAGTTTTCACTGTAAACCCGAGTTGGAGCTAGTACCTCCCCATATATATGTATGGAGTGGAGTTTGCAACTGAAAAGGAACTTTGTGTTCCCAACAAGCTAGGTGAAGGACGGCTTTCACACACACTTATCTCTCAGAACTGAGCATGTGGAGAGACGTTCGTTCATCTAGCACAAAGGGAACGGGTTGCAGGAGAAACTTTTACTGTGGTTTCTCAGTCTGTTTCCTAGTGCCGGTTTGAAGTTCCTGCAGTTTTCACTGAAAAACCGAGTTGGAACTAGTACCTCCCCATATATATGTATGGAGTGGAGTTTGCAACTGAAAAGAAACTTTGTGTTCCCAACAAGCTAGGTGAAAGACGGCTTTCACACACACTTATCTCTCAGAACTGAGCATGTGGAGAGACGTTCGTTCATCTAGCACAAAGGGAACGGGTTGCAGGAGAAACTTTTACTCTGGTTTCTCAGTCTGTTTCCTAGTGCCGGTTTGAAGTTCCTGCAGTTTTCACTGTAAAACCGATTTGGAGCTAGTACCTCCCCATATATATGTATGGAGTGGAGTTTGCAACTGAAAAGAATCTGTGTGTTCCCAACAAGCTAGGTGAAGGACGGCTTTCACACACACTTATCTCTCAGAACTGAGCATGTGGAGAGACGATCGTTCATCTAGCACATAGGAAACGGTTTGCAGGAGAAACTTTTACTCTGGTTTCTCAGTCTGTTTCCTAGTGCCGGTTTGAAGTTCCTGCAGTTTTCACTGTAAAACCGATTTGGAGCTTGTACCTCCCCATATATATGTATGGAGTGGAGTTTGCAAGTGAAAAGAAACTTTGTGTTCCCAAAAAGCTAGGTGAAGGACGGCTTTCACACACACTTATCTCTCAGAACTGAGCATGTGGAGAGACGTTCGCTCATGTAGCACAAAGGGAACGGGTTGCAGGAGAAACTTTTACTGTGGTATCTCAGTCTGTTTCCTAGTGCCGGTTTGAAGTTCCTGCAGTTTTCACTGTAAAACCGTGTTGGAGCTAGTACCTCCCCATATATATGTATGGAGTGGAGTTTGCAAATGAAAAGAAACTTTGTGTTCCCAACAAGCTAGGTGAAGGACGGCTTTCACACACACTTATCTCTCAGTACTGAGCATGTGGAGAGACCTTCGTTCATCTAACACAAAGGGAATGTTTTGCAGAAGAAACTTTACTGTGGTTTCTCAGTCTGTTTCCTAGTGCCGGTTTGAAGTTCCTGCAGTTTTCACTGTAAAACCTGGTTGGAGCTAGTACCTCCCCATATATATGTATGGAGTGGAGTTTGCAAATGAAAAGAAACTTTGTGTTCCCAACAAGCTAGGTGAAGGACGGCTTTCACACACACTTATCTCTCAGAACTGAGCATGTGGAGAGACGTTCGTTCATCTAGCACAAAGGGAACGGGTTGCAGGAGAAACTTTTACTCTGGTTTCTCAGTCTGTTTCCTAGTGCCGGTTTGAAGTTCCTGCAGTTTTCACTGTAAAACCGAGTTGGAGCTAGTACCTCCCCATATATATGTATGGAGTGCAGTTTGCAACTGAAAAGAAACTTTGTGTTCCCAACAAGCTAGGTGAAGGACGGCTTTCACACACACTTATCTCTCAGAACTGAGCATGTGGAGAGACGTTCGTTCATCTAGCACAAAGGGAACGGGTTGCAGGAGAAACTTTTACTCTTGTTTCTCAGTCTGTTTCCTAGTGCCGGTTTGAAGTTCCTGCAGTTTTCACTGTAAAACAGATTTGGAGCTAGTACCTCCCCATATATATGTATGGAGTGGAGTTTGCAACTGAAAAGAAACTTTGTGTTCCCAACAAGCTAGTGGAAGGACGGCTTTCACACACAAACATCTTTCAGAACTGAGCATGTGGAGAGACGTTCGTTCATCTAGCACAAAGGGAACGGGTTGCAGGAGAAACTTTACTGTGGTTTCTCAGTCTGTTTCCTAGTGCCGGTTTGATGTTCCTGCAGTTTTCACTGTAAACCCGAGTTGGAGCTAGTACCTCCCCATATATATGTATGGAGTGGAGTTTGCAACTGAAAAGAAACTTTGTGTTCCCAACAAGCTAGGTGAAGGACGGCTTTCACACACACTTATCTCTCAGAACTGAGCATGTGGAGAGACGTTCGTTCATCTAGCACAAAGGGAACGGGTTGCAGGAGAAACTTTTATTCTTGTTTCTCAGTCTGTTTCCTAGTGCCGGTTTGAAGTTCCTGCAGTTTTCACTGTAAAACAGATTTGGAGCTAGTACCTCCCCATATATATGTATGGAGTGGAGTTTGCAACTGAAAAGAAACTTTGTGTCCCAACAAGCTAGGGGAAGGACGGCTTTCACACACACACATCTTTCAGAACTGAGCATGTGGAGAGACGTTCGTTCATCTAGCACAAAGGGAACGGGTTGCAGGAGAAACTTTACTGTGGTTTCTCAGTCTGTTTCCTAGTGCCGGTTTGATGTTCCTGCAGTTTTCACTGTAAACCCGAGTTGGAGCTAGTACCTCCCCATATATATGTATGGAGTGGAGTTTGCAACTGAAAAGAAACTTTGTGTTCCCAACAAGCTAGGTGAAGGACAGCTTTCACACACACTTATCCCTCAGAACTGAGCATGTGGAGAGACGTTCGTTCATCTAGCACATTGGAAAATGGTTGCAGGGGAAACTTTTACTCTGGTTTCTCAGTTTGTTTGCTAGTGCTGGTTTGAAGTTCCTGCAGTTTTCACTGTAAAACCGAGTTGGAGCTAGTACCTCCCCATATATATGTATGGAGTGGAGTTTGCAACTGAAAAGAAACTGTGTGTTCCCAACAAGCTAGGTGAAGGACGGCTTTCACACACACTTATCTCTCAGAACTGAGCATGTGGAGAGACGATCGTTCATCTAGCACATAGGAAACGGTTTGCAGGAGAAACTTTTTCTCTGGTTTCTCAGTCTGTTTCCTAGTGCCGGTTTGATTTTCCTGCAGTTTTCACTGTAAAATCTGGTTGGAGCTTGTACCTCCCCATATATATGTATGGAGTGGAGTTTGCAACTGAAAAGAAACTGTGTGTTCCCAACAACCTAGCTGAAGGACGGCTTTAACACACACTTATCTCTCAGAACTGAGCATGTGGAGAGACGTTCGCTCATCTAGCACAAAGGGAACGGGATGCAGGAGAAACTTTTACTGTGGTTTCTCAGTCTGTTTCCTAGTGCCGGTTTGAAGTTCCTGCAGTTTTCACTGTAAAACCGAGTTGGAGCTAGTACCTCCCCATATATATGTATGGAGTGGAGTTTGCACCTGAAAAGAAACTTTGTGTTCAAAACAAGCTAGGTGAAGGACGGCTTTCACAAACACTTATCTCTCAGAACTGAGCATGAGGAGAGACGTTCGCTCATCTAGCACAAAGGGAACGGGTTGCAGGGGAAACTTTTACTGTGGTTTCTCAGTCTGTTTCCTAGTGCCGGTTTGAAGTTCCTGCAGTTTTCACTGTAAAACCGAGTTGGAGCTAGTACCTCCCCATAAATATGTATGGATTGGAGTTTGCAACTGAAAAGAAACTTTGTGTTCCCAACAAGCTAGGTGAAGGACGGCTTTCACACACAATTATCTCTCAGAACTGAGCATGTGGAGAGACGTTCGTTCATCTAGCACAAAGGGAACGGGTTGCAGGAGAAACTTTTACTGTGGTTTCTCAGTCTGTTTCCTAGTGCCGGTTTGAAGTTCCTGCATTTTTCACTGTAAAACCGAGTTGGAGCTAGTACCTCCCCATATATATGTATGGAGTGGAGTTTGCAACTGAAAAGAAACTGTGTGTTCCCAACAAGCTAGGTGAAGGACGGCTTTCACACACACTTATCTCTCAGAATTGAACATGTGGAGAGACGATCGTTCATCTAGCACATAGGAAACGGGTTGCAGGAGAAACTTTTTCTCTGGTTTCTCAGTCTGTTTCCTAGTGCCGGTTTGAATTTCTTGCAGTTTTCACTGTAAAATCTGGTTGGAGCTTGTACCTCCCCATATATATGTATGGAGTGGAGTTTGCAACTGAAAAGAAACTGTGTGTTCCCAACAACCTAGGTGAAGGACGGCTTTAACACACACTTATCTCTCAGAACTGAGCATGTGGAGAGACGTTCGCTCATCTAGCACAAAGGGAACGGGTTGCAGGAGAAACTTTTACTCTGGTTTCTCAGTCTGTTTCCTAGTGCCGGTTTGAAGTTCCTGCAGTTTTCACTGTAAAACCGAGTTGGAGCTAGTACCTCCCCATATATATGTATGGAGTGGAGTTTGCAACTGAAAAGAAACTTTGTGTTCCCAACAAGCTAGGTGAAGGACGGCTTTCACACACACTTATCTCTCAGAACTGAGCATGTGGAGAGACGATCGTTCATCTAGCACATAGGAAACGGTTTGCAGGAGAAACTATTACTCTGGTTTCTCAGTCTGTTTCCTAGTGCCGGTTTGAAGTTCCTGCATTTTTCACTGTAAAACCTGTTTGGAGCTTGTACCTCCCCATATATATGTATGGAATGGAGTTTGCAACTGAAAAGAAACTGTGTGTTCCCAACAAGCTAGGTGAAAGACGGCTTTCACACACACTTATCTCTCAGAACTGAGCATGTGGAGAGACGTTCGCTCATCTAGCACAAAGGGAACGGGTTGCAGGAGAAACTTTTACTGTGGTTTCTCAGTCTGTTTCCTAGTGCCGGTTTGAAGTTCCTGCAGTTTTCACTGTAAAACCGAGTTGGAGCTAGTACCTCCCCATAAATATGTATGGATTGGAGTTTGCAACTGAAAAGAAACTTTGTGTTCCCAACAAGCTAGGTGAAGGACGGCTTTCACACACAATTATCTCTCAGAACTGAGCATGTGGAGAGACGTTCGTTCATCTAGCACAAAGGGAACGGGTTGCAGGAGAAACTTTTACTGTGGTTTCTCAGTCTGTTTCCTAGTGCCGTTTTGAAGTTCCTGCATTTTTCACTGTAAAACCGAGTTGGAGCTAGTACCTCCCCATATATATGTATGGATTGGAGTTGGCAACTGAAAAGAATCTTTGTGTTCCCAACAAGCTAGGTGAAGGACGGCTTTCACACAAACTTATCTCTCAGAACTGAGCATGTGGAGAGACGTTCGTTCATCTAGCACAAAGGGAACGGGTTGCAGGGGAAACTATTACTCTGGTTTCTTAGTCTGTTTGCTAGTGCTGGTTTGAAGTTCCTGCAGTTTTCACTGTAAAAGCGAGTTGGAACTTGTACCTCCCCATATATATGTATGGAGTGGAGTTTGCACCTGAAAAGAAACTGTGTGTTCCCAACAAGCTAGGTGAAGGACGGCTTTCACACACACTTATCTCTCAGAACTGAGCATGTGGAGAGACGATCGTTCATCTAGCACATAGGAAACGGTTTGCAGGAGAAAATTTTACTCTGGTTTCTCAGTCTGTTTCCTAGTGCCGGTTTGAAGTTCCTGCAGTTTTCACTGTAAACCCGAGTTGGAGCTAGTACCTCCCCATATATATGTATGGAGTGGAGTTTGCAACTGAAAAGGAACTTTGTGTTCCCAACAAGCTAGGTGAAGGACGGCTTTCACACACACATATCTCTCAGAACTGAGCATGTGGAGAGACGTTCGTTCATCTAGCACAAATGGAACGGGTTGCAGGAGAAACTTTTACTGTGGTTTCTCAGTCTGTTTCCTAGTGCCGGTTTGAAGTTCCTGCAGTTTTCACTGAAAAACCGAGTTGGAACTAGTACCTCCCCATATATATGTATGGAGTGGAGTTTGCAACTGAAAAGAAACTTTGTGTTCCCAACAAGCTAGGTGAAAGACGGCTTTCACACACACTTATCTCTCAGAACTGAGCATGTGGAGAGACGTTCGTTCATCTAGCACAAAGGGAACGGGTTGCAGGAGAAACTTTTACTCTGGTTTCTCAGTCTGTTTCCTAGTGCCGGTTTGAAGTTCCTGCAGTTTTCACTGTAAAACCGATTTGGAGCTAGTACCTCCCCATATATATGTATGGAGTGGAGTTTGCAACTGAAAAGAATCTGTGTTTTCCCAACAAGCTAGGTGAAGGACGGCTTTCACACACACTTATCTCTCAGAACTGAGCATGTGGAGAGACGATCGTTCATCTAGCACATAGGAAACGGTTTGCAGGAGAAACTTTTACTCTGGTTTCTCAGTCTGTTTCCTAGTGCCGGTTTGAAGTTCCTGCAGTTTTCACTGTAAAACCGATTTGGAGCTTGTACCTCCCCATATATATGTATGGAGTGGAGTTTGCAAGTGAAAAGAAACTTTGTGTTCCCAAAAAGCTAGGTGAAGGACGGCTTTCACACACACTTATCTCTCAGAACTGAGCATGTGGAGAGACGTTCGCTCATGTAGCACAAAGGGAACGGGTTGCAGGAGAAACTTTTACTGTGGTATCTCAGTCTGTTTCCTAGTGCCGGTTTGAAGTTCCTGCAGTTTTCACTGTAAAACCGTGTTGGAGCTAGTACCTCCCCATATATATGTATGGAGTGGAGTTTGCAAATGAAAAGAAACTTTGTGTTCCCAATTAGCTTGGTGAAGGACGGCTTTCACACACACTTATCTCTCAGAACTGAGCATGTGGAGAGACGTTCTTTCATCTAGCACAAAGGGAACAGTTTGCAGGAGAAACTTTTACTCTGGTTTCTCAGTCTGTTTCCTAGTACCGGTTTGAAGATCCTGCAGTTTTCACTGTAAAACCGAGTTGGAGCTGGTACCTCCCCATATATATGTATGGAGTGGAGTTTGCAACTGAAAAGAAACTTTGTGTTCCCAACAAGCTAGGTGAAGGACGGCTTTCACACACACTTATCTCTCAGAACTGAGCATGTGGAGAGACGTTCCTTCATCTAGCACAAAGGGAACGGGTTGCAGGGGAAACTTTTACTCTGGTTTCTCAGTCTGTTTCCTAGTGCCGATTCGAATTTCCTGCAGTTTTCACTATAAAACCGAGTTGGAGCTAGTACCTCCCCATATATATGTATGGAGTGGAGTTTGCAACTGAAAAGAAACTTTGTGTTCCCAACAAGCTAGTTGAAGGACGGCTTTCACACACAATTATCTCTCAGAACTGAGCATGTGGAGAAACGTTCATTCATCTATCACAAAGGGAACGGGTTGCAGGAGAAACATTTAATCTGGTATCTCAGTCTGTTTCCTAGTGCCGGTTTGAAGTTCTTGCAGTTTTCACTGTAAAACAGTGTTGGAGCTAGTACCTCCCCATATACATGTATGGAGTGGAGTTTGCAACTGAAAAGAAACTTTGTGTTCCCAACAAGCTAGGTGAAGGACGGCTTTCACACACACATATCTTTCAGAACTGAGCATGTGGAGAGACGTTCGTCCATCTAACACAAAGGGAACGGGTTGCAGGAGAAACTTTACTGTGGTTTCTCAGTCTGTTTCCTAGTGCCGGTTTGAAGTTCCTGCAGTTTTCACTGTAAACCCGAGTTGGAGCTAGTACCTCCCCATATATATGTATGGAGTGGAGTTTGCAACTGAAAAGAAACTTTGTGTTCCCAACAAGCTAGGTGAAGGACGGCTTTCACACACACTTATCTCTCAGAACTGAGCATGTGGAGAGACGTTCGTTCATCTAGCACATAGGAAACGGGTTGCAGGGGAAACTATTACTCTGGTTTCTCAGTCTGTTTGCTAGTGCTGGTTTGAAGTTCCTGCAGTTTTCACTATAAAACCGAGTTGGAGCTAGTACATCCCCATATATATGTATGGAGTGGAGTTTGCAACTGAAAAGAAACTTTGTGTTCCCAACAAGCTAGTTGAAGGACGGCTTTCACACACACTTATCTCTCAGAAATGAGCATGTGGAGAGACGTTCGTTCATCTAGCACAAAGGGAACGGGTTGCAGGAGAAACTTTTACTCTGGTTTCTCAGTCTGTTTCCTAGTGCCGGTTTGAAGTTCTTCCAGTTTTCACTGTAAAACACAGTTGGAGCTAGTACCTCCCCATATATATGTATGGAGTGGAGTTTGCAACTGAAAAGAAACTTTGTGTTCCCAACAAGCTAGGTGAAGTTCGGCTTTCACACACACTTATCTCTCAGATCTGAGCATGTGGAGAGACGTTCGTTCATCTAACACAAAGGGAACGGGTTGCATGTCAAACTTTACTGTGGTTTCTCAGTCTGTTTCCTAGTGCCGGTTTGAAGTTCCTACAGTTTTCACTGTAAAACCTGGTTGGAGCTAGTACCTATCCATATATATGTATGGAGTGGAGTTTGCAACTGAAAAGAAAATTTGTGTTCCCAACAAGCTAGGTGAAGGACGGCTTTCACACACACTTATCTCTCAGAACTGAGCATGTGGAGAGACGTTCGTTCATCTAGCACAAATGGAACGGGTTGCAGGAGAAATTTTACTCTGGTTTCTCAGTCTGTTTCCTAGTGCCGGTTTGAAGTTCCTGCAGTTTTCACTGTAAAACCGAGTTGCAGCTAGTATCTCCCCATATATATATGTATGGAGTGGAGTTTGCAACTGAAAAGAAACTTTGTGTTCCCAACCATCTAGGTGAAGGACGGCTTTCACACACACATATCTCTCAGAACTGAGCATGTGGAGAGACGTTCGTTCATCTAACACAAAGGGAACGGGTTGCAGGAGAAACTTTACTGTGGTTTCTCAGTCTGTTTCCTAGTGCCGGTTTGAAGTTCCTGCAGTTTTCACTGTAAACCCGAGTTGGAGCTAGTACCTCCCCATATATATGTATGGAGTGGAGTTTGCAACTGAAAAGAAACTTTGTGTTCCCAACAAGCTAGGTGAAGGACGGCTTTCACACACACTTATCTCTCAGAACTGAGCATGTTGAGAGACGTTCCTTCATCTAGCACATAGGAAACGGGTTGCAGGGGAAACTATTACTCTGGTTTCTCAGTCTGTTTGCTAGTGCTGGTTTGAAGTTACTGCAGTTTTCACTGTAAAACCGAGTTGGAGCTAGTACCTCCCCATATATATGTATGGAGTGGAGTTTGCAACTGAAAAGAAACTGTGTGTTCCCAACAAGCTAGGTGAAGGACGGCTTTCACACACACTTATCTCTCAGAACTGAGCATGTGGAGAGACGATCGTTCATCTAGCACATAGGAAACGGTTTGCAGGAGAATATTTTACTCTGGTTTCTCAGTCTGTTTCCTAGTGCCGGTTTGAAGTTCCTGCAGTTTTCACTGTAAAACCGAGTTGGAGCTAGTACCTCCCCATATATATGTATGGAGTGGAGTTTGCAACTGAAAAGAATCTTTGTGTTCCCAACAAGCTAGGTGAAGCACGGCTTTCACACACACTTATCTCTCAGAACTGAGCATGTGGAGAGACGTTCGTTCATCTAGCACAAAGGGAACGGGTTGCAGGAGAAACTTTTACTCTGGATTCTCAGTATTTTTCCTAGTGCCGGTTTGAAGATCCTGCAGTTTTCACTGTAAAACCGATTTGGAGCTAGTACCTCCCCATATATATGTATGGAGTGGAGTTTGTAACTGAAAAGAATCTTTGTGTTCCCAACAAGCTAGGTGAAGGACGGCTTTCACACACACCTATCTCTCAGAACTGAGCATGTGGAGAGACGTTCGTTCATCTAGCACAAAGTGAACGGGTTGCAGGTGAAACTTTTACTCTGGTTTCTCAGTCTGTTTCCTAGTGCCGATTCGAATTTCCTGCAGTTTTCACTGTAAAACCGAGTTGGAGCTAGTACCTCCCCATATATATGTATGGAGTGGAGTTTGCAACTGAAAAGAAACTTTGTGTTCCCAACAAGCTAGTTGAAGGACGGCTTTCACACACACTTATCTCTCAGAACTGAGCATGTGGAGAGACGTTCGTTCATCTAGCACAAAGGGAACGGGTTGCAGGAGAAACTTTTACTCTGGTTTCTCAGTCTGTTTCCTAGTGCCGGTTTGAAGTTCTTGCAGTTTTCACTGTAAAACACAGTTGGAGCTAGTACCTCACCATATATATGTATGGAGTGGTGTTTGCAACTGAAAAGAAACTTTGTGTTCCCAACAAGCTAGGTGAAGGTCGGCTTTCACACACACTTATCTCTCAGAACTGAGCATGTGGAGAGACGTTCGTTCATCTAACACAAAGGGAACGGGTTGCATGACAAACTATACTGTGGTTTCTCAGTCTGTTTCCTAGTGCCTGTTTGAAGTTCCTGCAGTTTTCACTGTAAAACCGAGTTGGAGCTAGTACATCCCCATGTATATGTATGGAGTGGAGTTTGCAACTGAAAAGAAACTTTGTGTTCCCAACAAGCTAGGTGAAGGACGGCTTTCACACACACTTATCTCTCAGAACTGAGCATGTGGAGAGACGTTCGTTCATCTAGCACAAAGGGAACGGTTTGCAGGAAAACTTTTACTCTTGTTTCTCAGTCTGTTTCCTAGTGCCGGTTTGAAGTTCCTGCAGTTTTCACTGTAAAAGAGATTTGGAGCTAGTACCTCCCCATATATATGTATGGAGTGGAGTTTGCAACTGAAAAGGGACTTTGTGTTCCCAACAAGCTAGGTTAAGGACGGCTTTCACACACACACATTTTTCAGAACTGAGCATGTGGAGAGACATTCGTTCATCTAGCACAAATGGAACGGGTTGCAGGAGAAACTTTTACTCTGGTTTCTCAGTCTGTTTCCTAGTGCCGGTTTGAAGTTCTTCCAGTTTTCACTGTAAAACACAGTTGGAGCTAGTACCTCCCCATATATATGTATGGAGTGGAGTTTGCAACTGAAAAGAAACTTTGTG
The DNA here is from genome assembly GCF_036321535.1 of Camelus dromedarius. Classification (NCBI taxonomy): domain Eukaryota; kingdom Metazoa; phylum Chordata; class Mammalia; order Artiodactyla; family Camelidae; genus Camelus; species Camelus dromedarius. The sequence continues at coordinate 1,616,649 of NW_026989819.1, read as the reverse complement.
TTCCCAACAAGCTAGGTGAAGTTCGGCTTTCACACACACTTATCTCTCAGATCTGAGCATGTGGAGAGACGTTCGTTCATCTAGCACAAAGGGAACGGGTGGCAGGAGAAAATTTTACTCTGGTTTCTCAGTCTGTTTCCTAGTGCCGGTTTGAAGTTCCTGCAGTTTTCCCTGTAAAACCGAGTTGGAGCTAGTTCCTCCCCATATATTTGTATGGAGTGGAGTTTGCAACTGAAAAGAAACTTTGTGTTCCCAACAAGCTAGGTGAAGGACGGCATTCACACACAATTATCTCTCAGAACTGAGCATGTGTAGAGACGTTCGTTCATCTAGCACAAAGGGAACGGGTTGCAGGAAAAACTTTTACTCTGGTTTCTCAGTCTGTTTCCTAGTGCCGGTTTGAAGTTCCTGCAGTTTTCACTGTAAAACCGAGTTGGAGCTAGTACCTCCCGATATATATGTATGGAGTTGAGTTTGCAAATGAAAAGAAACTTTGTGTTCCCAACCATCTAGGTGAAGGACGGCTTTCACACACACTTATCTCTCAGAACTAAGCATGTGGAGAGACTTTCGGTCATATAGCACTAAGGGAACGGGTTGCAGGAGAAAATTTTACTCTGGTTTCTCAGTCTGTTTCCTAGTGCCGGTTTGAAGTTCCTGCAGTTTTCACTGTAAAGCCGAGTTGCAGCTAGTACCTCCCCCTATATATGTATGGAGTGGAGTTTGCAACTGAAAAGAAACTTTGTGTTCCCAACAAGCTAGGTGAAGTACGGCTTTCACACACACTAATCTCTCAGAACTGAGCATGTGGAGAGACCTTCGTTCATCTAGCACATAGGAAACGGGTTTGGGGGGGAAACTTTTACTCTGGTTTCTCAGTCTGTTTGCAAGTGCTGGTTTGAATTTCCTTCAGTTTTCACTGTAAAACCGAGTTGGAGCTAGTACCACCCCATATATATGTATGGAGTGGAGTTTGCAACTGAAAAGAAACTTTGTGTTCCCAACAAGCTAAGTGAAGTACGGCTTTCACACACACATATCTCTCAGAACTGAGCAAGTGGAGAGACGTTCGTTCATCTAGCACAAATGGAACGGGTTGCAGGAGAAACTTTTACTGTGGTTTCTCATTGTGTTTCCTACTGCCGGTTTGAAGTTCCTGCAGTTTTCACTGTAAAACCGAGTTGCAGCTAGTACCTCCCCATATATATGTATGGAGTGGAGTTTGCAACTGAAAAGAAACTTTGTGTTCCCAACAAGCTAGGTGAAGGACGGCTTTCACACACACTTATTTCTCAGATCTGAGCATGTGGAGAGACGTTCGTTCATCTAGCACAAAGTGAACGGGTTGCAGGAGAAACTTTTACTCTGGTTTCTCAGTCTGTTTCCTAGTGCCGGTTTGAACTTCCTGCAGTTTTCACTGTAAAACCGAGTTGGAGCTAGTACCTCCCCATATATATGTATGGAGTGGAGTTTGCAACTGAAAAGAAACTTTGTGTTCCCAACAAGTTGGTGAAGGACGGCTTTCACACACACTTATCTCTCAGAACTGAGCATGTGGAGAGACGTTCGCTCATCTAGCACAAAGGGAACGGGTTGCAGGAGAAACTTTTACTGTGGTTTATCAGTCTGTTTCCTAGTGCCGGTTTCAAGTTCCTGCAGTTTTCACTGTAAAACCGAGTTGGAGCTACAACCTCCCCATATATATGTATGGAGTGGAGTTTGCAACTGAAAAGAAACTTTGTGTTCCCAACAAGCTAGGTGAAGGACGGCTTTCACACACACTTATCCCTCAGAACTGAGCATGTGGAGAGACGATCGTTCATCTAGCACAAAGGGAACGGGTTGCAGGAGAAACTTTTACTCTGTTTTCTCAGTCTGTTTCCTAGTGCCGGTTTGAAGTTCTTGCAGTTTTCACTGTAAAACCGAGTTGGAGCTAGGACCTCCCCATATATATGTATGGAGTGGAGTTTGCAACTGAAAAGAAACTTTGTGTTACCAACAAGCTAGGTGAAGGACGGCTTTCACACACACTTATCTCTCAGAACTGAGCATGTGGAGAGACGTTCGTTCATCTAGCACAAATGGAACGGGTTGCAGGAGAAACTTTTACTCTGGTTTCTCAGTCTGTTTCCTAGTGCCGGTTTGAAGTTCCTGCAGTTTTCACTCTAAAACCGAGTTGGAGCTAGTACCTCCCCATATATATGTATGGAGTGGAGTTTGCAACTGAAAAGAAACTTTGTGTTCCCAACAAGCTAGGTGAAGGACGGCTTTCACACACACTTATCTCTCAGAACTGAGCATGTGGAGAGACGTTCGTTCATCTAGCACAAAGGGAACGGGTTGCAGGAGAAACTTTTACTCTGGTTTCTTAGTCTGTTTCCAAGTGCCGATTCGAATTTCCTGCAGTTTTCACTGTAAAACCGAGTTGGAGCTAGTACCTCCCCATATATATGTATGGAGTGGAGTTTGCAACTGAAAAGAAACTTTGTGTTCCCAACAAGCTAGGTGAAGGACGGCTTTCACACACACACATCTTTCAGAACTGAGCATGTGGAGAGACTTTTGTTCAACTAGCACAAATGGAACGGGTTGCAGGAGAAACTTTACTGTGGTTTCTCAGTCTGTTTCCTAGTGCCGGTTTGAAGTTCCTGCAGTTTTCACTGTAAACCCGAGTTGGAGCTAGTACCTCCCCATATATATGTATGGAGTGGAGTTTGCAACTGAAAAGAAACTTTGTGTTCCCAACAAGCTAGGTGAAGGACGGATTTCACACACACATATCTCTCAGAACTGAGCAAGTGGAGAGACGTTCGTTCATCTAGCACAAATGGAACGGGTTGCAAGAGAAACTTTTACTGTGGTTTCTCAGTGTGTTTCCTACTGCCGGTTTGAAGTTCCTGCAGTTTTCACTGTAAAACCGAGTTGGAGCTAGTACCTCCCCATATATATGTATGGAGTGGAGTTTGCAACTGAAAAGAAACTTTGTGTTCCCAACAAGCTAGGTGAAGGACGGCTTTCACACACAATTATCTCTCAGATCTGAGCATGTGGAGAGACGTTCGTTCATCTAGCACAAAGTGAACGGGTTGCAGGAGAAACTTTTACTCTGGTTTCTCAGTCTGTTTCCTAGTGCCGGTTTGAAGTTCCTGCAGTTTTCACTGTAAAACCGAGTTGGAGCTAGTACCTCCCCATATATATGTATGGAGTGGAGTTTGCAACTGAAAAGAAACTTTGTGTTCCCAACAAGCTAGGTGAAGGACGGCTTTCACACACACTTATCTCTCAGAACTGAGCATGTGGAGAGACGTTCGCTCATCTAGCACAAAGGGAACGGGTTGCAGGAGAAACTTTTACTGTGGTTTATCAGTCTGTTTCCTAGTGCCGGTTTCAAGTTCCTGCAGTTTTCACTGTACAACCGAGTTGGAGCTACAACCTCCCCATATATATGTATGGAGTGGAGTTTGCAACTGAAAAGAAACTTTGTGTTCCCAACAAGCTAGGTGAAGGACGGCTTTCACACACACTTATCCCTCAGAACTGAGCATGTGGAGAGACGTTCGTTCATCTAGCACAAATGGAACGGGTTGCAGGAGAAACTTTTACTCTGGTTTCTCAGTCTGTTTCCTAGTGCCGGTTCGAATTTCCTGCAGTTTTCACTGTAAAACCGAGTTGGAGCTAGTACCTACCCATATATATGTATGGAGTGGAGTTTGCAACTGAAAAGAAACTTTGTGTTCCCAACAAGCTAGGTGAAGGACGGCTTTCACACACACTTATCTCTCAGAACTGAGCATGTGGAGAGACGATCGTTCATCTAGCACAAAGTGAACGGGTTGCAGGAGAAACTTTTACTCTGGTTTCTCAGTCTGTTTCCTAGTGCCGGTTTGAAGTTCCTGCAGTTTTCACTGTAAAACCGAGTTGGAGCTAGTACCTCCCCATATATATGTATGGAGTGGAGTTTGCAACTGAAAAGAAACTTTGTGTTCCCAACAAGCTAGGTGAAGGACGGCTTTCACACACACTTATCTCTCAGAACTGAGCATGTGGAGAGACGTTCGCTCATCTAGCACAAAGGGAACGGGTTGCAGGAGAAACTTTTACTGTGGTTTATCAGTCTGTTTCCTAGTGCCGGTTTCAAGTTCCTGCAGTTTTCACTGTAAAACCGAGTTGGAGCTACAACCTCCCCATATATATGTATGGAGTGGAGTTTGCAACTGAAAAGAAACTTTGTGTTCCCAACAAGCTAGGTGAAGGACGGCTTTCACACACACTTACCCCTCAGAACTGAGCATGTGGAGAGACGTTCGTTCATTTAGCACAAATGGAACGGGTTGCAGGAGAAACTTTTACTCTGGTTTCTCAGTCTGTTTCCTAGTGCCGGTTCGAATTTCCTGCAGTTTTCACTGTAAAACCGAGTTGGAGCTAGTACCTACCCATATATATGTATGGAGTGGAGTTTGCAACTGAAAAGAAACTTTGTGTTCCCAACAAGCTAGGTGAAGGACGGCTTTCACACACACTTATCTCTCAGAACTGAGCATGTGGAGAGACGATCGTTCATCTAGCACAAAGGGAACGGGTTGCAGGAGAAACTTTTACTCTGTTTTCTCAGTCTGTTTCCTAGTGCCGGTTTGAAGTTCTTGCAGTTTTCACTGTAAAACCGAGTTGGAGCTAGGACCTCCCCATATATATGTATGGAGTGGAGTTTGCAACTGAAAAGAAACTTTGTGTTACCAACAAGCTAGGTGAAGGTCGGCTTTCACACACACTTATCTCTCAGAACTGAGCATGTGGAGAGACGTTCGTTCATCTAGCACAAAGGGAACGGGTTGCAGGAGAAACTTTTACTCTGGTTTCTCAGTCTGTTTCCTAGTGCCGGTTTGAAGTTCCTGCAGTTTTCACTGTAAAACCGAGTTGGAGCTAGTACCTCCCCATATATATGTATGGAGTGGAGTTTGCAACTGAAAAGAAACTTTGTGTTCCCAACAAGCTAGGTGAAGGACGGCTTTCACACACACTTATCTCTCAGAACTGAGCATGTGGAGAGACGTTCGTTCATCTAGCACAAAGGGAACGGGTTGCAGGAGAAACTTTTACTCTGGTTTCTTAGTCTGTTTCCAAGTGCCGATTCGAATTTCCTGCAGTTTTCACTGTAAAACCGAGTTGGAGCTAGTACCTCCCCATATATATGTATGGAGTGGAGTTTGCAACTGAAAAGAAACTTTGTGTTCCCAACAAGCTAGGTGAAGGACGGCTTTCACACACACACATCTTTCAGAACTGAGCATGTGGAGAGACGTTCGTTCAACTAGCACAAAGGGAACGGGTTGCAGGAGAAACTTTACTGTGGTTTCTCAGTCTGTTTCCTAGTGCCGGTTTGAAGTTCCTGCAGTTTTCACTGTAAAACCGAGTTGCAGCTAGTACCTCCCCATATATATGTATGGAGTGGAGTTTGCAACTGAAAAGAAACTTTGTGTTCCCAACAAGCTAGGTGAAGGACGGCTTTCACACACACTTATCTCTCAGAACTGAGCATGTGGAGAGACGTTCGTTTATCTAGCACATAGGAAACGGGTTGCAGGGGAAACTTTTTCTCTGGTTTCTCAGTCTGTTTGCTAGTGCTGGTTTGAAGTTCCTGCAGTTTTCACTGTAAAACCGAGTTGGAGCTAGTACCTACCCATATATATGTATAGAGTGGAGTTTGCAACTGAAAAGAAACTATGTTTTCCCAACAAGCTAGGTGAAGGACGGCTTTCACACACACTTATCTCTCTGAACTGAGCATGTGGAGAGACGATCGTTCATCTAGCACATAGGAAACGGTTTGCAGGAGAAACTTTTACTCTGGTTTCTCAGTCTGTTTCCTAGTGCCGGTTTGAAGTTCCTGCAGTTTTCACTGTAAAACCGAGTTAGAGCTTGTACCTCCCCATATATATGTATGGAGTGGAGTTTGCAACTGAAAAGAAACTTTGTGTTCTCAAAAAGCTAGGTGAATGACGGCTTTCACACACACTTATCTCTCAGAACTGAGCATGTAGAGAGACGTTCGCTCATGTAGCACAAAGGGAACGGGTTGCAGGGAAACTTTAACTGTGGTTTCTCAGTCTGTTTCCTAGTGCCGGTTTGAAGTTCCTGCAGTTTTCACTGTAAAACCGAGTTGGAGCTAGTACCTCCCCATATATATGTATGGAGTGGAGTTTGCAACTGAAAAGAAACTTTGTGTTCCCAATAAGCTAGGTGAAGGACGGCTTTCATACACACTTATCTCTCAGAACTGAGCATGTGGAGAGACGTTCGTTCATCTAGCACAAATGGAACGTGTTGCAGGGGAAACTTTACTGTGGTTTCTCAGTCTGTTTCCTAGTGCAGGTTTGAAGTTCCTGCAGTTTTCACTGTAAACCCGAGTTGGAGCTAGTACCTCCCCATATATATGTATGGAGTGGAGTTTGCAACTGAAAAGAAACTTTGTGTTCCCAACAAGCTAGGTGAAGTACGGCTTTCACACACACTAATCTCTCAGAACTGAGCATGTGGAGAGACGTTCGTTCATCTAGCACATAGGAAACGGGTTTGGGGGGGAAACTTTTACTCTGGTTTCTCAGTCTGTTTGCTAGTGCTGGTTTGAATTTCCTTCAGTTTTCACTGTAAAACCGAGTTGGAGCTAGTACCACCCCACATATATGTATGGAGTGGAGTTTGCAACTGAAAAGAAACTTTGTGTTCCCAACAAGCTAGGTGAAGGACGGCTTTCACACACAATATCTCTCAGAACTGAGCAAGTGGAGTGACGTTCGTTCATCTAGCACAAATGGAACGGGTTGCAGGAGAAACTTTTACTGATGTTTCTCAGTGTGTTTCCTACTGCCGGTTTGAATTTCCTGCAGTTTTCACTGTAAAACCGAGTTGCAGCTAGTACCTCCCCATATATATGTATGGAGTGGAGTTTGCAACTGAAAAGAAACTTTGTGTTCCCAACAAGCTAGGTGAAGGACGGCTTTCACACACTTATCTCTCAGATCTGAGCATGTGGAGTGACGTTCGTTCATCTAGCACAAAGTGAACGGGTTGCAGGGGAAACTTTTACTCTGGTTTCTCAGTCTGTTTCCTATTGCCGGTTTGAAGTTCCAGCAGTTTTCACTGTAAAACCGAGTTGGAGCTAGTACCTCCCCATATATATGTATGGAGTGGAGTTTGCAACTGAAAAGAAACTTTGTGTTCCCAACAAGCTAGGTGAAGGACGGCTTTCACACACACTTATCTCTCAGAACTGAGCATGTGGAGAGACGTTCGCTCATCTAGCACAAAGGGAACGGGTTGCAGGAGAAACTTTTACTGTGGTTTATCAGTCTGTTTCCTAGTGCCGGTTTGAAGTTCCTGCAGTTTTCACTGTAAAACCGAGTTGGAGCTACAACCTCCCAATATATATGTATGGAGTGGAGTTTGCAACTGAAAAGAAACTTTGTGTTCCCAACAAGCTAGGTGAAGGACGGCTTTCACACACACTTATCCCTCAGAACTGAGCATGTGGAGAGACGTTCGTTCATCTAGCAAAAAGGGAACGGGTTGCAGGAGAAACTTTTACTCTGGTTTCTCAGTCTGTTTCCTAGTGCCGGTTCGAATTTCCTGCAGTTTTCACTGTAAAACCGAGTTAGAGCTTGTACCTCCCCATATATATGTATGGAGTGGAGTTTGCAACTGAAAAGAAACTTTGTGTTCTCAAAAAGCTAGGTGAATGACGGCTTTCACACACACTTATCTCTCAGAACTGAGCATGTAGAGAGACGTTCGCTCATGTAGCACAAAGGGAACGGGTTGCAGGGAAACTTTAACTGTGGTTTCTCAGTCTGTTTCCTAGTGCCGGTTTGAAGTTCCTGCAGTTTTCACTGTAAAACCGAGTTGGAGCTAGTACCTCCCCATATATATGTATGGAGTGGAGTTTGCAACTGAAAAGAAACTTTGTGTTCCCAATAAGCTAGGTGAAGGACGGCTTTCATACACACTTATCTCTCAGAACTGAGCATGTGGAGAGACGTTCGTTCATCTAGCACAAATGGAACGTGTTGCAGGGGAAACTTTACTGTGGTTTCTCAGTCTGTTTCCTAGTGCAGGTTTGAAGTTCCTGCAGTTTTCACTGTAAACCCGAGTTGGAGCTAGTACCTCCCCATATATATGTATGGAGTGGAGTTTGCAACTGAAAAGAAACTTTGTGTTCCCAACAAGCTAGGTGAAGTACGGCTTTCACACACACTAATCTCTCAGAACTGAGCATGTGGAGAGACGTTCGTTCATCTAGCACATAGGAAACGGGTTTGGGGGGGAAACTTTTACTCTGGTTTCTCAGTCTGTTTGCTAGTGCTGGTTTGAATTTCCTTCAGTTTTCACTGTAAAACCGAGTTGGAGCTAGTACCACCCCACATATATGTATGGAGTGGAGTTTGCAACTGAAAAGAAACTTTGTGTTCCCAACAAGCTAGGTGAAGGACGGCTTTCACACACAATATCTCTCAGAACTGAGCAAGTGGAGTGACGTTCGTTCATCTAGCACAAATGGAACGGGTTGCAGGAGAAACTTTTACTGATGTTTCTCAGTGTGTTTCCTACTGCCGGTTTGAATTTCCTGCAGTTTTCACTGTAAAACCGAGTTGCAGCTAGTACCTCCCCATATATATGTATGGAGTGGAGTTTGCAACTGAAAAGAAACTTTGTGTTCCCAACAAGCTAGGTGAAGGACGGCTTTCACACACTTATCTCTCAGAACTGAGCATGTGGAGAGACGTTCGTTCATCTAGCAAAAAGGGAACGGGTTGCAGGAGAAACTTTTACTCTGGTTTCTCAGTCTGTTTCCTAGTGCCGGTTCGAATTTCCTGCAGTTTTCACTGTAAAACCGAGTTGGAGCTAGTACCTCCCCATATATATGTATGGAGTGGAGTTTGCAACTGAAAAGAAACTTTGTGTTCCCAACAAGCTAGGTGAAGGACGGCTTTCACACACACTTATCTCTCAGAACTGAGCATGTGGAGAGACGATCGTTCATCTAGCACAAAGGGAACGGGTTGCAGGAGAAACTTTTACTCTGTTTTCTCAGTCTGTTTCCTAGTGCCGGTTTGAAGTTCTTGCAGTTTTCACTGTAAAACCGAGTTGGAGCTAGGACCTCCCCATATATATGTATGGAGTGGAGTTTGCAACTGAAAAGAAACTTTGTGTTACCAAAAAGCTAGGTGAAGGACGGCTTTCACACACACTTATCTCTCAGAACTGAGCATGTGGAGAGACGTTCGTTCATCTAGCACAAAGGGAACGGGTTGCAGGAGAAACTTTTACTCTGGTTTCTCAGTCTGTTTCCTAGTGCCGGTTTGAAGTTCCTGCAGTTTTCACTGTAAAACCGAGTTGGAGCTAGTACCTCCCCATATATATGTATGGAGTGGAGTTTGCAACTGAAAAGAAACTTTGTGTTCCCAACAAGCTAGGTGAACGACGGCTTTCACACACACTTATCTCTCAGAACTGAGCATGTGGAGAGACGTTCGTTCATCTAGCACAAAGGGAACGGGTTGCAGGAGAAACTTTTACTCTGGTTTCTTAGTCTGTTTCCAAGTGCCGATTCGAATTTCCTGCAGTTTTCACTGTAAAACAGAGTTGGAGCTAGTACCTCCCCATATATATGTATGGAGTGGAGTTTGCAACTGAAAAAAAACTTTGTGTTCCCAACAAGCAAGGTGAAGGACGGCTTTCACACACACACATCTTTCAGAACTGAGCATGTGGAGAGACGTTCGTTCATCTAGCACAAAGGGAACGGGTTGCAGGAGAAACTTTACTGTGGTTTCTCAGTCTGTTTCCTAGTGCCGGTTTGAAGTTCCTGCAGTTTTCACTGTAAACACGAGTTGGAGCTAGTACCTCCCCATATATATGTATGGAGTGGAGTTTGCAACTGAAAAGAAACTTTGTGTTCCCAACAAGCTAGGTGAAGGACGGCTTTCACACACACTTATCTCTCAGAACTGAGCATGTGGAGAAACGTTCGTTCATCTAGCACATAGGAAACGGGTTGCAGGGGAAACTTTTACTCTGGTTTCTCAGTCTGTTTGCTAGTGCTGGTTTGAAGTTCCTGCAGTTTTCACTGTAAAACCGAGTTGGAGCTAGTACCTCCCCATATATATGTATAGAGTGGAGTTTGCAACTGAAAAGAAACTATGTTTTCCCTACAAGCTAGGTGAAGGGCGGCTTTCACACCCACTTATCTCTCAGAACTGAGCATGTGGAGAGACGATCGTTCATCTAGCACATAGGAAACGGTTTGCAGGAGAAACTTTTACTCTGGTTTCTCAGTCTGTTTCCTAGTGCCGGTTTTAAGTTCCTGCAGTTTTCACTGTAAAACCGAGTTGCAGCTAGTACCTCCCCATATATATGTATGGAGTGGAGTTTGCAACTGAAAAGAAACTTTGTGTTCCCAACAAGCTAGGTGAAGGACGGCTTTCACACACACTTATCTCTCAGATCTGAGCATGTGGAGTGACGTTCGTTCATCTAGCACAAAGTGAACGGGTTGCAGGGGAAACTTTTACTCTGGTTTCTCAGTCTGTTTCCTATTGCCGGTTTGAAGTTCCAGCAGTTTTCACTGTAAAACCGAGTTGGAGCTAGTACCTCCCCATATATATGTATGGAGTGGAGTTTGCAACTGAAAAGAAACTTTGTGTTCCCAACAAGCTAAGTGAAGGACGGCTTTCACACACACTTATCTCTCAGAACTGAGCATGTGGAGAGACGTTCGCTCATCTAGCACAAAGGGAACGGGTTGCAGGAGAAACTTTTACTGTGGTTTATCAGTCTGTTTCCTAGTGCCGGTTTGAAGTTCCTGCAGTTTTCACTGTAAAACCGAGTTGGAGCTACAACCTCCCAATATATATGTATGGAGTGGAGTTTGCAACTGAAAAGAAACTTTGTGTTCCCAACAAGCTAGGTGAAGGACGGCTTTCACACACACTTATCCCTCAGAACTGAGCATGTGGAGAGACGTTCGTTCATCTAGCAAAAAGGGAACGGGTTGCAGGAGAAACTTTTACTCTGGTTTCTCAGTCTGTTTCCTAGTGCCGGTTCGAATTTCCTGCAGTTTTCACTGTAAACACGAGTTGGAGCTAGTACCTCCCCATATATATGTATGGAGTGGAGTTTGCAACTGAAAAGAAACTTTGTGTTCCCAACAAGCTAGGTGAAGGACGGCTTTCACACACACTTATCTCTCAGAACTGAGCATGTGGAGAAACGTTCGTTCATCTAGCACATAGGAAACGGGTTGCAGGGGAAACTTTTACTCTGGTTTCTCAGTCTGTTTGCTAGTGCTGGTTTGAAGTTCCTGCAGTTTTCACTGTAAAACCGAGTTGGAGCTAGTACCTCCCCATATATATGTATAGAGTGGAGTTTGCAACTGAAAAGAAACTATGTTTTCCCTACAAGCTAGGTGAAGGGCGGCTTTCACACCCACTTATCTCTCAGAACTGAGCATGTGGAGAGACGATCGTTCATCTAGCACATAGGAAACGGTTTGCAGGAGAAACTTTTACTCTGGTTTCTCAGTCTGTTTCCTAGTGCCGGTTTGAAGTTCCTGCAGTTTTCACTGTAAAAACGAGTTGGAGCTTGTACCTCCCCATATATATGTATGGAGTGGAGTTTGCAACTTAAAAGAAACTTTGTGTTCCCAACAAGCTAGGTGAAGGACGGCTTTCACACACACTTATCTCTCAGAACTGAGCATGTGGAGAGACGTTCCTTCATCTAGCACAAAGGGAACGTGTTGCAGGGGAAACTTTTACTCTGGTTTCTCAGTCTGTTTCCCAGTGCCGATTCGAATTTCCTGCAGTTTTCACTGTAAAACCGATTTGGAGCTAGTACCTCCCCATATATATGTATGGATTGGAGTTTGCAACTGAAAAGAAACTTTGTGTTCCCAACAAGCTAGTTGAAGGACGGCTTTCACACACAATTATCTCTCAGAACTGAGCATGTGGAGAGACGTTCATTCATCTAGCACAAAGGGAACGGGTTGCAGGAGAAACATTTAATCTGGTATCTCAGTCTGTTTCCTAGTGCCTGTTTGAAATTCTTGCAGTTTTCACTGTAAAACAGAGTTGGAGCTAGTACCTCCCCATATACATGTATGGAGTGGAGTTTGCAACTGAAAAGAAACTTTGTGTTCCCAACAAGCTAGGTGAAGGACGGCTTTCACACACACATATCTCTCAGAACTGAGCATGTGGAGAGACGTTCGTTCATCTAACACAAAAAGAACGGGTTGCAGGAGAAACTTTACTGTTGTTTCTCAGTCTGTTTCCTAGTGCCGGTTTGAAGTTCCTGCAGTTTTCACTGTAAAACCGAGTTGGAGCTAGTACCTCCCCATATATATGTATGGATTGGAGTTTGCAACTGAAAAGAAACTTTGTGTTCCCAACAAGCTAGGTGAAGGACGGCTTTCACACACATACATCTTTCAGAACTGAGCATGTGGAGAGACATTCGTTCATCTAGCACAAAGGGAACGGGTTGCAGGAGAAACTTTACTGTGGTTTCTCAGTCTGTTTCCTAGTGCCGGTTTGAAGTTCCTGCAGTTTTCACTGTAAACGCGAGGTGGAGCTATTACCTCCCCATATATATGTATGGAGTGGAGTTTGCAACTGAAAAGAAACTTTGTGTTCCCAACAAGCTAGGTGAAGGACGGCTTTCACACACACTTATCTCTCAGAACTGAGCATGTGGAGAGACGTTCGTTCATCTAGCACATAGGAAACGGGTTGCAGGGAAACTTTTACTCTGGTTTCTCCGTCTGTTTGCTAGTGCTGGTTTGAAGTTCCTGCAGTTTTCACTGTAAAACCGAGTTGGAGCTTGTACCTCCCCATATATATGTATAGAGTGGAGTTTGCAACTGAAAAGAAACTATGTTTTCCCAACAAGCTAGGTGAAGGACGGCTTTCACACCCACTTTTCTCTCAGAACTGAGCATGTGGAGAGACGATCGTTCATCTAGCACATAGGAAACGGTTTGCAGGAGAAACTTTTACTCTGGTTTCTCAGTCTGTTTCCTAGTGCCGGTTTGAAGTTCCTGCAGTTTTCACTGTAAAACCGAGTTGGAGCTTGTACCTCCCCATATATATGTATGGAGTGGAGTTTGCAACTGAAAAGAAACTTTGTGTTCTCAAAAATCTAGGTGAAGGACGGCTTTCACACACACTTATCTCTCAGAAATGAGCATGTGGAGAGACGTTCGCTCATGTAGCACAAAGGGAACGGGTTGCAGGGAAACTTTTACTGTGGTTTCTCAGTCTGTTTCCTAGTGCCGGTTTTAAGTTCCTGCAGTTTTCACTGTAAAACCGAGTTGGAGCTAGTACCTCCCCATATATATGTATGGAGTGGAGTTTGCAACTGAAAAGAAACTTTGTGTTCCCAATAAGCTAGGTGAAGGACGGCTTTCACACACACTTATCTCTCAGAACTGAGCATGTGGAGAGACGTTCGTTCATCTAGCACAAAGGGAACAGTTTGCAGGAGAAACTTTTACTCTGGTTTCTCAGTCTGTTTCCTAGTGCCGGTTTGAAGATCCTGCAGTTTTCACTGTAAAACCGAGTTGGAGCTAGTACCTCCCCATATATATGTATGGAGTGGAGTTTGCAACTTAAAAGAAACTTTGTGTTCCCAACAAGCTAGGTGAAGGACGGCTTTCACACACACTTATCTCTCAGAACTGAGCATGTGGAGAGACGTTCCTTCATCTAGCACAAAGGGAACGTGTTGCAGGGGAAACTTTTACTCTGGTTTCTCAGTCTGTTTCCTAGTGCCGATTCGAATTTCCTGCAGTTTTCACTGTAAACCGAGTTGGAGCTAGTACCTCCCCATATATATGTATGGAGTGGAGTTTGCAACTGAAAAGAAACTTTGTGTTCCCAACAAGCTAGTTGAAGGACGGCTTTCACACACAATTATCTCTCAGAACTGAGCATGTGGAGAGACATTCATTCATCTAGCACAAATGGAACGGGTTGCAGGAGAAACTTTTACTCTGGTTTCTCAGTCTGTTTCCTAGTGCCGGTTTGAAGTTCCTGCAGTTTTCACTGTAAAACCGAGTTGGAGCTAGTACCTCCCCATATATATGTATGGAGTGGAGTTTGCAACTGAAAAGAAACTTTGTGTTCCCAACAAGCTAGGTGAAGGACGGCTTTCACACACACTTATCTCTCAGAACTGAGCATGTGGAGAGACGTTCGTTCATCTAGCACAAAGGGAACGGGTTGCAGGAGAAACTTTTACTCTGGTTTCTCAGTCTGTTTCCTAGTGCCGGTTTGAAGATCCTGCAGTTTTCACTGTAAAACCGAGTTGGAGCTAGTACCTCCCCATATATATGTATGGAGTGGAGTTTGCAACTTAAAAGAAACTTTGTGTTCCCAACAAGCTAGGTGAAGGACGGCTTTCACACACACTTATCTCTCAGAACTGAGCATGTGGAGAGACGTTCCTTCATCTAGCACAAAGGGAACGTGTTGCAGGGGAAACTTTTACTCTGGTTTCTCAGTCTGTTTCCTAGTGCCGATTCGAATTTCCTGCAGTTTTCACTGTAAACCGAGTTGGAGCTAGTACCTCCCCATATATATGTATGGAGTGGAGTTTGCAACTGAAAAGAAACTTTGTTTTCCCAACAAGCTAGTTGAAGGACGGCTTTCACACACAATTATCTCTCAGAACTGAGCATGTGGAGAGACATTCATTCATCTAGCACAAATGGAACGGGTTGCAGGAGAAACTTTTACTCTGGTTTCTCAGTCTGTTTCCTAGTGCCGGTTTGAAGTTCCTGCAGTTTTCACTGTAAAACCGAGTTGGAGCTAGTACCTCCCCATATATATGTATGGAGTGGAGTTTGCAACTGAAAAGAAACTTTGTGTTCCCAACAAGCTAGGTGAAGGACGGCTTTCACACACACTTATCTCTCAGAACTGAGCATGTGGAGAGACGTTCGTTCATCTAGCACAAAGGGAACGGGTTGCAGGAGAAACTTTTACTCTGGTTTCTTAGTCTGTTTCCAAGTGCCGATTCGAATTTCCTGCAGTTTTCACTGTAAAACCGAGTTGGAGCTAGTACCTCCCCATATATATGTATGGAGTGGAGTTTGCAACTGAAAAAAAACTTTGTGTTCCCAACAAGCAAGGTGAAGGACGGCTTTCACACACACACATCTTTCAGAACTGAGCATGTGGAGAGACGTTCGTTCATCTAGCACAAAGGGAACGGGTTGCAGGAGAAACTTTACTGTGGTTTCTCAGTCTGTTTCCTAGTGCCGGTTTGAAGTTCCTGCAGTTTTCACTGTAAACCCGAGTTGGAGCTAGTACCTCCCCATATATATGTATGGAGTGGAGTTTGCAACTTAAAAGAAACTTTGTGTTCCCAACAAGCTAGGTGAAGGACGGCTTTCACACACACTTATCTCTCAGAACTGAGCATGTGGAGAAACATTCGTTCATCTAGCACATAGGAAACGGGTTGCAGGGGAAACTTTTACTCTGGTTTCTCAGTCTGTTTGCTAGTGCTGGTTTGAAGTTCCTGCAGTTTTCACTGTAAAACCGAGTTGGAGCTAGTACCTCCCCATATATATGTATAGAGCGGAGTTTGCAACTGAAAAGAAACTATGTTTTCCCAACAAGCTAGGTGAAGGACGGCTTTCACACCCACTTATCTCTCAGAACTGAGCATGTGGAGAGACGATCGTTCATCTAGCACATAGGAAACGGTTTGCAGGAGAAACTTTTACTCTGGTTTCTCAGTCTGTTTCCTAGTGCCGGTTTGAAGTTCCTGCAGTTTTCACTGTAAAAACGAGTTGGAGCTTGTACCTCCCCATATATATGTATGGAGTGGAGTTTGCAACTGAAAAGAAACTTTGTGTTCTCAAAAAGCTAGGTGAATGACGGCTTTCACACACACTTATCTCTCAGAACTGAGCATGTGGAGAGACTTTCGCTCATGTAGCACAAAGGGAACGGGTTGCAGGGAAACTTTTACTGTGGTTTCTCAGTCTGTTTCCTAGTGCCGGTTTGAAGTTCCTGCAGTTTTTACTGTAAAACCGAGTTGGAGCTAGTACCTCCCCATATATATGTATGGAGTGGAGTTTGCAACTGAAAAGAAACTTTGTGTTCCCAATAAGCTAGGTGAAGTACGGCTTTCACACACACTTATCTCTCAGAACTGAGCATGTGGAGAGACGTTCGTTCATCTAGCACAAAGGGAACAGTTTGCAGGAGAAACTTTTACTCTGGTTTCTCAGTCTGTTTCCTAGTGCCGGTTTGAAGATCCTAGTTTTCACTGTAAAACCGAGTTGGAGCTAGTACCTCCCCATATATATGTATGGAGTGGAGTTTGCAACTTAAAAGAAACTTTGTGTTCCCAACAAGCTAGGTGAAGGACGGCTTTCACACACACTTATCTCTCAGAACTGAGCATGTGGAGAGACGTTCCTTCATCTAGCACAAAGGGAACGTGTTGCAGGGGAAACTTTTACTCTGGTTTCTCAGTCTGTTTCCTAGTGCCGATTCGAATTTCCTGCAGTTTTCACTGTAAAATCGAGTTGGAGCTAGTACCTCCCCATATATATGTATGGATTGGAGTTTGCAACTGAAAAGAAACTTTGTGTTCCCAACAAGCTAGTTGAAGGACGGCTTTCACACACAATTATCTCTCAGAACTGAGCATGTGGAGAGACGTTCATTCATCTAGCACAAAGGGAACGGGTTGCAGGAGAAACATTTAATCTGGTATCTCAGTCTGTTTCCTAGTGCCGGTTTGAAGTTCTTGCAGTTTTCACTGTAAAACAGAGTTGGAGCTAGTACCTCCCCATATACATGTATGGAGTGGAGTTTGCAACTGAAAAGAAACTTTGTGTTCCCAACAAGCTAGGTGAAGGACGGCTTTCACACACACATATCTCTCAGAACTGAGCATGTGGAGAGACGTTCGTTCATCTAACACAAAAAGAACGGGTTGCAGGAGAAACTTTACTGTGGTTTCTCAGTCTGTTTCCTAGTGCCGGTTTGAAGTTCCTGCAGTTTTCACTGTAAAACCGAGTTGGAGCTTGTACCTCCCCATATATATGTATAGAGTGGAGTTTGCAACTGAAAAGAAACTATGTTTTCCCAACAAGCTAGGTGAAGGACGGCTTTCACACACACTTATCTCTCAGAACTGAGCATGTGGAGAGACGTTCGTTCATCTAGCACATAGGAAACGGGTTGCAGGGAAACTTTTACTCTGGTTTCTCAGTCTGTTTGCTAGTGCTGGTTTGAAGTTCCTGCAGTTTTCACTGTAAAACCGAGTTGGAGCTTGTACCTCCCCATATATATGTATGGAGTGGAGTTTGCAACTGAAAAGAAACTTTGTGTTCTCAAAAAGCTAGGTGAATGACGGCTTTCACACACACTTATCTCTCAGAACTGAGCATGTGGAGAGACGTTCGCTCATGTAGCACAAAGGGAACGGGTTGCAGGGAAACTTTTACAGTGGTTTCTCAGTCTGTTTCCTAGTGCCGGTTTGAAGTTCCTGCAGTTTTCACTGTAAAACCGAGTTGGAGCTAGTACCTCCCCATATATATGTATGGAGTGGAGTTTGCAACTGAAAAGAAACTTTGTGTTCCCAATAAGCTAGGTGAAGGACGGCTTTCACACACACTTATCTCTCAGAACTGAGCATGTGGAGAGACGTTCGTTCATCTAGCACAAAGGGAACAGTTTGCAGAAGAAACTTTTACTCTGGTTTCTCAGTCTGTTTCCTAGTGCCGGTTTGAAGATCCTGCAGTTTTCACTGTAAAACCGAGTTGGAGCTAGTACCTCCCCATATATATGTATGGAGTGGAGTTTGCAACTTAAAAGAAACTTTGTGTTCCCAACAAGCTAGGTGAAGTACGGCTTTCACACACACTTATCTCTCAGAACTGAGCATGTGGAGAGACGTTCCTTCATCTAGCACAAAGGGAACGTGTTGCAGGGGAAACTTTTACTCTGGTTTCTCAGTCTGTTTCCTAGTGCCGGTTTGAAGTTCTTGCAGTTTTCACTGTAAAACAGAGTTGGAGCTAGTACCTCCCCATATACATGTATGGAGTGGAGTTTGCAACTGAAAAGAAACTTTGTGTTCCCAACAAGCTAGGTGAAGGACGGCTTTCACACACACATATCTCTCAGAACTGAGCATGTGGAGAGACGTTCGTTCATCTAACACAAAAAGAACGGTTTGCAGGAGAAACTTTACTGTGGTTTCTCAGTCTGTTTCCTAGTGCCGGTTTGAAGTTCCTGCAGTTTTCACTGTAAACCCGAGTTGGAGCTAGTACCTCCCCATATATATGTATGGAGTGGAGTTTGCAACTGAAAAGAAACTTTGTGTTCCCAACAAGCTAGGTGAAGGACGGCTTCCACACACACTTATCTCTCAGAACTGAGCATGTGGAGAGACGTTCGTTCATCTAGCACATAGGAAACGGGTTGCAGGGGAAACTATTACTCTGGTTTCTCAGTCTGTTTGCTAGTGCTGGTTTGAAGTTCCTGCAGTTTTCACTGTAAAACCGAGTTGGATATCATACCTCCCCATATATATGTATGGAGTGGAGTTTGCAACTGAATAGAAACTTTGTGTTCCCAACAAGCTAGGTGAAGGACGGCTTTCACACACACTTATCTCTCAGAACTGAGCATGTGGAGAGACGATCGTTCATCCAGCACATAGGAAACGGTTTGCAGGAGAAACTTTTACTCTGGTTTCTCAGTCTGTTTCCTAGTGCCGGTTTGAAGTTCCTGCAGTTTTCACTGTAAAACCGAGTTGGAGCTTGTACCTCCCCATATATATGTATGGAGTGGAGTTTGCAACTGAAAAGAAACTTTGTGTTCCCAAAAAGCTAGGTGAAGGACGGCTTTCACACACACTTATCTCTCAGAAATGAGCATGTGGAGAGACGTTCGCTCATGTAGCACAAAGGGAACGGGTTGCAGGAGAAACTTTTACTGTGGTTTCTCAGTCTGTTTCCTAGTGCCGGTTTGAAGTTCCTGCAGTTTTCACTGTAAAACCGAGTTGGAGCTTGTACCTCCCCATATATATGTATGGAGTGGAGTTTGCAACTGAAAAGAAACTTTGTGTTCCCAACAAGCTAGGTGAAGGACGGCTTTCACACACACTTATCTCTCAGAACTGAGCATGTGGAGAGACGTTCGCTCATCTAGCACAAAGGGAACGGTTTGCAGGAGAAAATTTTACTGTGGTTTCTAAGTCTGTTTCCTAGTGCCGGTTTGAAGTTCCTGCAGTTTTCACTGTAAAACCGAGTTGGAGTTAGTACCTCCCCATATATATGTATGGATTGGAGTTTGCAACTGAAAAGAATCTTTGTGTTCCCAACAAGCTAGGTGAAGGACGGCTTTCACACACACTTATCTCTCAGAACTGAGCATGTGGAGAGACGTTCGTTCATCTAGCACAAAGGGAACGGGTTGCAGGAGAAACTTTTACTCTGGATTCTCAGTCTGTTTCCTAGTGCCGGTTTGAAGATCCTGCAGTTTTCACTGTAAAACCGAGTTGGAGCTAGTACCTCCCCATATATATGTATGGAGTGGAGTTTGCAACTGAAAAGAAACTTTGTGTTCCCAACAAGCTAGGTGAAGGACGGCTTTCACACACACTTATCTCTCAGAACTGAGCATGTGGAGAGACGTTCGTTCATCTAGCACAAAGGGAACGGGTTGCAGGTGAAACTTTTACTCTGGTTTCTCAGTCAGTTTCCTAGTGCTGATTCGAATTTCCTGCAGTTTTCACTGTAAAACCGAGTTGGAGCTAGTACCTCCCCATATATATGTATGGAGTGGAGTTTGCAACTGAAAAGAAACTTTGTGTTCCCAACAAGCTAGTTGAAGGACGGCTTTCACACACACATATCTCTCAGAACTGAGCTAGTGGAGAGACGTTCGTTCATCTAGCACAAAGGAACGGGTTGCAGGAGAAACGTTTACTCTGGTTTCTCAGTCTGTTTCCTAGTGCCGGTTTGAAGTTCTTGCAGTTTTCACTGTAAAACACAGTTGGAGCTAGTACCTCCCCATATATATGTATGGAGTGGAGTTTGCAACTGAAAAGAAACTTTGTGTTCCCAACAAGCTAGGTGAAGGACGGCTTTCACACACACTTATCTCTCAGATCTGAGCATGTGGAGAGACGTTCGTTCATCTAACACAAAGGGAACGGGTTGCATGACAAACTTTACTGTGGTTTCTCAGTCTGTTTCCCAGTGCCGGTTTGAAGTTCCTGCAGTTTTCACTGTAAAACCTGGTTGGAGCTAGTACCTCCCCATATATAAGTATGGAGTGGAGTTTGCAACTGAAAAGAAAATTTGTGTTCCCAACAAGCTAGGTGAAGGACGGCTTTCACACACACTTATCTCTCAGAACTGAGCATGTGGAGAGACGTTCGTTCATCTAGCACAAAGGGAACGTGTTGCAGGAGAAACTTTTACTCTGGTATCTCAGTCTGTTTCCTAGTGCCGGTTTGAAGTTCCTGCAGTTTTCACTGTAAAACCGAGTTGCAGCTAGTATCTCCCCATATATTTATGTATGGAGTGGAGTTTGCAACTGAAAAGAAACTTTGTGTTCCCAACATGCTAGGTGAAGGACGGCTTCCACACACACTTATCTCTCAGAACTGAGCATGTGAAGAGACGTTCGTTCATCTAGCACAAAGGCAACGGGTTGCAGGAGAAACTTTTACTCTGGTTTCTCAGTCTGTTTCCCACTGCCGGTTTGAAGTTCCTGCAGTTTTCACTGTAAAACCGATTTGGAGATAGTACCTCCCCATATATATGTATGGAGTGGAGTTTTCAACTGAAAAGAAACTTTGTGTTCCCAATAAGCTAGGTGAAGGACGGCTTTCACACACACTTATCTCTCAGAACTGAGCATGTGGAGAGACGTTCGTTCATCTAGCACAAATGGAACAGTTTGCAGGAGAAACTTTTACTCTGGTTTCTCAGTCTGTTTCCTAGTGCCGGTTTGAAGATCCTGCAGTTTTCACTGTAAAACCGAGTTGGAGCTAGTACCTCCCCATATGTATGTATGGAGTGGAGTTTGCAACTGAAAAGAAACTTTGTGTTCCCAACAAGCTAGGTGAAGGACGGCTTTCACACACACTTATCTCTCAGAACTGAGCATGTGGAGAGACGTTCCTTCATCTAGCACAAAGGGAACGGGTTGCAGGGGAAACTTTTACTCTGGTTTCTCAGTCTGTTTCCTAGTGCCGATTCGAATTTCCTGCAGTTTTCACTGTAAAACCGAGTTGGAGCTAGTACCTCCCCATATATATGTATGGAGTGGAGTTTGCAACTTAAAAGAAACTTTGTGTTCCCAACAAGATAGTTGAAGTACGGCTTTCACACACACATATCTCTCAGAACTGAGCATGTGGATAGACGTTCATTCATCTAGCACAAAGGGAACGGGTTGCAGGAGAAACATTTAATCTGGTATCTCAGTCTGTTTCCTAGTGCCGGTTTGAAGTTCTTGCAGTTTTCACGGTAAAACA
Source organism: Camelus dromedarius (assembly GCF_036321535.1). NCBI lineage: Eukaryota > Metazoa > Chordata > Mammalia > Artiodactyla > Camelidae > Camelus > Camelus dromedarius. The sequence goes on along the minus strand of NW_026989819.1, from coordinate 1,595,079 downwards.
GATTTGGAGCTAGTACCTCCCCATATACATGTATGGAGTGGAGTTTGCAACTGAAAAGAATCTTTGTGTTCCCAACAAGCTAGGTGAAGGACGGCTTTCACACACACCTATCTCTCAGAACTGAGCATGTGGAGAGACGTTCGTTCATCTAACACAAAGGGAACGGTTTGCAGGAGAAACTTTACTGTGGTTTCTCAGTCTGTTTCCTAGTGCCGGTTTGAAGTTCCTGCAGTTTTCACTGTAAACCCGAGTTGGAGATAGTACCTCCCCATATATATGTATGGAGTGGAGTTTGCAACTGAAAAGAATCTGTGTGTTCCCAACAAGCTAGGTGAAGGACGGCTTTCACACACACTTATCTCTCAGAACTGAGCATGTGGAGAGACGATCGTTCATCTAGCACATAGGAAACGGTTTGCAGGAGAAAATTTTAATCTGGTTTCTCAGTCTGTTTCCTAGTGCCGGTTTGAAGTTCTTGCAGTTTTCACTGTAAAACCGAGTTGGAGCTTGTACCTCCCCATATATATGTATGGAGTGGAGTTTGCAACTGAATAGAAACTTTGTGTTCCCAACAAGCTAGGTGAAGGACGGCTTTCACACACACTTATCTCTCAGAACTGAGCATGTGGAGAGACGTTCGCTCATGTAGCACAAAGGGAACGGGTTGCAGGAGAAACTTTTACTGTGGTTTCTCAGTCTGTTTCCTAGTGCCGGTTTGAAGTTCCTGCAGTTTTCACTGTAAAACCGAGTTGGAGCTAGTACCTCCCCATATATATGTATGGAGTGGAGTTTGCAACTGAAAAGAATCTTTGTGTTCCCAACAAGCTAGGTGAAGGACGGCTTTCACACACACTTATCTCTCAGAACTGAGCATGTGGAGAGACGTTCGCTCATGTAGCACAAAGGGAACGGGTTGCAGTTGAAACTTTTACTCTGGTTTCTCAGTCTGTTTCCTAGTGCCGGTTTGAAGTTCCTGCAGTTTTCACTGTAAAACCGAGTTGGAGCTAGTACCTCCCCATATATATGTATGGAGTGGAGTTTGCAACTGAAAAGAAACTTTGTGTTCCCAATTAGCTAGGTGAAGGACGGCTTTCACACACACTTATATCTCAGAACTGAGCATGTGGAGAGACGTTCTTTCATCTAGCACAAAGGGAACAGTTTGCAGGAGAAACTTTTACTCTGGTTTCTCAGTCTGTTTCCTAGTGCCGGTTTGAAGATCCTGCAGTTTTCACTTTAAAACCGAGTTGGAGCTAGTACCTCCCCATATATATGTATGGAATGGAGTTTGCAACTGAAAAGAAACTTTGTGTTCCCAACAAGCTAGGTGAAGGACGGCTTTCACACACACTTATCTCTCAGAACTGAGCATGTGGAGAGATGTTCCTTCATCTAGCACAAAGGGAACGGGTTGCAGGGGAAACTTTTACTCTGGTTTCTCAGTCTGTTTCCTAGTGCCGATTCGAATTTCCTGCAGTTTTCACTGTAAAACCGAGTTGGAGCTTGTACCTCCCCATATATATGTATGGAGTGGAGTTTGCAACTGAAAAGAAACTTTGTGTTCCCAACAAGCTAGTTGAAGGACGGCTTTCACACACACTTATCTCTCAGAACTGAGCATGTGGAGAGACGTTCATTCATCTAGCACAAATGGAACGGGTTGCAGGAGAAACATTTAATCTGGTATCTCAGTCTGTTTCCTAGTGCCGGTTTGAAGTTCTTGCAGTTTTCACTGTAAAACAGAGTTGGAGCTAGTACCTCCCCATATACATGTATGGAGTGGAGTTTGCAACTGAAAAGAAACTTTGTGTTCCCAACAAGCTAGGTGAAGGACGGCTTTCACACACACATATCTCTCAGAACTGAGCATGTTTAGAGACTTTCGTCCATCTAACACAAAGGGAACGGGTTGCAGGAGAAACTTTACTGTGGTTTCTCAGTCTGTTTCCTAGTGCCGGTTTGAAGTTCCTGCAGTTTTCACTGTAAAACCGAGTTGGAGCTAGTACCTCCCCATATATATGTATGGAGTGGAGTTTGCAACTGAAAAGAATCTGTGTGTTCCCAACAAGCTAGGTGAAGGACGGCTTTCACACACACTTATCTCTCAGAACTGAGCATGTGGAGAGACGATCGTTCATCTAGCACATAGGAAACGGTTTGCAGGAGAAACTTTTACTCTGGTTTCTCAGTCTGTTTCCTAGTGCCGGTTTGAAGTTCCAGCAGTTTTCACTGTAAAACCGAGTTGGAGCTTGTACCTCCCCATATATATGTATGGAGTGGAGTTTGCAACTGAAAAGAAACTTTGTGTTCCCAACAAGCTAGGTGAAGGACGGCTTTAACACACACTTATCTCTCAGAACTGAGCATGTGGAGAGACGTTCGCTCATCTAGCACAAAGGGAACGGTTTGCAGGAGAAACTTTTACTGTGGTTTCTAAGTCTGTTTCCTAGTGCCGGTTTGAAGTTCCTGCAGTTTTCACTGTAAAACCGAGTTGGAGCTAGTACCTCCCCATATATATGTATGGAGTGGAGTTTGCAACTGAAAAGAATCTTTGTGTTCCCAACAAGCTAGGTGAAGGACGGTTTCACACACACTTATCTCTCAGAACTGAGCATGTGGAGAGACGTTCGTTCATCTAGCACAAAGGGAACGGGTTGCAGGAGAAACTTTTACTCTGGATTCTCAGTCTGTTTCCTAGTGCAGATTTGAAGATCCTGCAGTTTTCACTGTAAAAGCGAGTTGGAGCTTGTACCTCCCCATATATATGTATGGAGTGGAGTTTGCAACTGAAAAGAAACTTTGTGTTCCCAACAAGCTAGGTGAAGGACGGCTTTCACACACACTTATCTCTCAGAACTGAGCATGTGGAGAGACGTTCGTTCATCTAGCACAAAGGGAACGGGTTGCAGGTGAAACTTTTACTCTGGTTTCTCAGTCTTTTTCCTAGTGCCGATTCGAATTTCCTGTCGTTTTCACTGTAAAACCGAGTTGGAGCTATTACCTCCCCATATATATGTATGGAGTGGAGTTTGCAACTGAAAAGAAACTTTGTGTTCCCAACAAGCTAGTTGAAGGACGGCTTTCACACACACTTATCTCTCAGAACTTATTATGTGGAGAGACGTTCGTTCATCTAGCACAAATGGAACGGGTTGCAGGAGAAACTTTTACTCTGGTTTCTCAGTCTGTTTCCTAGTGCCGGTTTGAAGTTCTTGCAGTTTTCACTGTAAAACTCAGTTGGAGCTAGTACCTCCCCATATATATGTATGGAGTGGAGTTTGCAACTGAAAAGAAACTTTGTGTTCCCAACAAGCTAGGTGAAGTTCGGCTTTCACACACACTTATCTCTCAGAACTGAGCATGTGGAGAGACGTTCGTTCATCTAACACAAAGGGAACGGGTTGCATGACAAACTTTACTGTGGTTTCTCAGTCTGTTTCCTAGTGCCGGTTTGAAGTTCCTGCAGTTTTCACTGTAAAACCTGGTTGGAGCTAGTACCTCCCCATATATATGTATGGAGTGGAGTTTGCAACTGAAAAGAAAATATGTGTTCCCAACAAGCTAGGTGAAGGACGGCTTTCACACACACTTATCTCTCAGAACTGAGCATGTGGAGAGACGTTCGTTCATCTAGCACAAAGGGAACGGGTGGCAGGAGAAATTTTACTCTGGTTTCTCAGTCTGTTTCCTAGTGCCGGTTTGAAGTTCCTGCAGTTTTCAATGTAAAACCGAGTTGCAGCTAGTATCTCACCATATATATATGTATGGAGTGGAGTTTGCAACTGAAAAGAAACTTTGTGTTCCCAACATGCTAGGTGAAGGACGGCTTTCACACACACTTATCTCTCAGGACTGAGCATGTGAAGAGACGTTCGTTCATCTAGCACAAAGGGAACGGGTTGCAGGAGAAACTTTTACTCTGGTTTCTCAGTCTGTTTCCCTAGTGCCGGTTTGCGGTTCCTGCAGTTTTCACTGTAAAACCGAGTTGGAGATAGTACCTCCCCATATATATGTATGGAGTGGAGTTTGCAACTGAAAAGAAACTTTGTGTTCCCAATAAGCTAGGTGAAGGACGGCTTTCACACACACTTATCTCTCAGAACTGAGCATGTGGAGAGACGTTCGTTCATCTAGCACAAAGGGAAAAGTTTGCAGGAGAAACTTTTACTCTGGTTTCTCAGTCTGTTTCCTAGTGCCGGTTTGAAGATCCTGCAGTTTTCACTGTAAAACCGAGTTGGAGCTAGTACCTCCCCATATATATGTATGGAGTGGAGTTTGCAACTGAAAAGAAACTTTGTGTTCCCAACAAGCTTGGTGAAGGACGGCTTTCCCACACACTTATCTCTCAGAACTGAGCATGTGGAGAGACGTTCCTTCATCTAGCACAAAGGGAACGGGTTGCAGGGGAAACTTTTACTCTTGTTTCTCAGTCTGTTTCCTAGTGCCGATTCGAATTTCCTGCAGTTTTCACGGTAAAACCGAGTTGGAGCTAGTACCTCCCCATATATATGTATGGAGTGGAGTTTGCAACTGAAAAGAAACTTTGTGTTCCCAACAAGATAGTTGAAGGACGGCTTTCACACACATATATCTCTCAGAACTGAGCATGTGGAGAGACGTTCATTCATCTACCACAAAGGGAACGTGTTGCAGGAGAAACATTTAATCTGGTATCTCAGTCTGTTTCCTAGTGCCGGTTTGAAGTTCTTGCAGTTTTCACTGTAAAACAGATTTGGAGCTAGTACCTCCCCATATACATGTATGGAGTGGAGTTTGCAACTGAAAAGAAACTTTGTGTTCCCAACAAGCTAGGTGAAGGACGGCTTTCACACACACATATCTCTCAGAACTGAGCATGTGGAGAGACGTTCGTTCATCTAACACAAAGGGAACGGTTTGCAGGAGAAACTTTACTGTGGTTTCTCAGTCTGTTTCCTAGTGCCGGTTTGAAGTTCCTGCAGTATTCACTGTAAACCCGAGTTGGAGCTAGTACCTCCCCATATATATGTATGGAGTGGAGTTTGCAACTGAAAAGAAACTTTGTGTTCCCAACAAGCTAGGTGAAGGACGGCTTTCACACACACTTATCTCTCAGAACTGAGCATGTGGACAGACGTTCGTTCATCTAGCACATAGGAAACGGGTTGCAGGGGAAACTATTACTCTGGTTTCTCAGTCTGTTTGCTAGTGCTGGTTTGAAGTTCCTGCAGTTTTCACTGTAAAACCGAGTTGGAGCTAGTACCTCCCCATATATATGTATGGAGTGGAGTTTGCAACTGAAAAGAAACTGTGTGTTCCCAACAAGCTAGATGAAGGACGGCTTTCACACACACTTATCTCTCAGAACTGAGCATGTGGAGAGACGATCGTTCATCTAGCACATAGGAAACGGTTTGCAGGAGAAAATTTTACTCTGGTTTCTCAGTCTGTTTCCTAGTGCCGGTTTGAAGTTCTTGCAGTTTTCACTGTAAAATCGAGTTGGAGCTTGTACCTCCCCATGTATATGTATGGAGTGGAGTTTGCAACTGAAAAGAAACTTTGTGTTCCCAACAAGCTAGGTGAAGGACGGCTTTCACACACACTTATCTCTCAGAACTGAGCATGTGGAGAGACGTTCGCTCATGTAGCACAAAGGGAACGGGTTGCAGGAGAAACTTTTACTGTGGTTTCTCAGTCTGTTTCCTAGTGCCGGTTTGAAGTTCCTGCAGTTTTCACTGTAAAACCGAGTTGGAGCTAGTACCTCCCCATATATATGTATGGAGTGGAGTTTGCAACTGAAAAGAAACTTTGTGTTCCCAACAAGCTAGGTGAAGGACGGCTTTCACACACACTTATCTCTCAGAACTGAGCATGTGGAGAGACGTTCGTTCATCTAGCACAAAGGGAACGGGTTGCAGGAGAAACTTTTACTCTGGTTTCTCAGTCTGTTTCCTAGTGCCGGTTTGAAGTTCCTGCAGTTTTCACTGTAAAACCGAGTTGGAGCTAGTACCTCCCCATATATATGTATGGTGTGGAGTTTGCAACTGAAAAGAATCTGTGTGTTCCCAACAAGCTAGGTGAAGTTCGGCTTTCACACACACTTATCTCTCAGAACTGAGCATGTGGAGAGACGTTCGTTCATCTAACACAAAGGGAACGGGTTGCATGACAAACTTTACTGTGGTTTCTCAGTCTGTTTCCTAGTGCCGGTTTGAAGTTCCTGCAGTTTTCACTGTAAAACCTGGTTGGAGCTAGTACCTCCCCATATATATGTATGGAGTGGAGTTTGCAACTGAAAAGAAAATATGTGTTCCCAACAAGCTAGGTGAAGGTCGGCTTTCACACACACTTATCTCTCAGAACTGAGCATGTGGAGAGACGTTCATTCATCTAGCACAAAGGGAACGGGTTGCAGGAGAAACTTTTACTCTGGTTTCTCAGTCTGTTTACTAGTGCCGGTTTGAAGTTCCTGCAGTTTTCACTGTAAAACCGAGTTGGAGCTAGTTCCTCCCCATATATTTGTATGGAGTGGAGTTTGCAACTGAAAAGAAACTTTGTGTTCCCAACAATCTAGGTGAAGGTCGGCTTTCACAAACAATTATCTCTCAGAACTGAGCATGTGGAGAGACGTTCGTTCATCTAGCACTAAGGGAACGGGTTGCAGGAGAAACTTTTACTGTGGTTTCTCAGTCTGTTTCCTAGTGCCGGTTTGAAGTTCCTGCAGTTTTCACTGTAAAACCGGGTTGGAGCTAGTACTTCCCCTTATATATGTATGGAGTGGTGTTTGCAACTGAAAAGAAACTTTGTGTTCCCAACAACCTAGGTGAAGGACGGCTTTCACACACATTTATCACTCAGAACTGAGCATGTGTAGAGACGTTCGTTCATCTAGCACAAAGGGAACGGGTTGCAGGAAAAAATTTTACTCTGGTTTCTCAGTCTGTTTCCTAGTGCCGGTTTGAAGTTCCTGCAGTTTACACTGTAAAACCGAGTTGGAGCTAGTACCTCCCCATATATATGTATGGAGTGGAGTTTGCAAATGAAAAGAAACTTTGTGTTCCCAACAATCTTGGTGAAGGACGGCTTTCACACACACTTATCTCTCAGAACTGAGCATGTGGACAGACGTTCGTTCATCTAGCACATAGGAAACGGGTTGCAGGGGAAACTATTACTCTGGTTTCTCAGTCTGTTTGCTAGTGCTGGTTTGAAGTTCCTGCAGTTTTCACTGTAAAACCGAGTTGGAGCTAGTACCTCCCCATATATATGTATGGAGTGGAGTTTGCAACTGAAAAGAAACTTTGTGTTCCCAACAAGCTAGGTGAAGGACGGCTTTCACACACACTTATCTCTCAGAACTGAGCATGTGGAGAGACGATCGTTCATCTAGCACATAGGAAACGGTTTGCAGGAGAAAATTTTACTCTGGTTTCTCAGTCTGTTTCCTAGTGCCGGTTTGAAGTTCTTGCAGTTTTCACTGTAAAACCGAGTTGGAGCTTGTACCTCCCCATGTATATGTATGGAGTGGAGTTTGCAACTGAAAAGAAACTTTGTGTTCCCAACAAGCTAGGTGAAGGACGGCTTTCACACACACTTATCTCTCAGAACTGAGCATGTGGAGAGACGTTCGCTCATGTAGCACAAAGGGAACGGGTTGCAGGAGAAACTTTTACTGTGGTTTCTCAGTCTGTTTCCTAGTGCCGGTTTGAAGTTCCTGCAGTTTTCACTGTAAAACCGAGTTGGAGCTAGTTCCTCCCCATATATTTGTATGGAGTGGAGTTTGCAACTGAAAAGAAACTTTGTGTTCCCAACAATCTAGGTGAAGGTCGGCTTTCACAAACAATTATCTCTCAGAACTGAGCATGTGGAGAGACGTTCGTTCATCTAGCACTAAGGGAACGGGTTGCAGGAGAAACTTTTACTGTGGTTTCTCAGTCTGTTTCCTAGTGCCGGTTTGAAGTTCCTGCAGTTTTCACTGTAAAACCGGGTTGGAGCTAGTACTTCCCCTTATATATGTATGGAGTGGTGTTTGCAACTGAAAAGAAACTTTGTGTTCCCAACAACCTAGGTGAAGGACGGCTTTCACACACACTTATCTCTCAGAACTGAGCATGTGGAGAGACTTTCGGTCATATAGCACTAAGGGAACGGGTTGCAGGAGAAAATTTTACTCTGGTTTCTCACTCTGTTTCCTAGTGCCGGTTTGAAGTTCCTGCAGGTTTCACTGTAAAACCGAGTTGGAGCTAGTACCTCCCCATATATATGTATGGAGTGGAGTTTGCAACTGAAAAGAAACTTTGTGTTCCCAACAAGCTAGGTGAAGGACGCCTTTCACACACACTTATCTCTCAGAACTGAGCATGTGGAGAGACGTTCGTTCATCTAACACAAAGGGAACGGGTTGCATGACAAACTTTACTGTGGTTTCTCAGTCTGTTTCCTAGTGCCGGTTTGAAGTACCTGCAGTTTTCACTGTAAAACCTGGTTCGAGCTAGTACCTACCCATATATATGTATGGAGTGGAGTTTGCAACTGAAAAGAAACTTTGTGTTCCCAACAAGCTAGGTGAAGTTCGGCTTTCACACACACTTATCTCTCAGAACTGAGCATGTGGAGAGACGTTCGTTCATCTAGCACAAAGGGAACGGGTTGCAGGAGAAACTTTTACTCTTGTTTCTCAGTCTGTTTCCTAGTGCCGGTTTGAAGTTCCTGCAGTTTTCACTGTAAAAGAGATTTGGAGCTAGAACCTCCCCTTATATATGTATGGAGTGGAGTTTGCAACTGAAAAGGGACTTTGTGTTCCCAACAAGCTAGGTGAAGCACGGCTTTCACACACACACTTCTTTCAGAACTGAGCATGTGGAGAGACGTTCGTTCATCTAGCACAAAGGGAACGGGTTGCAGGAGAAAATTTTACTCTGGTTTCTCAGTCTGTTTCCTAGTGCCGGTTTGAAGTTCCTGCAGTTTACCCTGTAAAATCGAGTTGGAGCTAGTTCCTCCCCATATATTTGTATGGAGTGGAGTTTGCAACTGAAAAGAAACTTTGTGTTCCCAACAATCTAGGTGAAGGTCGGCTTTCACAAACAATTATCTCTCAGAACTGAGCATGTGGAGAGACGTTCGTTCATCTAGCACTAAGGGAACGGGTTGCAGGAAAAAATTTTACTCTGGTTTCTCAGTCTGTTTCCTAGTGCCGGTTTGAAGTTCCTGCAGTTTACACTGTAAAACCGAGTTGGAGCTAGTACCTCCCCATATATATGTATGGAGTGGAGTTTGCAAATGAAAAGAAACTTTGTGTTCCCAACAATCTAGATGAAGGATGGCTTTCACACACACTTATCTCTCAGAACTGAGCATGTGTAGAGACATTCTTTCATCTAGCACAAAGGGAACGGGTTGCAGGAGAAAATTTTACTCTGGTTTCTCAGTCTGTTTCCTAGTGCCGGTTTGAAGTTCCTGCAGTTTTCACTGTAAAACCGAGTTGGAGCTAGTACCTCCCCATATATATGTATGGAGTGGAGTTTGCAACTGAAAAGAAACTTTGTGTTCCCAACAAGCTAGGTGAAGGACGGCTTTCACACACACTTATCTCTCAGAACTGAGCATGTGGAGAGACTTTCGGTCATATAGCACTAAGGGAACGGGTTGCAGGGGAAACTTTTACTCTGGTTTCTCAGTCTGTTTCCTAGTGCCGGTTTGAAGTTCCTGCAGTTTTCACTGTAAAACCGAGTTGGAGCTAGTACCTCCCCATATATATGTATGGAGTGGAGTTTGCAAATGAAAAGAAACTTTGTGTTCCCTACAATCTAGGTGAAGGACGGCTGTCACACACACTTATCTCTCAGAACTGAGCATGTGGAGAGACGTTCGTTCATCTAGCACAAAGGGAACGTGTTTCAGAAGAAACTATTACTCTGGTTTCTCAGTCTGTTTCCTAGTGCCAGTTTGAAGTTCCTGCAGTTTTCACTGTAAAACCGAGTTGCAGCTAGTATCTCCCCATATATATGTATGGAGTGGTGTTTGCAACTGAAAAGAAATTTTGTGTTCCCAACAAGCTAGGTGAAGGACGGCTTTCACACACACTTATCTCACAGAACTGAGCATGTGGAGAGACGTTCGTTCATCTAGCACAAAGGGAACGGGTTGCAGGAAAAATTTTACTGTGGTTTCTCAGTCTGTTTCCTAGTGCCGGTTTAAAGTTCCTGCAGTTTTCACTGTAAAACCGAGTTGGAGCTAGTACCTCCCCATATATATGTACGGAGTGGAGTTTGCAAATGAAAAGAAACTTTGTGTTCCCAACAATCTAGGTGAAGGACGGCTTTAACACACACTTATCTCTCAGAACTGAGCATGTGGAGAGACGTTCGTTCATCTAGCACAAAGGGAACGTGTTTCAGGAGAAACTTTTACTCTGGTTTCTCAGTGTGTTTCCTAGTGCCGGTTTGAAGTTCCTGCAGTTTTCACTGTAATACCGAGTTGCAGCTAGTACCTCCCCATATATATGTATGCAGTGGAGTTTGCAAATTAAAAGGAACTTTGTTTTCCCAACAAGCTAGGTGAAGGACGGCTTTCACACACACTTATCTCTCAGAACTGAGCATGTGGAGAGACGTTTGTTCATCTAGCACAAAGGGAACGGGTTGCAGGAAAAACTTTTACTGTGGTTTCTCAGTCTGTTTCCTAGTGCCGGTTTGAATTTCCTGCAGTTTTCACTGTAAAACCGAGTTGGAGCTAGTACCTCCCCATATATATGTATGGAGTGGGGTTTGCAAATGAAAAGAAACTTTGTGTTCCCAACAATCTAGGTGAAGGACGGCTTTAACACACACTTATCTCTCAGAACTGAGCATGCGGAGAGACGTTCGTTCATCTAGCACAAAGGGAACGTGTTGCAGGGGAAACTTTTACTCTGGTTTCTCAGTCTGTTTCCTAGTGCCGGTTTGAAGTTCCTGCAGTTTTCACTGTAAAACCGAGTTGCAGCTAGTACCTCCCCATATATATGTATGGAGTGGAGATTGCAAATGAAAAGAAACTTTGTGTTCCCAACAAGCTAGGTGAAGGACGGCTTTCACACACACTTATCTCTCAGAACTGAGCATGTGTAGAGACGTTCGTTCATCTAGCACAAAGGGAACGGGTTGCAGGAAAAACTTTTACTCTGGTTTCTCAGTCTGTTTCCTAGTGCTGGTTTGAAGTTCCTGCAGTTTTCACTGTAAAACCGGGTTGGAGCTATTACCTCCCCATATATATATATGGAATGGAGTTTGCAACTGAAAAGTAACTTTGTGTTCCCAACAATCTATGTGAAGGACGGCTTTCACATACACTTATCTCTCAGAACTGAGCATGTGGAGAGACATTCGGTCATATAGCACTAAGGGAACGGGTTGCAGGAGAAACTTTTACTCTGGTTTCTTAGTCTGATTCCTAGTGCCGGTTTGAAGTTCCTGCAGTTTTCACTGTAAAACCGAGTTGGAGCTAGTACCTCCCCATATATATGTATGGAGTGGAGTTTGCAACTGAAAAGAAACTTTGTGTTCCCAACAAGCTATGTGAAGGACGGCTTTCACACACACTTATCTCTCAGAACTGAGCATGTGGAGAGACGTTCGTTCATCTAGCACAAAGGGAACGTGTTTCAGGAGAAACTATTACTCTGGTTTCTCAGTCTGTTTCCTAGTGCCAGTTTGAAGTTACTGCAGTTTTCACTGTAAAACCGAGTTGCAGCTAGTATCTCCCCATATATATGTATGGAGTGGAGTTTGCAAATGAAAAGAAACTTTGTGTTCCCAACAAGCTAGGTGAAGGACGGCTTTCACACACACTTATCTCTCAGAACTGAGCATGTGGAGAGACGTTCGTTCATCTAGCACAAAGGGAACGGGTTGCAGGAAAAACTTTTACTGTGGTTTCTCAGTCTGTTTCCTAGTGCCAGTTTGAAGTTCCTGCAGTTTTCACTGTAAAACCGAGGTGGAGCTAGTACCTCCCCATATATATATATGGAATGGAGTTTGCAACTGAAAAATAACTTTGTGTTCCCAACAATCTATGTGAAGGACGGCTTTCACATTCACTTATTTCTCAGAACTGAGCATGTGGAGAGACGTTCGTTCATCTAGCACAAAGGGAACGGGTTGCAGGAGAAACTTTTACTCTGGTTTCTCAGTCTGTTTCCTAGTGCCGGTTTGAAGTTCCTGCAGTTTTCACTGTAAAACCGAGTTGGAGCTAGTACCTCCCCATATATATGTATGGAGTGGAGTTTGCAACTGAAAAGAAACTTTGTGTTCCCAACAAGCTAGGTGAAGGACGGCTTTCACACACACTTATCTCTCAGAACTGAGCATGTGGAGAGACGTTCGTTCATCTAGCACTAAGTGAACGGGTTGCAGGAGAATCTTTTTATCTGGTTTCTCAGTCTGTTTCCTAGTACCGGTTTGAAGTTCCTGCAGTTTTCACTGTAAAACCGGGTTGGAGCTAGTACCTACCCATATAGATGTATGGAGTGGAGTTTGCAACTGAAAAGAAACTTTGTGTTCCCAACAAGCTAGTTGAAGGACGGCTTTCACACACACTTATCTCTCAGAACTGAGCATGTGTAGAGACATTCGTTCATCTAGCACAAAGGGAACGGGTTGCAGGAGAAACTTTTACTCTGGATTCTCAGTCTATTTCCTAGTGCCGGTTTGAAGTTCCTGCAGTTTTCACTGTAAAACCTGGTTGTTGCTAGTACCTCCCCATATATATGTATGGAGTGGAGTTTGCAAGTGAAAAGAAACTTTGTGTTCCCAACAAGCTAGGTGAAGGACGGCTTTCACACACACTTATCTCTCAGAACTGAGCATGAGGAGAGACTTTCGTTCATCTAGCACAAAGGGAACGGGTTGCAGGGGAAACTTTTACTCTGGTATCTCAGTCTGTTTCCTAGTGCCGGTTTGAAGTTCCTGCAGTTTTCACTGTAAAACCGAGTTGGAGCTAGTACCTCCCCATATATATGTATGGAGTGGATTTTGCAACTGAAAAGAAACTTTGTGTTCCCAACAATCTAGCTGAAGGACGGCTTTAACACACACTTATCTCTCAGAACTGAGCATGTGGAGAGACTTTCGCTCATATAGCACTAAGGGAACGGGTTGCAGGAGAAACTTTTACTCTGGATTCTCAGTCTGTTTCCTAGTGCCGGTTTGAAGTTCCTGCAGTTTTCACTGTAAAACCGAGTTGGAGCTAGTACCTCCCCATATATATGTATGGAGTGGAGTTTGCAACTGAAAAGAAACTTTGTGTTCCCAACAAGCTAGTTGAAGTACGGCTTTCACACACACTTATCTCTCAGAACTGAGCATGTGGAGAGCCGTTCGTTCATCTAGCACTAAGTGAACGGGTTGCAGGACAAACTTTTACTCTGGTTTCTCAGTCTGTTTCCTAGTGCCGGTTTGAAGTTCCTGCAGTTTTCACTGTAAAACCGGGTTGGAGCTAGTACCTCCCCATATATATGTATGGAGTGGAGTTTGCAACTGAAAAGAAACTTTGTGTTCCCAACAAGCTAGGTGAAGTACGGCTTTCACACACACTTATCTCTCAGAACTGAGCAAGTGGAGAGACGTTCGTTCATCTAGCACTAAGTGAACGGGTTGCAGGAGCAACTTATTCTCTGGTTTCTCAGTCTGTTTCCTAGTGCCGGTTTGAAGTTCCTGCAGTTTTCACTGTAAAACCGGGTTGGAGCTAGTACATACTCATAAATATGTATGGAGTGGAGTTTGCAAATGAAAAGAAACTTTGTGTTCCCCACAAGCTAGTTGAAGGACGGCTTTCACACACAATTATCTCTCAGAACTGAGCATGTGTAGAGACATTCGTTCATCTAGCACAAAGGGAACGGGTTGCAGGGAAACTTTTACTCTGGATTCTCAGTCTGTTTCCTAGTGCCGGTTTGAAGTTCCTGCAGTTTTCACTGTAAAACTTGGTTGGTGCTAGTACCTCCCCATATATATGTATGGAGTGGAGTTTGCAAGTGAAAAGAAACTTTGTGTTCCCAACAAGCTAGGTGAAGGATTGCTTTCACACACACTTATCTCTCATAACTGAGCATGAGGAGAGACTTTCGTTCATCTAGCACAAAGGGAACGGGTTGCAGGGGAAACTTTTACTCTGGTTTCTCAGTCTGTTTCGTAGTGCCGGTTTGAAGTTCCTGCAGTTTTCACTGTAAAACAGAGTTGGAGCTAGTACCTCCCCATATATATTTATGGAATGGAGTTTGCAACTGAAAAGAAACTTTGTGTTCCCAACAACCTAGGTGAAGGACGGCTTTCACACACACTTATCTCTCAGAACTGAGCATGTGGAGAGACTTTCGTTCAACTAGCACAAAGGGAACGGGTTGCAGGAAAACTTTTACTCTGGTTTCTCAGTCTGTTTCCTAGAGCCGGTTTGATGTTCCTGCAGTTTTCACTGTAAAACAGAGTTGGAGCTAGTACCTCCCCATAAATATGTATGGAGTGGAGTTTGCAACTGAAAAGAAACTTTGTGTTCCCTACAATCTAGGTGAAGGACGGCTTTCACACACACTTATCTCTCAGAACTGAGCATGTGGATAGACGTTCGTTCATCTAGCACAAAGGGAACGTGTTTCAGGAGAAACTATTACTCTGGTTTCTCAGTCTGTTTCCTAGTGCCAGTTTGAAGTTCCTGCAGTTTTCACTGTAAAACTGAGTTGCAGCTAGTATCTCCCCATATATATGTATGGAGTGGAGTTTGCAAATGAAAAGAAACTTTGTGTTCCCAACAAGCTAGGTGAAGGACGGCTTTCACACACACTTATCTCTGAGAACTGAGCATGTGGAGAGACGTTCGTTCATCTAGCACAAAGGGAACGGGTTGCAGGAAAAACTTTTACTGTGGTTTCTCAGTCTGTTTCCTAGTGCCGGTTTGAAGTTCCTGCAGTTTTCACTGTAACACCGAGTTGGAGCTAGTACCTCCCCATATATATGTACGGAGTGGAGTTTGCAAATGAAAAGAAACTTTGTGTTCCCAACAATATAGGTGAAGGACGGCTTTAACACACACTTATCTCTCAGAACTGAGCATGTGGAGAGACGTTCGTTCATCTAGCACAAAGGGAACGTGTTTCAGGAGAAACTTTTACTCTGGTTTCTCAGTGTGTTTCCTAGTGCCGGTTTGAAGTTCCTGCAGTTTTCACTGTAAAACCGAGTTGCAGCTAGTACCTCCCCATATATATGTATGCAGTGGAGTTTGCAAATGAAAAGGAACTTTGTTTTCCCAACAAGCTAGGTGAAGGACGGCTTTCACACACACTTATCTCTCAGAACTGAGCATGTGGAGAGACGTTCGTTCATCTAGCACAAAGGGAACGGGTTGCAGGAAAAACTTTTACTGTGGTTTCTCAGTCTGTTTCCTAGTGCCAGTTTCAAGTTACTGCAGTTTTCACTGTAAAACCGAGTTGCAGCTAGTATCTCCCCATATATATGTATGGAGTGGAGTTTGCAAATGAAAAGAAACTTTGTGTTCCCAACAAGCTAGGTGAAGGACGGCTTTCACACACACTTATCTCTCAGAACTGAGCATGTGTAGAGACGTTCGTTCATCTAGCACAAAGGGAACGTGTTGCAGGAAAAACATTTACTGTGGTTTCTCAGTCTGTTTCCTAGTGCCGGTTTGAAGTTCCTGCAGTTTTCACTGTAAAACCGAGTTGGAGCTAGTACCTCCCCATATATATATATGGAATGGAGTTTGCAACTGAAAAGTAACTTTGTGTTCCCAACAATCTATGTGAAGGACGGCTTTCACATACACTTATCTCTCAGAACTGAGCATGTGGAGAGACGTTCGTTCATCTAGCACAAAGGGAACGGGTTGCAGGGGAAACTTTTACTCTGGTTTCTCAGTCTGTTTCCTAGTGCCGGTTTGAAGTTCCTGCAGTTTTCACTGTAAAACCGAGTTGGAGCTAGTACCTCCCCATATATATCTAAGGAGTGGAGTTTGCAAATGAAAAGAATCTTTGTGTTCCCAACAATCTAGGTGAAGGACGGCTTTCACACACATTTATCTCTCAGAACTGAGCATGTGGATAGACTTTCGGTCATATAGCACTAAGGGAACGGGTTGCAGGAAAAAATTTTACTCTGGTTTCTCAGTCTGTTTCCTAGTGCCGGTTTCAAGTTCCTGCAGTTTTCACTGTAAAACCGAGTTGGAGCTATTACCTACCCATATAGATGTATGGAGTGGAGTTTGCAACTGAAAAGAAACTTTGTGTTCCCAACAAGCTAGTTGAAGGACGGCTTTCACACACACTTATCTCTCAGAACTGAGCATGTGTAGAGACATTCGTTCATCTAGCACAAAGGGAACGGGTTGCAGGAGGAACTTTTACTCTGGTTTCTCAGTCTATTTCCTAGTGCCGGTTTGAAGTTCCTGCAGTTTTCACTGTAAAACCTGGTTGGTGCTAGTACCTCCCCATATATATGTATGGAGTGGAGTTTGCAAGTGAAAAGAAACTTTGTGTTCCCAACAAGCTAGGTGAAGAACGGCTTTCACACACACTTATCTCTCAGAACTGAGCATGAGGAGAGACTTTCGTTCATCTAGCACAAAGGGAACGGGTTGCAGGGGAAACTTTTACTCTGGTTTCTCAGTCTGTTTCCTAGTGCCGGTTTGAAGTTCCTGCAGTTTTCACTGTAAAACCGAGTTGGAGCTAGTACCTCCCCATATATATGTATGGAGTGGATTTTGCAACTGAAAAGAAACTTTGTGTTCCCAACAATCTAGCTGAAGGACGGCTTTAACACACACTTATCTCTCAGAACTGAGCATGTGGAGAGACTTTCGGTCATATAGCACTAAGGGAACGGGTTGCAGGAGAAACTTTTACTCTGGTTTCTCAGTCTTTTTCCTAGTGCCGGTTTGAAGTTCCTGCAGTTTTCACTGTAAAACCGAGTTGGAGCTAGTACCTCCCCATATATATGTATGGAGTGGAGTTTGCAACTGAAAAGAAACTTTGTGTTCCCAACAAGCTAGGTGAAGTACGGCTTTCACACACACTTATCTCTCAGAACTTAGAATGTGGAGAGACGTTCGTTCATCTAGCACTAAGTGAACGGGTTGCAGGACAAACTTTTACTCTGGTTTCTCAGTCTGTTTCCTAGTGCCGGTTTGAAGTTCCTGCAGTTTTCACTGTAAAACCGGGTTGGAGCTAGTACCTCCCCATATATATGTATGGAGTGGAGTTTGCAACTGAAAAGAAACTTTGTGTTCCCAACAAGCTAGGTGAAGGACGGCTTTCACACACACTTATCTCTCAGAACTGAGCATGTGGAGAGACGTTCGTTCATCTAGCACTAAGTGAACGGGTTGCAGGAGCAACTTATTCTCTGGTTTCTCAGTCTGTTTCCTAGTGCCGGTTTGAAGTTCCTGCAGTTTTCACTGTAAAACCGGGTTGGAGCTAGTACCTACTCATATATATGTATGGAGTGGAGTTTGCAACTGAAAAGAAACTTTGTGTTCCCCACAAGCTAGTTGAAGGACGGCTTTCGCACACACTTATCTCTCAGAACTGAGCATGTGTAGAGACATTCGTTCATCTAGCACAAAGGGAACGGGTTGCAGGAGAAACTTTTACTCTGGTTTCTCAGTCTGTTTCCTAGTGCCGGTTTGAAGTTCCTGCAGTTTTCACTGTAAAACTTGGTTGGTGCTAGTACCTCCCCATATATATGTATGGTGTGGAGTTTGTAAGTGAAAAGAAACTTTGTGTTCCCAACAAGCTAGGTGAAGGATTGCTTTCACACACACTTATCTCTCATAACTGAGCATGAGGAGAGACTTTCGTTCATCTAGCACAAAGGGAACGGGTTGCAGGGGAATCTTTTACTCTGGTTTCTCAGTCTGTTTCGTAGTGCCGGTTTGAAGTTCCTGCAGTTTTCACTGTAAAACAGAGTTGGAGCTAGTACCTCCCCATATATATTTATGGAATGGAGTTTGCAACTGAAAAGAAACTTTGTGTTCCCTACAACCTAGGTGAAGGACGGCTTTCACACACACTTATCTCTCAGAACTGAGCATGTGGAGAGACGTTCGTTCATCTAGCACAAAGGGAACGGGTTGCAGGAAAACTTTTACTCTGGTTTCTCAGTCTGTTTCCTAGAGCCGGTTTGATGTTCCTGCAGTTTTCACTGTAAAACAGAGTTGGAGCTAGTACCTCCCCATAAATATGTATGGAGTGGAGTTTGCAACTGAAAAGAAACTTTGTGTTCCCAACAAGCTAGGTGAAGGACGGCTTTCACACACACTTATCTCTCAGAACTGAGCATGTGGAGAGACGTTCGTTCATCTAGCACAAAGGGAACGGGTTGCAGGAGAAACTTTTACTCTGGTTTCTCAGTCTGTTTCCTAGTGCCGGTTTGAAGTTCCTGCAGTTTTCACTGTAAAACAGAGTTGGAGCTAGTACCTCCCCATATATATGTATGGAGTGGAGTTTGCAACTGAAAAGAAACTTTGTGTTCCCAACAAGCTAGGTAAAGTACGGCTTTCACTCACACTTATCTCTCAGAACTCAGCATGTGGAGAGACTTTCGTTCATCTTGCACAAAGGAAACGGGTTGCAGGAGAAACTTTTACTCTGGTTTCTCAGTCTGTTTCCTAGTGCCGGTTTGAAGTTCCTCCAGTTTTCACTGTAAAACCTGGTTGGTGCTAGTACCTCCCCATATATATGTATGGAGTGGAGTTTGCAACTGAAAATAAACTTTGTGTTCCCAACAATCTACGTGAAGGACGGCTTTCACCCACAATTATCTCTCAGAACTGAGCATGTGGAGAGAAGTTCGTTCATCTAGAACATAGGAAACGGGTTGCAGGAGAAACTTTTACTCTGGTTTCTCAGTCTGTTTCCTAGTGCTGGTTTGAAGTTCCTGCAGTTTACACTGTAAAACAGAGTTGGAGCTAGTACCTCCCCATATATATGTATGGTGTGGAATTAGCAACTGAAAAGAAACTTTGTGTTCCCAACAAGCTAGGTGAAGGACGGCTTTCACACACACTTATCTCTCAGAACTGAGCATGAGGAGAGACTTTCGTTCATCTAGCACAAAGGGAACGGGTTGCAGGGGAAACTTTTACTCTGGTTTCTCAGTCTGTTTCCTAGTGCCGGTTTGAAGTTCCTGCAGTTTTCACTGTAAAACCGAGTTGGAGCTAGTACCTCCCCATATATATGTATGGAGTGGAGTTTGCAACTGAAAAGAAACTTTGTGTTCCCAACAATCTAGGTGAAGGACGGCTTTAACACACACTTATCTCTCAGAACTGAGCATGTGGAGAGACTTTCGGTCATATAGCACTAAGGGAACGGGTTGCAGGAGAAACTTTTACTCTGGTTTCTCAGTCTGTTTCCTAGTGCCGGTTTGAAGTTCCTGCAGTTTTCACTGTAAAACCGAGTTGGAGCTAGTACCTCCCCATATATATGTATGGAGTGGAGTTTGCAACTGAAAAGAAACTTTGTGTTCCCAACAAGCTAGGTGAAGAACGGCTTTCACACACACTTATCTCTCAGAACTGAGCATGTGGAGAGACGTTCGTTCATCTAGCACTAAGTGAACGGTTTGCAGGACAAACTTTTACTCTGGTTTCTCAGTCTGTTTCCTAGTGCCGGTTTGAAGTTCCTGCAGTTTTCACTGTAAAACCGGGTTGGAGCTAGTACCTCCCCATATATATGTATGGAGTGGAGTTTGCAACTGAAAAGAAACTTTGTGTTCCCAACAAGCTAGGTGAAGGACGGCTTTCACACACACTTATCTCTCAGAACTGAGCATGTGGAGAGACGTTCGTTCATCTAGCACTAAGTGAACGGGTTGCAGGAGCAACTATTTCTCTGGTTTCTCAGTCTTTTTCCTAGTGCCGGTTTGAAGTTCCTTCAGTTTTCACTGTAAAACCGGGTTGGAGCTAGTACCTACTCATATATATTTATGGAGTGGAGTTTGCAAATGAAAAGAAACTTTGTGTTCCCCACAAGCTAGTTGAAGGACGGCTTTCACACACACTTATCTCTCAGAACTGAGCATGTGTAGAGACATTCGTTCATCTAGCACAAAGGGAACGGGTTGCAGGAGAAACTTTTACTCTGGTTTCTCAGCCTGTTTCCTAGTTCCGGTTTGAAGTTCCTGCAGTTTTCACTGTAAAACCTGGTTGGTGCTTGTACCTCCCCATATATATGTATGGAGTGGAGTTTGCAAGTGAAAAGAAACTTTGTGTTCCCAACAAGCTTGGTGAAGGACGGCTTTCACACACACTTATCTCTCATAACTGAGCATGAGGAGAGACTTTCGTTCATCTAGCACAAAGGGAACGGGTTGCAGGGGAAACTTTTACTCTGGTTTCTCAGTCTGTTTCCTAGTGCCGGTTTGAAGTTCCTGCAGTTTTCACTGTAAAACCGAGTTGGAGCTAGTACCTCCCCATATATATTTATGGAGTGGAGTTTGCAACTGAAAAGAAACTTTGTGTTCCCAACAAGCTAGGTGAAGGACGGCTTTCACACACACTTATCTCTCAGAACTGAGCATGTGGAGAGACGTTCGTTCATCTAGCACAAAGGGAACGGGTTGCAGGAGAAACTTTTACTCTGGTTTCTCAGTCTTTTTCCTAGAGCCGGTTTGATGTTCCTGCAGTTTTCACTGTAAAACCGAGTTGGAGCTAGTACCTCCCCATAAATATGTATGGATTGGAATTTGCAACTGAAAAGAAACTTTGTGTTCCCAACAAGCTAGGTGAAGGACGGCTTTCACACACACTTATCTCTCAGAACTGAGCATGTGGAGAGACGTTCGTTCATCTAGCACAAAGGGAACGGGTTGCAGGAGAAACATTTACTCTGGTTTCTCAGTCTGTTTCCTAGTGCCGGTTTGAAGTTCCTGCAGTTTTCACTGTAAAACAGAGTTGGAGCTAGTACCTCCCCATATATATGTATGGAGTGGAGTTTGCAACTGAAAAGAAACTTTGTGTTCCCAACAAGCTAGGTAAAGGACGGCTTTCACACACACTTATCTCTCAGAACTCAGCATGTGGAGAGACGTTCGTTCATCTTGCACAAAGGAAACGGGTTGCAGGAGAAACTTTTACTCTGGTTTCTCAGTCTGTTTCCTAGTGCCGGTTTGAAGTTCCAGCAATTTTCACTGTGAAACCGAGTTGCAGCTAGTACCACCCCATATATATGTATGGAGTGGAGTTTGCAAATGAAAAGAAACTTTATGTTCCCAAAAAGCTAGGTGAAGGACGGCTTTCACACACACACATCTCTCAGAACTGAGCATGTGGAGAGACGTTCGTTCATCTAGCACAAAGGGAACAGGTTGCAGCAGAAACTTTTACTCTGGATTCTCAGTCTGTTTCCTAGTGCCGGTTTGAAGTTCCTCCAGTTTTCACTGTAAAACCTGGTTGGTGCTAGTACCTCCCCATATATATGTATGGAGTGGAGTTTGCAACTGAAAATAAACTTTGTGTTCCCAACAATCTAGGTGAAGGACGGCTTTCACACATAATTATCTCTCAGAACTGAGCATGTGGAGAGAAGTTCGTTCATCTAGAACATAGGAAACGGGTTGCAGGAGAAACTTTTACTCTGGTTTCTCAGTCTGTTTCCTAGTGCTGGTTTGAAGTTCCTGCAGTTTACACTGTAAAACCGAGTTGGAGCTAGTACCTCCCCATATATATGTATGGAGTGGAGTTAGCAACTGAAAAGAAACTTTGTGTTCCCAACAAGCTAGGTGAAGGACGGCTTTCACACACACTTATCTCTCAGAACTGAGCATGTGGAGAAACGTTCGTTCATCTAGCACAAAGGGAACGGGTTGCAGGAGAAACTTTTACTCTGGTTTCTCAGTCTGTTTCCTAGTGCCGGTTTGAAGATCCAGCAGTTTTCACTGTAAAATCTGGTTGGTGCTAGTACCTCCCCATATATATGTATGGAGTGGAGTTTGCAACTGAAAAGAAACTTTGTGTACCCAAAAATCTAGGTGAAGGACGACTTTCACACACAATTATCTCTCAGAACTGAGCATGTGGAGAGAAGTTCGTTCATTTAGAACATAGGAAACGGGTTGCAGGAGAAACTTTTACTCTGGTTTCTCAGTCTGTTTCCTAGTGCTGGTTTGAAGTTCCTGCAGTTTACACTGTAAAACCGAGTTGGAGCTAGTACCTCCCCATATATATGTATGGAGTGGAGTTTGCAACTGAAAAGAAACTTTGTTTTCCCAACAAGCTAGGTGAAGGACGGCTTTCACACACACATATCTCTCAGAACTGAGCATGTGGAGAGACGTTCGTTCATCTAGCACAAGGGGAACGGGTTGCAGGGGAAACTTTTACTGTGGTTTCTCAGTCTGGTTCCTAGTGCCGGTATGAAGTTCCTGCATTTTTCACTGTAAAACCGAGTTGGAGCTTGTACCTCCCCATATATAAGTATTGAGTGGTGTTTGCAACTGAAAAGAAACTTTGTGTTCCCAACAAGCTAGGTGAAGGACGGCTTTCACACACACTTATCTCTCAGAACTGAGCATGTGGAGAGACGTTCGTTCATCTAGCACAAATGGAACGGGTTGCAGGAGAAACTTTTACTCTGGATTCTCAGTCTGTTTCCTAGTGCCGGTTTGAAGTTCCTGCAGTTTTCACTGTAAAACCGAGTTGGAGCTAGTACCTCCCCATATATATGTATGGAGTGGAGTTTGCAACTGAAAAGAAACTTTGTGTTCCCAACAAGCTAGGTGAAGGACGGCTTTCATACACACTTATCTCTCAGAACTGAGCATGTGGAGAGAAGTTCGTTCATCTAACACAAAGGGAACGGGTTGCAGGAGAAACTTTACTGTGGTTTCTCAGTCTGTTTCCTAGTGCCGGTTTGATGTTCCTGCAGTTTTCCCTGTAAAACCGAGTTGGAACTAGTACCTCCCCATATATATGTATGGAGTGGAGTTTGCAACTGAAAAGACACTGTGTTCCCAACAAGCTAGGTGAAGGACGGGTTTCACACATAATTATCTCACCGAAATGAGCATGTGGAGAGACGTTCGTTCATCTAGCACAAAGGGAACAGGTTGCAGGAGAAATTTTACTCTGGTTTCTCAGTCTGTTTCCTAGTGCCGGTTTGAAGTTCCTGCAGTTTTCACTGTAAAACCGAGTTGGAGCTAGTACCTCCCCATATATATGTATGGAGTGGAGTTTGCAACTGAAAAGAAACTTTGTGTTCCCAACAAGCTAGGTGAAGGACGGCTTTCACACACACTTATCTCTCAGAACTGAGCATGTGGAGAGACGTTCTTTCATCTAGCACAAATGGAACGGGTTGCATTAGAAACTTTTACTGTGGTTTCTGGGTCTGTTTCCTAGTGCCGGTTTGAAGTTCTTGCAATTTTCACTGTAAAACCGAGTTGGAGCTAGTACCTCCCCATATATATGTATGGAGTGGAGTTTGCAACTGAAAAGAAACTTTGTGTTCCCAACAAGCTAGGTGAAGGACGGCTTTCACACACACTTATCTCTCAGAACTGAGCATGTGGAGAGACGTTCGTTCATCTAGCAAAAAGGGAACGTGTTTCACGAGAAACTTTTACTCTGGTTTCTCAGTCTGTTTCCTAGTGCCGGTTTGAAGTTCCTGCAGTTTTCACTGTAAAACCGAGTTGCAGCTAGTTCCTCCCCATATATATGTATGGAGTGGAGTTTGCAACTGAAAAGAAACTTTGTGTTCCCAACAAGCTAGGTGAAGGACGGCTTTCACACACACTTATCTCTCAGAACTGAGCATGTGGAGAGACGTTCGTTCATCTAGCAAAAAGGGAACGTGTTTCACGAGAAACTTTTACTCTGGTTTCTCAGTCTGTTTCCTAGTGCCGGTTTGAAGTTCCTGCAGTTTTCACTGTAAAACCGAGTTGCAGCTAGTACCTCCCCATATATATGTATGGAGTGGAGTTTGCAACTGAAAAGAAACTTTGTGTTCCCAACAAGCTAGGTGAAGGACGGCTTTCACACACACACATCTCTCAGAACTGAGCATATGGAGAGACGTTCGTTCATCTAGCACAAAGGGAACGGGTTGCAGGAGAAACTTTTACTCTGGTATCTCAGTCTGTTTCCTAGTGCCGGTTTGAAGTTCTTGCAGTTTTCACTGTAAAACCGAGGTGGAGCTAGTACCTCCCCATATATATGTATGGAGTGGAGTTTGCAACTGAAAAGAAACTTTGTGTTCCCAACAAGCTAGGTGAAGGACGGCTTTCACACACACTTATCTCTCAGAACTGAGCATGTGGAGAGACGTTCGTTCATCTAGCACAAAGGGAACGGGTTGCAGGAGAAACATTTACTCTGGTTTCTCAGTCTGTTTCCTAGTGCCGGTTTGTAGTTCCTGCAGTTTTCACTGTAAAACAGAGTTGGAGCTAGTACCTCCCCATATATATGTATGGATTGAAGTTTGCAACTGAAAAGAAACTTTGTGTTCCCAACAAGCTAGGTGAAGGACGGCTTTCACACACACTTATCTCTCAGAACTGAGCATGTGGAGAGACGTTCGTTCATCTAGCACAAAGGAACGGGTTACAGAAGAAACTTTTACTCTGGTTTCTCAGTCTGTTTCCTAGTGCCGGTTTGAAGTTCCTGCAGTTTTCACTGTAAAAGCGAGTTGGAGCTAGTACCTCCCCATATATATGTATGGAGTGGAGTTTGCAACTGAAAAGAAACTTTGTGTTCCCAACAAGCAAGGTGAAGGACGCCTTTCACACACACTTATCTCTCAGAAAAGAGCATGTGGAGAGAAGTTCGTTCATCTAGCACAAAGGGAACGGTTTGCAGGAGAAACTTTTTCTCTGGTTTCTCAGTCTCTTTCCTAGTGCCGGTTTGAAGTTCCTGCAATTTTCACTGTAAACCGAGTTGCAGCTATTACCTCCCCATATATATGTATGGAGTGGAGTTTGCAAATGAAAAGAATCTTTATGTTCCCAAAAAGCTAGGTGAAGGACGGCTTTCACACACACACATCTCTCAGAACTGAGCATGTGTAGAGACGTTCGTTCATCTAGCACAAAGGGAACGGTTTGCAGGAGAAACTTTTACTCTGGTTTCTCAGTCTTTTTCCTAGTGCCGGTTTGAAGTTCCTGTAGTTTTCACTGTAAAACCGAGTTGGAGCTAGTACCTCCCAATATATATGTATAGAGTGGAGTTTGCAACTGAAAAGAAACTTTGTGTTCCCAACAATCTAGGTGAAGGACGGGTTTCACACACACATATCTCTCAGAAATGAGCATGAGGAGAGACTTTCGTTCATCTAGCACAAAGGGAACGGGTTGCATGGGAAACTTTTACTCTGGTTTCTCAGTCTGTTTCCTAGTGCCGGTTTAAAGTTCCTGCAGTTTTCACTGTAAAACCGAGCTGGAGCTAGTACCTCCCCATATATATTTATGGAGTGGAGTTTGCAACTGAAAAGAAACTTTGTGTTCCCAAAAAGCTAGGTGAAGGACGACTTTCACACACACTTATCTCTCAGAACTGAGCATGTGTAGAGACGTTCTTTCATCTAGCACAAAGGGAACGGGTTGCAGGAGTAACTATTCCTCTGGTTTCTCAGTCTGTTTCCTACAGCCGGTTTGAAGTTCCTGCAGTTTTCACTGTAAACCCGAGTTGGAGCCAGTACCTCCCCATAAATATGTATGGAGTGGAGTTTGCAACTGAAAAGAAACTTTGTGTTCCCAACAAGCTAGGTGAAGGTCGGCTTTCACACATACTTATATCTCAGAACTGAGCATGTGGAGAGACTTTCGTTCATCTAGCACAAAGGGAACGAGTTGCAGGAAAAAATTTTACTCTGGTTTCTCAGTCTGTTTCCTAGTGCCGGTTTGAAGTTCCTGCAGTTTTCACTGTAAAACCGGGTTGGAGCTAGTACCTACTCATATATATGTATGGAGTGGAGTTTGCAAATGAAAAGAAACTTTGTGTTCCCCACAAGCTAGTTGAAGGAAGGCTTTCACACACACTTATCTCTCAGAACTGAGCATGTGTAGAGACATTCGTTCATCTAGCACAAAGGGAACGGGTTGCAGGAGAAACTTTTACTCTGGTTTCTCAGTCTGTTTCCTAGTGCCGGTTTGAAGTTCCTGCAGTTTTCACTGTAAAACTTGGTTGGTGCTAGTACCTCCCCATATATATGTATGGAGTGGAGTTTGCAAGTGAAAAGAAACTTTGTGTTCCCAACAAGCTAGGTGAAGGATTGCTTTCACACACACTTATCTCTCATAACTGAGCATGAAGAGAGACTTTCGTTCATCTAGCACAAAGGGAACGGGTTGCAGGGGAAACTTTTACTCTGGTTTCTCAGTCTGTTTCGTAGTGCCGGTTTGAAGTTCCTGCAGTTTTCACTGTAAAACAGAGTTGGAGCTAGTACCTCCCCATATATATTTATGGAATGGAGTTTGCAACTGAAAAGAAACTTTGTGTTCCCTACAACCTAGGTGAAGGACGGCTTTCACACACACTTATCTCTCAGAACTGAGCATGTGGAGAGACGTTCGTTCATCTAGCACAAAGGGAACGGGTTGCAGGAAAACTTTTACTCTGGTTTCTCAGTCTGTTTCCTAGAGCCGGTTTGATGTTCCTGCAGTTTTCACTGTAAAACAGAGTTGGAGCTAGTACCTCCCCATAAATATGTATGGAGTGGAGTTTGCAACTGAAAAGAAACTTTGTGTTCCCAACAAGCTAGGTGAAGGACGGCTTTCACACACACTTATCTCTCAGAACTGAGCATGTGGAGAGACGTTCGTTCATCTAGCACAAAGGGAACGGGTTGCAGGAGAAACTTTTACTCTGGTTTCTCAGTCTGTTTCCTAGTGCCGGATTGAAGTTCCTGCAGTTTTCACTGTAAAACAGAGTTGGAGCTAGTACCTCCCCATATATATGTATGGAGTGGAGTTTGCATCTGAAAAGAAACTTTGTGTTCCCAACAAGCTAGGTAAAGGACGGCTTTCACACACACTTATCTCTCAGAACTGAGCATGCGGAGAGACGTTCGTTCATCTAGCACTAAGTGAACGGGTTGCAGGAGCAACTTTTTCTCTGGTTTCTCAGTCTGTTTCCTAGTGCCACTTTGAAGTTCCTTCAGTTTTCACTGTAAAACTGGGTTAGAGCTAGTACCTACTCATATATATTTATGGAGTGGAGTTTGCAAATGAAAAGAAACTTTGTGTTCCCCACAAGCTAGTTGAAGGACGGCTTTCACACACACTTATCTCTCAGAACTGAGCATGTGTAGAGACATTCGTTCATCTAGCACAAAGGGAACGGGTTGCAGGAGAAACTTTTACTCTGGTTTCTCAGCCTGTTTCCTAGTTCCGGTTTGAAGTTCCTGCAGTTTTCACTGTAAAACCTGGTTGGTGCTTGTACCTCCCCATATATATGTATGGAGTGGAGTTTGCAAGTGAAAAGAAACTTTGTGTTCCCAACAAGCTTGGTGAAGGACGGCTTTCACACACACTTATCTCTCATAACTGAGCATGAGGAGAGACTTTCGTTCATCTAGCACAAAGGGAACGGGTTGCAGGGGAAACTTTTACTCTGGTTTCTCAGTCTGTTTCCTAGTGCCGGTTTGAAGTTCCTGCAGTTTTCACTGTAAAACCGAGTTGGAGCTAGTACCTCCCCATATATATTTATGGAGTGGAGTTTGCAACTGAAAAGAAACTTTGTGTTCCCAACAAGCTAGGTGAAGGACGGCTTTCACACACACTTATCTCTCAGAACTGAGCATGTGGAGAGACGTTCGTTCATCTAGCACAAAGGGAACGGGTTGCAGGAGAAACTTTTACTCTGGTTTCTCAGTCTGTTTCCTAGAGCCGGTTTGATGTTCCTGCAGTTTTCACTGTAAAACCGAGTTGGAGCTAGTACCTCCCCATAAATATGTATGGAGTGGAGTTTGCAACTGAAAAGAAACTTTGTGTTCCCAACAAGCTAGGTGAAGGACGGCTTTCACACACACTTATCTCTCAGAACTGAGCATGTGGAGAGACGTTCGTTCATCTAGCACAAAGGGAACGGGTTGCAGGAGAAACATTTACTCTGGTTTCTCAGTCTGTTTCCTAGTGCCGGTTTGTAGTTCCTGCAGTTTTCACTGTAAAACAGAGTTGGAGCTAGTACCTCCCCATATATATGTATGGAGTGGAGTTTGCAACTGAAAAGAAACTTTGTGTCCCAACAAGCTAGGTAAAGGACGGCTTTCACACACACTTATCTCTCAGAACTCAGCATGTGGAGAGACGTTCGTTCATCTTGCACAAAGGAAACGGGTTGCAGGAGAAACTTTTACTCTGGTTTCTCAGTCTGTTTCCTAGTGCCGGTTTGAAGTTCCAGCAATTTTCACTGTGAAACCGAGTTGCAGCTAGTACCTCCCCATATATATGTATGGAGTGGAGTTTGCAAATGAAAAGAAACTTTATGTTCCCAAAAAGCTAGGTGAAGTACGGCTTTCACACACACACATCTCTCAGATCTGAGCATGTGGAGAGACGTTCGTTCATCTAGCACAAAGGGAACAGGTTGCAGGAGAAACTTTTACTCTGGATTCTCAGTCTGTTTCCTAGTGCCGGTTTGAAGTTCCTCCAGTTTTCACTGTAAAACCTGGTTGGTGCTAGTACCTCCCCATATATATGTATGGAGTGTAGTTTGCAACGGAAAATAAACTTTGTGTTCCCAACAAGCTAGGTGAAGAACGGCTTTCACACACACTTATCTCTCAGAACTGAGCATGTGGAGAGACGTTCGTTCATCTAGCACTAAGTGAACGGTTTGCAGGACAAACTTTTACTCTGGTTTCTCAGTCTGTTTCCTAGTGCCGGTTTGAAGTTCCTGCAGTTTTCACTGTAAAACCGGGTTGGAGCTAGTACCTCCCCATATATATGTATGGAGTGGAGTTTGCAACTGAAAAGAAACTTTGTGTTCCCAACAAGCTAGGTGAAGGACGGCTTTCACACACACTTATCTCTCAGAACTCAGCATGTGGAGAGACGTTCCTTCATCTAGCACTAAGTGAAAGGGTTGCAGGAGCAACTATTTCTCTGGTTTCTCAGTCTGTTTCCTAGTGCCGGTTTGAAGTTCCTTCAGTTTTCACTGTAAAACCGGGTTGGAGCTAGTACCTACTCATATATATTTATGGAGTGGAGTTTGCAAATGAAAAGAAACTTTGTGTTCCCCACAAGCTAGTTGAAGGACGGCTTTCACACACACTTATCTCTCAGAACTGAGCATGTGTAGAGACATTCGTTCATCTAGCACAAAGGGAACGGGTTGCAGGAGAAACTTTTACTCTGGTTTCTCAGCCTGTTTCCTAGTTCCGGTTTGAAGTTCCTGCAGTTTTCACTGTAAAACCTGGTTGGTGCTTGTACCTCCCCATATATATGTATGGAGTGGAGTTTGCAAGTGAAAAGAAACTTTGTGTTCCCAACAAGCTTGGTGAAGGACGGCTTTCACACACACTTATCTCTCATAACTGAGCATGAGGAGAGACTTTCGTTCATCTAGCACAAAGGGAACGTGTTGCAGGGGAAACTTTTACTCTGGTTTCTCAGTCTGTTTCCTAGTGCCGGTTTGAAGTTCCTGCAGTTTTCACTGTAAAACCGAGTTGGAGCTAGTACCTCCCCATATATATTTATGGAGTGGAGTTTGCAACTGAAAAGAA
This sequence comes from Camelus dromedarius, assembly GCF_036321535.1. Taxonomy (NCBI): domain Eukaryota; kingdom Metazoa; phylum Chordata; class Mammalia; order Artiodactyla; family Camelidae; genus Camelus; species Camelus dromedarius. The sequence continues at coordinate 1,565,405 of NW_026989819.1, read as the reverse complement.
ACTTTGTGTTCCCAAAAAGCTAGGTGAAGGACGGCTTTCACACACACACATCTCTCAGAACTGAGCATGTGGAGAGACGTTCGTTCATCTAGCACAAAGGGAACAGGTTGCAGGAGAAACTTTTACTCTGGATTCTCAGTCTGTTTCCTAGTGCCGGTTTGAAGTTCCTCCAGTTTTCACTGTAAAACCTGGTTGGTGCTAGTACCTCCCCTTATATATGTATGGAGTGTAGTTTGCAACTGAAAATAAACTTTGTGTTCCCAACAAGCTAGGTGAAGAACGGCTTTCACACACACTTATCTCTCAGAACTGAGCATGTGGAGAGACGTTCGTTCATCTAGCACTAAGTGAACGGTTTGCAGGACAAACTTTTACTCTGGTTTCTCAGTCTGTTTCCTAGTGCCGGTTTGAAGTTCCTGCAGTTTTCACTGTAAAACCGGGTTGGAGCTAGTACCTCCCCATATATATGTATGGAGTGGAGTTTGCAACTGAAAAGAAACTTTGTGTTCCCAAAAAGCTAGGTGAAGGACGGCTTTCACACACACTTATCTCTCAGAACTGAGCATGTGGAGAGACGTTCGTTCATCTAGCACTAAGTGAAAGGGTTGCAGGAGTAACTTTTTCTCTGGATTCTCAGTCTGTTTCCTAGTGCCGGTTTGAAGTTCCTTCAGTTTTCACTGTAAAACCGGGTTGGAGCTAGTACCTACTCATATATATTTATGGAGTGGAGTTTGCAAATGAAAAGAAACTTTGTGTTCCCCACAAGCTAGTTGAAGGACGGCTTTCACACACACTTATCTCTCAGAACTGAGCATGTGTAGAGACATTCGTTCATCTAGCACAAAGGGAACGGGTTGCAGGAGAAAGTTTTACTCTGGTTTCTCAGCCTGTTTCCTAGTTCCGGTTTGAAGTTCCTGCAGTTTTCACTGTAAAACATGGTTGGTGCTTGCACCTCCCCATATATATGTATGGAGTGGAGTTTGCAAGTGAAAAGAAACTTTGTGTTCCCAACAAGCTTGGTGAAGGACGGCTTTCACACACACTTATCTCTCATAACTGAGCATGAGGAGAGACTTTCGTTCATCTAGCACAAAGGGAACGGGTTGCAGGGGAAACTTTTACTCTGGTTTCTCAGTCTGTTTCCTAGTGCCGGTTTGAAGTTCCTGCAGTTTTCACTGTAAAACCGAGTTGGAGCTAGTACCTCCCCATACATATTTATGGAGTGGAGTTTGCAACTGAAAAGAAACTTTGTGTTCCCAACAAGCTAGGTGAAGGACGGCTTTCACACACACTTATCTCTCAGAACTGAGCATGTGGAGAGACGTTCGTTCATCTAGCACAAAGGGAACGGGTTGCAGGAGAAACTTTTACTCTGGTTTCTCAGTCTGTTTCCTAGAGCCGGTTTGATGTTCCTGCAGTTTTCACTGTAAAACCGAGTTGGAGCTAGTACCTCCCCATAAATATGTATGGAGTGGAGTTTGCAACTGAAAAGAAACTTTGTGTTCCCAACAAGCTAGGTGAAGGACGGCTTTCACACACACTTATCTCTCAGAACTGAGCATGTGGAGAGACGTTCGTTCATCTTGCACAAAGGAAACGGGTTGCAGGAGAAACTTTTACTCTGGTTTCTCAGTCTGTTTCCTAGTGCCGTTTTGAAGTTCCAGCAATTTTCACTGTGAAACCGAGTTGCAGCTAGTACCTCCCCATATATATGTATGGAGTGGAGTTTGCAAATGAAAAGAAACTTTATGTTCCCAAAAAGCTAGGTGAAGGACGGCTTTCACACACACACATCTCTCAGAACTGAGCATGTGGAGAGACGTTCGTTCATCCAGCACAAAGGGAACAGGTTGCAGGAGAAACTTTTACTCTGGATTCTCAGTCTGTTTCCTAGTGCCGGTTTGAAGTTTCTCCAGTTTTCACTGTAAAACCTTGTTGGTGCTAGTACCTCCCCATATATATGTATGGAGTGTAGTTTGCAACTGAAAATAAACTTTGTGTTCCCAACAATCTAGGTGAAGGACGGCTTTCACACACAATTATCTCTACAGAACTGAGCATGTGGAGAGAAGTTCGTTCATCTAGAACATAGGAAACGGGTTGCAGGAGAAACTTTTACTCTGGTTTCTCAGTCTGTTTCCTAGTGCTGGTTTGATGTTCCTGCAGTTGACACTGTAAAACCGAGTTGGAGCTAGTACCTCCCCATATATATGTATGGAGTGGAGTTAGCAACTGAAAAGAAACTTTGTGTTCCCAACAAGATAGGTGAAGGACGGCTTTCACACACACTTATCTCTCAGAACTGAGCATGTGGAGAAACGTTCGTTCATCTAGCACAAAGGGAACGGGTTGCAGGAGAAACTTTTACTCTGGTTTCTCAGTCTGTTTCCTAGTGCCGGTTTGAAGATCCTGCAGTTTTCACTGTAAAAACTGGTTGGTGCTAGTACCTCCCCATATATATGTATGGAGTGGAGTTTGCAACTGAAAATAAACTTTGTGTACCCAAAAATCTAGGTGAAGGACGGCTTTCACACACAATTATCTCTCAGAACTGAGCATGTGGAGAGAAGTTCGTTCATTTAGAACATAGGAAACGGGTTGCAGGAGAAACTTTTACTCTGGTTTCTCAGTCTGTTTCCTAGTGCTGGTTTGAAGTTCCTGCAGTTTACACTGTAAACCCGATTTGGAGCTAGTACCTCCCCATATATATGTATGGAGTGGAGTTTGCAACTGAAAAGACACTGTGTTTCCAACAAGCTAGGTGAAGGACGGGTTTCACACATAATTATCTCACCGAAATGAGCATGTGGAGAGACGTTCGTTCATCTAGCACAAAGGGAACAGGTTGCAGGAGAAACTTTTCTCTGGTTTCTCAGTCTGTTTCCTAGTGCCGGTTTGAAGTTCCTGCAGTTTTCACTGTAAAACCGAGTTGGAGCTAGTACCTCCCCATATATATGTATGGAGTGGAGTTTGCAACTGAAAAGAAACTTTGTGTTCCCAACAAGCTAGGTGAAGGACGGCTTTCACACACAGTTATCTCTCAGAACTGAGCATGTGGAGAGACGTTCTTTCATCTAGCACAAATGAAACGGGTTGCATTAGAAACTTTTACTGTGGTTTCTCGGTCTGTTTCCTAGTGCCGGTTTGAAGTTCTTGCAGTTTTCACTGTAAAACCGAGTTGGAGCTAGTACCTCCCCATATATATGTATGGAGTGGAGTTTGCAACTGAAAAGAAACTTTGTGTTCCCAACAACTAGGTGCAGGACGGTTTTCACACACACTTACCTCTCAGAACTGAGCATGTGGAGAGACGTTCATTCATCTAGCACAAAGGGAACGGGTTGCAGGAGAAACTTTTACTCTGGATTCTCAGTCTGTTTCCTAGTGCCGGTTTGAAGATCCTGGAGTTTTCACTGTAAAACCGAGATGGAGCTAGTACCTCCCCATATATATGTATGGAGTGGAGTTTGCAACTGAAAAGAAACTTTGTGTTCCCAACAAGCTAGGTGAAGGACGGCTTTCACACACACTTAACTCTCCGAACTGAGCACGTGGAGAGACGTTCGTTCATCTAGCACAAAGGGAACGTGTTGCAGGAGAAACTTTTACTGTGGTTTCTCAGTCTGTTTCCTAGTGCCGGTATGAAGTTCTTGCAGTTTTCACTGTAAAACCGAGTTGGAGCTAGTACCTCCCCATATATATGTATGGAGTGGAGTTTGCAACTGAAAAGAAACTTTGTGTTCCCAACAATCTAGGTGAAGGACGGCTTTCACACACACTTATCTCTCAGAACTGAGCATGTGGAGAGACGTTCGTTCATCTAGCACAAAGGGAACGTGTTGCAGGAGAAACTTTTACTCTGGTTTCTCAGTCTGTTTCCTAGTGCCGGTTTGAAGTTCCTGCAGTTTTCACTGTAAAACCGAGTTGCAGCTAGTACCTCCCCATATATATGTATGGAGTGGAATTTGCAACTGAAAAGAAACTTTGTGTTCCCAACAAGCTAGGTGAAGGACGGCTTTCACACACACTTATCTCTCAGAACTGAGCATGTGGAGAGACGTTCGTTCATCTAACACAAAGGGAACGGGTTTCAGGAGAAACTTTACTGTGGTTTCTCAGTCTGTTTCCTAGTGCCGGTTTGAATTTCCTGCAGTTTTCACTGTAAACCGAGTTGGAGCTATTACCTCCCCATATATATGTATGGAGTGGAGTTTGCAACTGAAAAGAAACTGTGTTCCCAACAAGCTAGGTGAAGGACGGGTTTCACACACAATTATCTCTCAGAACTGAGCACGTGGAGAGACGTTCGTTCATCTAGCACAAAGGGAACGTGTTGCAGGAGAAACTTTTACTCTGGTTTCTCAGTCTGTTTCCTAGTGCCGGTTTGAAGTTCCTGCAGTTTTCACTGTAAAACCGAGTTGGAGCTAGTACTTCCCCATATATATGTATAGAGTGGAGTTTGCAACTGAAAAGAAACTTTGTGTTCCCAACAAACTAGGTGAAGGACGGCTTTCACACACACTTATCTCTCAGAACTGAGCATGTGGAGAGACGTTCGTTCATCTAGCAAAAAGGGAACGTGTTTCACGAGAAACTTTTACTCTGGTTTCTCAGTCTGTTTCCTAGTGCCGGTTTGAAGTTCCTGCAGTTTTCACTGTAAAACCGAGTTGCAGCTAGTACCTCCCCATATATATGTATGGAGTGGAGATTGCAAATGAAAAGAAACTTTGTGTTCCCAACAAGCTAGGTGAAGGACGGCTTTCACACACACACATCTCTCAGAACTGAGCTTATGGAGAGACGTTCGTTCATCTAGCACAAAGGGAACGGGTTGCAGGAGAAACTTTTACTCTGGTATCTCAGTCTGTTTCCTAGTGCCGGTTTGAGGTTCTTGCAGTTTTCACTGTAAAACCGAGGTGGAGCTAGTACCTCCCCATATATATGTATGGAGTGGAGTTTGCAACTGAAAAGAAACTTTGTTTTACCAACAAGCTAGGTGAAGGACGGCTTTCACACACACTTATCTCTCAGAACTGAGCATGTGGAGAGACGTTCGTTCATCTAGCACAAAGGGAACGGGTTGCAGGAGAAACTTTTACTCTGGTTTCTCAGTCTGTTTCCTAGAGCCGGTTTGAAGTTCCTGCAGTTTTCACTGTAAAACCGAGTTGGAGCTAGTACCTCCCCATATATATGTATGGATTGGAGTTTGCAACTGAAAAGAAACTTTGTGTTCCCAACAAGCTAGGTGAAGGACGGCTTTCACACACACTTATCTCTCAGAACTGAGCATGTGGAGAGACGTTCGTTCATCTAGCACAAAGGAACGGGTTGCAGGAGAAACTTTTACTGTGGTTTCTCAGTCTGTTTCCTAGTGCCGGTTTGAAGTTCCTGCCGTTTTCACTGTAAAACCGAGTTTGAGCTAGTACCTCCCCATATATATGTATGGAATGGGTTTGCAACTGAAAAGAAACTTTGTGTTCCCAACAAGCTAGGTGAAGGACGGCTTTCACACACACTTATCTCTCAGAACTGAGCATGTGGAGAGACGTTCGTTCATCTTGCACAAAGGGAACGGTTTGCAGGAGAAACTTTTACTCTTGTTTCTCAGTCTGTTTCCTAGTGCCGGTTTGAAGTTCCACCAATTTTCACTCTAAGCCGAGCTGGAGCTAGTACCTCCCCATATATATGTATGGAGTGGAGTTTGCAAATGAAAAGAGACTTTATGTTCCCGAAAAGCTAGGTGAAGGACGGCTTTCACACACACACATCTCTCAGAACTGAGCATGTGGAGAGACGTTCGTTCATCTAGCACAAATGGAACGTGTTGCAGGAGAAACTTTTATTCTGGTTTCTCAGTCTGTTTCCTAGTGCCGGTTTGAAGGTCCTGCAGTTTTCACTGTAAAACCTGTTTGGTGATAGTACCTCCCAATATATATGTATGGAGTGGAGTTTGCAACTGAAAAGAAACTTTGTGTTCCCAACAAGCTAGGTGAAGAACGGCTTTCACACACACTTATCTCTCAGAACTTAGCATGTGGAGAGACGTTCGTTCATCTAGCACAAAGGGAAAGGGTTGCAGCAGAAACTTTTACTGTTGTTTCTCAGTCTGTTTCCTAGTGCAGGTTTGAAGTTCCTGCAGTTTTCACTGTAAAACAGAGTTGGAGCTAGTACCTCCCCATATATATGTATGGAGTGGAGTTTGCAACTGAAAAGAAACTTTGTGTTCCCAACAAGCTAGGTGAAGGACGGCTTTCACACACACATATCTCTCAGAACTGAGCATGTGGAGAGACGTTCGTTCATCTAGCACAAAGGGAACGGGTTGCAGGAGAAATTTTACTGTGGTTTCTCAGTCTGTTTCCTAGTGCCGGTTTGAAGTTCTTGCAGTTTTCACTGTAAAACCGAGTTGGAGCTAGTACCTCCCCATATATATGTATGGAGTGGAGTTTGCAACTGAAAAGAAACTTTGTGTTCCCAATAAGCTAGGTGAAGGACGGCTTTCACACACACTTATCTCTCAGAACTGAGCATGTGGAGAGACGTTCGATCATCTAAAACAAAGGGAACGGGTTGCAGGAGAAACTTTACTGTGGTTTCTCAGTCTGTTTCCTAGTGCCGGTTTGAATTTCCTGCAGTTTTCACTGTAAACCCGAGTTGGAGCTAGTACCTCCCCATAAATATGTATGGAGTGGAGTTTTCAACTGAAAAGAAACTGTGTTCCCAACAAGCTAGGTGAAGGACGGCTTTCACACACACTTATCTCTCAGAACTTAGCATGTGGAGAGACGTTCTTTCATCTAGCACAAAGGGAACAGTTTGCATTAGAAACTTTTACTGTGGTTTCTCGGTCTGTTTCCTAGTGCCGGTTTGAAGTTCTTGCAGTTTTCACTGTAAAACCGAGTTGGTGCTAATACCTCCCCATATATATGTATGGAGTGGAGTTTGCAAATGAAAATAAACTTTGTGTTCCTAACAAGCTAGGTGAAGGACGGCTTTCACACACAAATATCTCTCAGAACTGAGCATGTGGAGAGACGTTCGCTCATCTAGCACAAAACGGAACGGTTTGCAGGAGAAACTATTACTGTGGTTTCTCAGTCTGTTTCCTAGTGCCGGTTTGAAGTTCCTGCAGTTTTCACTGTAAAACCGAGCTGGAGCTTGTACCTCCCCATATATATGTATGGAGTGGAGTTTGCAACTGAAAAGAAACTTTGTGTTCCCAACAAGCTAGGTGAAGGACGGCTTTCACACACACTTATCTCTCAGAACTGAGCATGTGGAGAGACTTTCGTTCATATAGCACTAAGGGAACGGGATGCAGGAGAAAATTTTACTCTGGTTTCTCAGTCTGTTTCCTAGTGCCGGTTTGAAGTTCCTGCAGTTTTCACTGTAAAACCGAGTTGGAGCTAGTACCTCCCCATATATATGTATGGAGTGGAGTTTGAAACTGAAAAGAAACTTTTTGTTCCCAACAAGCTAGGTGAAGGACGGCTTTCACACACACATATCTCTCAGAACTGAGCATGTGGAGAGACGGTCGCTCATCTAGCACAAATGGAACGGGTTGCAGGAGAAACTTTTACTGTGGTTTCTCAGTCTGTTTCCTAGTGCCGGTTTGAAGTTCCTGCAGTTTTCACTGTAAAACCGAGTTGGAGCTAGTACCTCCCCATATATATGTATGGAGTGGAGTTTGCAACTGAAAAGAAACTTTGTGTTCCCAACAAGCTAGGTGAAGGACGGCTTTCACACACACTTATCTCTCAGAACTGAGCATGTGGAGAGACGTTCGTTCATCTAGCACAAAAGGAACGGGTTGCAGGAGAAACTTTTACTCTGGTTTCTCAGTCTGTTTCCTAGTGCCGGTTTGAAGTTCCTGCAGTTTTCACTGTAAAACCGAGTTGGAGCTGGTACTTCCCCATATATATGTATGGAGTGGATTTTGCAACTGAAAAGAAACTTTGTGTTCCCAACAAGCTAGGTGAAGGACGGCTTTCACACACACTTATCTCTCAGATCTGAGCATGTGGAGAGACGTTCGTTCATCTAGCACAAAGGGAACGGGTTGCAGGAGAAACTTTTACTCTGGTTTCTCAGTCTGTTTCCTAGTGCCGGTTTGAATTTCCTGCAGTTTTCACTGTAAAACCGAGTTGGAGCTACTACCTCCCCATATATATGTATGGAGTGGAATTTGAAACTGAAAAGAAACTTTGTGTTCCCAACAAGATAGGTGAAGGACGGCTTTCACACACACTTATCTCTCAGAACTTAGCATGTGGAGAGACGTTCTTTCATCTAGCACAAAGGGAACGGGTTGCATTAGAAAATTTACTGTGGTTTCTCGGTCTGTTTCCTAGTGCCGCTTTGAAGTTCCTGCAGTTTTCACTGTAAAACCGAGTTGGAGCTAGTACCTCCCCATATATATGTATGGATTGGACTTTGCAACTGAAAAGAAACTTTGTGTTCCCAACAAGCTAGTTGAAGGACGGTTTACACACACTTATCTCTCAGAACTGAGCATGTGGAGAGACGTTCGTTCATCTAGCACAAAGGGAACGGGTTGCAGGAGAAACTTTACTGTGGTTTCTCAGTCTGTTTCCTAGTGCCGGTTTGAAGTTCCTGCAGTTTTCACTGTAAACACGAGTTGGACCTAGTACCTCCCCATATATATGTATGGAGTGGAGATTGCATCTGAAAAGAAACTTTGTGTTCCCAACAAGCTAGGTGAAGGACGGCTTTCACAAACACTTATCTCTCAGAACTGAGCATGTGGAGAGACTTTCGCTCATCTAGCACAAATGGAACTGGTTGCAGGAGAAACTTTTACTGTGGTTTCTCAGTCTGTTTCCTAGTGCCGGTTTGAAGGTCCTGCAGTTTTCACTGTAAAACCGAGTTGGAGCTAGTACCTCCCCATATATATGTATTTAGTGGAGTTTGCAACTAAAAAGAAACTTTGTGTTCCCAACAAGCTAGGTGAAGGACGGCTTTCACACACATTTATCTCTCCGAACTGAGCATGTGGAGAGACGTTCGTTCATCTAGCACAAAGGGAACGGGTTGCAGGTGAAACTTTTACTGTGGTTTCTCAGTCTGTTTCCTAGTGCCGGTTTGAATTTCCTGCAGTTTTCACTGTAAAACCGAGTTGGAGATAGTACCTCCCCATATATATGTATGGAGTGGAGTTAGAAACTTAAAAGAAACTTTGTGTTCCCAACAAGCTACTTGAATCACGGCTTTCACAAACACTTATCTCTCAGAACTGAGCATGTGGAGAGACGTTCGTTCATCTAGCACAAAGGGAACGTGTTGCAGGAGAAACTTTAGTGTGGTTTCTCAGTCTGTTTCCTAGTGCCGGTTTGAAGTTCCTGCAGTTTTCACTGTAAACCCGAGTTGGAGCTAGTACCTCCCCATATATATGCATGGAGTGTAGTTTGCAACTGAAAAGAAACTTTGTGTTCCCAACAAGCTAGGTGAAGTACGGCTTTCACACACACTTATCTCTCAGAAATGAGCATGTGGAGAGACGTTCGTTCATCTAGCACAAAGGGAACGGGTTGCAGGAGAAACTTTTACTCTGGTTTCTCAGTCTGTTTCCTAGTGCTGGTTTGAAGTTCCTGCAGTTTTCACTGTAAATCCGTGTTGGAGCTAGTACCACCCCATATATATGTATGGAGTGGAGTTTGCAACTGAAAAGAAACTTTGTGTTCCCAACAAGCAAGGTGAAGGACGGCTTTCACACACACTTATCTCTCAGAACTTAGCATGTGGAGAGACGTTCGTTCATGTAGCACAAAGGGAACGTGTTGCAGGAGAAACTTTACTGTGGTTTCTCAGTCTGTTTCCTAGTGCCGGTTTGAAGTTCCTGCAGTTTTCACTGTAAACACGATTTGGAGCTAGTACCTCCCCATATATATGTATGGAGTGGAGATTGCAACTGAAAAGAATCTTTGTATTCCCAACAAGCTAGGTGAAGGACGGCTTTCACACACACTTATCTCTCAGAACTGAGCATTTGGAGAGACGATCTTTCATCTAGCACAAAGGGAACGGGTTGCAGGAGAAACTTTTACACTGGTTTCTCAGTCTGTTTCCTAGTGCTGGTTTGAAGTTCCTGCAGTTTTCACTGTAAAACCGGGTTGGAGCTCGTACCTCCCCATATGTATGTATGGAGTGGAGTTTGCAACTGAAAAGAAACTTTGTGTTCCCAACAAGCTAGGTGAAGGACGGCTTTCACACACACTTATCTCTCAGATCTGAGCATGTGGAGAGACGTTCGTTCATCTAGCACAAAGGGAAATGGTTGCAGGAGAAACTTTTACTCTGGTTTCTCAGTCTGTTTCCTAGTGCCGGTTTGAAGTTCCTGCAGTTTTCACTGTAAACCCGAGTAGGAGCAAGTACCTCCCCATATATATGTATGGAGTGGAGTTTGCAACTGAAAAGAAACTTTGGTTCCCAACAAGCTAGGTGAAGGACGGATTTCACACACACTTATCTCTCAGAACTGAGCATGTGGAGAGACGATCGTTCATCTAGCACATAGGAAACGGTTTGCAGGAGAAACTTTTACTCTGGTTTCTCAGTCTTTTTCCTAGTGCTGGTTTGAAGTTCCTGCAGTTTTCACTGTAAAACCGAGATGGAGCTAGTACCTCCCCATATATATGTATGGAGTGGAGTTTGAAACTGAAAAGAAACTTTGTGTTCCCAACAAGCTACGTGAAGTACGGCTTTCACACACACTTATCTCTCAGAACTGAGCATGTGGAGAGATGATCGTTCATCTAGCACATAGGAAACGGGTTGCAGGAGAAACTTTTACTCTGGTTTCTCAGTCTGTTTCCTAGTGCTGGTTTGAAGTTCCTGCAGGTTTCACTGTAAAACCGAGTTGGTGCTAGTACCTCCCCATATATATGTATGGAGTGGAGTTTGCAACTGAAAAGAAACTTTGTGTTCCCAACAAGCTAGGTGAAGGACGGCTTTCACACACACTTATCTCTCAGAACTGAGCATGTGGAGAGACGTTCGCTCATCTAGCACAAAGGGAAAGGGTTGAAGAAGAACCTTTTACTCTGGTTTCTCAGTCTGTTTCCTAGTGCCGGTTTGAAGTTCCTGCAGTTTTCACTGTAAATCCGTGTTGGAGCTAGTACCTCCCCATATATATGTATGGAGTGGAGTTTGCAACTGAAAAGAAACTTTGTGTTCCCAACAAGCAAGGTGAAGGACGGCTTTCACAAACACTTATCTCTCAGAACTGAGCATGTGGAGAGACGTTCGTTCATCTAGCACAAAGGGAACGGGTTGCAGGAGAAACTTTTACTCTGGTTTCTCAGTCTGTTTCCTAGTGCCGGTTTGAAGTTCCTGCAGTTTTCACTGTAAAACAGAGTTGGAGCTAGTACCTCCCCATATATATGTATGGAGTGGGGTTTGCAACTGAAAAGAAACTATGTGTTCCCAACGAGCTAGGTGAAGGAAGGCTTTCACACACACTTATCTCACAGAAATGAGCATTTGGAGAGTCGTTCGTTCATCTAGCACATAATAAACGGGTTGCAGGAGAAACTTTTACTCTGGTTTCTCAGTCTGTTTCCTAGTGCCGGTTTGAAGTTCCTGCAGTTTTCACTGTAAAACCGATTTGGAGCTAGTACCTCCCCATATATATGTATGGAGTGGAGTTTGAAACTGAAAAGAAACTTTGTGTTCCCAACAAGCTAGGTGAACGACGGCTTTCACACACACTTATCTCTCAGAACTTAGCATGTGGAGAGACGTTCTTTCATCTAGCACAAAGGGAACGGGTTGCATTAGAAACTTTTACTCTGGTTTCTCAGTCTGTTTCCTAGTGCCGGTTTGAAGTTCCTGCAGTTTTCACTGTAAAACCGAGTTGGAGCTAGTACCTCCCCATATATATGTATGGAGTGGAGTTTGAAACTGAAAAGAAACTTTGTGTTCCCAACAAGCTAGGTGAAGGACGGCTTTCACACACACTTATCTCTCAGAACTGAGCATGTGGAGAGACGTTCGTTCATCTAGCACAAAGGGAACGGGTTGCAGGAGAAATTATTACTCTGGTTTCTCAGTCTGTTTCCTAGTGCCGGTTTGAAGTTCCTGCAGTTTTCACTGTAAACACGATTTGGAGCTAGTACCTCCCCATATATATGTATGGAGTGGAGTTTGCAACTGAAAAGAAACTTTGTATTCCCAACAAGCTAGGTGAAGGACTGCTTTCACACACACTTATCTCTCAGAACTGAGCATTTGGAGAGACGTTCTTTCATCTAGCACAAATGGAACGGGTTGCAGGAGAAACTTTTACACTGGTTTCTCAGTCTGTTTCCTAGTGCTGGTTTGAAGTTCCTGCAGTTTTCACTGTAAAACCGGGTTGGAGCTCGTACCTCCCCATATATATGTATGGAGTGGAGTTTGCAACTGAAAAGAAACTTTGTGTTCCCAACAAGCTAGGTGAAGGACGGCTTTCACACACACTTATCTCTCAGATCTGAGCATGTGGAGAGACGTTCGTTCATCTAGCACAAAGGGAAATGGTTGCAGGAGAAACTTTTACTCTGGTTTCTCAGTCTGTTTCCTAGTGCCGGTTTGAAGTTCCTGCAGTTTTCACTGTAAACCCGAGTTGGAGCAAGTACCTCCCCATATATATATATGGAATGGAGTTTGCAACTGAAAAGGAACTTTGTGTTCCCAACAAGCTAGGTGAAGGACGGCTTTCACACACACTTATCTCTCAGAACTGAGCATGTGGAGAGTCGTTCGTTCATCTAGCACAAAGGGAACGGGTTGCAGGAGAAACTTTTACTCTGGTTTCTCAGTCTGTTTCCTAGTGCCGGTTTGAAGTTCCTGCAGTTTTCACTGTAAAACAGAGTTGGAGCTAGTACCTCCCCATATATATGTATGGAGTGGAGTTTGCAACTGAAAAGAAACTTTGTGTTCCCAACGAGCTAGGTGAAGGAAGGCTTTCACACACACTTATCTCACAGAAATGAGCATTTGGAGAGTCGTTCGTTCATCTAGAACATAATAAACGGGTTGCAGGAGAAACTTTTACTCTGGTTTCTCAGTCTGTTTCCTAGTGCCGGTTTGAAGTTCCTGCAGTTTTCACTGTAAAACCGATTTGGAGCTAGTACCTCCCCATATATATGTATGGAGTGGAGTTTGAAACTGAAAAGAAACTTTGTGTTCCCAACAAGCTAGGTGAACGACGGCTTTCACACACACTTATCTCTCAGAACTTAGCATGTAGAGAGACGTTCTTTCATCTAGCACAAAGGGAACGGGTTGCATTAGAAACTTTTACTCTGGTTTCTCAGTCTGTTTCCTAGTGCCGGTTTGAAGTTCCTGCAGTTTTCACTGTAAAACCGAGTTGGAGCTAGTACCTCACCATATATATGTATGGAGTGGAGTTTGCAACTGAAAAGAAACTTTGTGTTCCCAACAAGCTAGGTGAAGGACGGCTTTCACACACACTTATCTCTCAGAACTGAGCATGTGGAGAGACGTTCGTTCATCTAGCACAAAGGGAACGGGTTGCAGGAGAAACTTTACTGTGGTTATTCAGTCTGATTCCTAGTGCCGGTTTGAAGTTCCTGCAGTTTTCACTGTAAACACGAGTTATTGCTAGTACCTCCCCATATATATGTATGGAGTGGAGTTTGCAACTGAAAAGAAACTTTGTGTTCCCAACAAGTTAGGTGAAGTACGGCTTTCACAAACACTTATCTCTCAGATCTGAGCATGTGGAGAGACGTTCGTTCATCTAGCACAAAGGGAACGGGTTGCAGGAGAAACTTTTTCTCTGGTTTCTTAGTCTGTTTCCTAGTGCTGATTTGAAGTTCCTGCAGTTTTCACTGTAAAACCTGGTTGGAGCTAGTACCTCCCCATATATATGTATGGAGTGGAGTTTGCAATTGAAAAGAAACTTTGTGTTCCCACACAAGCTAGGTGAAGGACGGCTTTCACACACACTTATCACTCAGAACTGAGCATGTGGAGAGACGTTCGTTCATCTAGCACAAAGGGAACGGGTTGCAGGAGAAACTTTTACTCTGGTTTCTCAGTCTGTTTCCTAGTGCCGGTTCGAATTTCCTGCAGTTTTCACTGTAAAATCGAGTTGGAGCTAGTACCTCCCCATATATATGTATGGAGTGGAGTTTGCAACTGAAAAGAAACTTTGTGTTCCCAACAAGCTAGGTGAAGGACGGCTTTCACACACACTTATCTCTCAGAACTGAGCATGTGGAGAGACGTTCGTTCATCTAGCACAAAGGGAACGGATTGCAGGAGAAACTTTTACTCTGGTTTCTCAGTCTGTTTCCTAGTGCCGGTTTGAAGTTCCTGCAGTTTTCACTGTAAAACCGAGCTGCAGCTAGTACCTCCCCATATATATGTATGGAGTGGAGTTTGCAACTGAAAAGAAACTTTGTGTTCCCAACAAGCTAGGTGAAGGACGGCTTTCACACACACTTATATCTCAGAACTGAACATGTGGAGAGACTATCGTTCATCTAGCACATAGGAAACCGGTTGCAGGAGAAACTTTTACTCTGGTTTCTCAGTCTGTTTCCTAGTGCTGGTTTGAAGTTCCTGCAGTTTTCACTGTAAAACCGAGTTGGATCTAGTACCTCCCCATATATATGTATGGAGTGGAGTTTGCAACTGAAAAGAAACTTTGTGTTCCCAACAAGCTAGGTGAAGGACGGCTTTCACACACACTTATCTCTCAGAACTGAGCATGTGGAGAGACGTTCGCTCATCTAGTCCAAAGGGAACGGGTTGCAGGAGAAACTTTTACTGTGGTTTCTTAGTCTGTTTCCTAGTGAAGGTTTGAAGTTCCTGCAGTTTTCACTGTAAAACCGAGTTGGAGCTAGTACCTCCCCATATATATGTATGGAGTGGAGTTTGCAACTGAAAAGAAACTTTGTGTTCCCAACAAGCTAGGTGAAGGACGGCTTTCACACACACTTATCTCTCAGAACTGAGCATGTGGAGAGACGTTCGTTCATCTAGCACAAAGGAACGGGTTGCAGGAGAAACTTTTACTGTGGTTTCTCAGTCTGTTTCCTTGTGTCGGTTTGAAGTTCCTGCAGTTTTCACTGTAAAACCGAGTTGGAGCTAGTACCTCCCCATATATATGTATGGAGTGGAGTTTGCAACTGAAAAGAACCTTTGTGTTCCCAACAAGCTAGGTGAAGGACGGCTTTCACACACACTTATCTCTCAGAACTGAGCATGTGGAGAGACGTTCGTTCATCTAGCCCAAAGGGAACGGGTTGCAGGAGAAACTTTTACTCTGGTTTCTCAGTCTCTTTCCTAGTGCCGGTTAAAATTTCCTGCTGTTTTCACTGTAAAACCGATTTGGAGCTAGTACCTCCCCATATATATGTAGGGATTGGAGTTTGCAACTGAAAAGAAACTTTGTGTTCCCAACAAGCTAAGTGAAGTACGGCTTTCACACACACTTATCTCTCAGAACTGAGCATGTGGAGAGACGTTCTTTCATCTAGCACAAAGGGAACGGGTTGCATTAGAAATTTTACTGTGGTTTCTCGGTCTGTTACCTAGTGCCGGTTTGAAGTTCCTGCAGTTTTCACTGTAAAACAGAGTTGGATCTAGAACATTCCCATATATATGTATGGAGTGGAGTTTGCAACTGAAAAGAAACTTTGTGTTCCCAACAAGCTAGGTGAAGGACGGCTTTCACACACACTTATCTCTCAGAACTGAGCATGTGGACAGACGTTCGTTCATCTAACACAAAGGGAACGGTTTGCAGGAGAAACTTTACTGTGGTTTCTCAGTCTGTTTCCTAGTGCCGGTTTGAAGTTCCTGCAGTTTTCACTGTGAAACCGAGTTGGAGCTAGTACCTCCCCATATATATGTATGGAGTGGAGTTTGCAACTGAAAAGAAACTTTGTGTTCCCAACAAGCTAGGTGAAGGACGGCTTTCAAACACAGTTATCTCTCAGAACTGAGCATGTGGAGAGACGTTCGTTCATCAAGCACAAAAGGAACGGGTTGCAGGAGAAACTTTTACTGTGGTTTCTCAGTGTGTTTCCTAGTGCCGGTTTGAAGTTCCAGCAGTTTTCACTGTAAAACCGAGTTGGAGCTAGTACCTCCCCATATATATGTATGGAGTGGAGTTTACAACTGAAAAGAAATTTTGTGTTCCCAACAAGATAGATGAAGGACGGCTTTCACACACAATTATCTCTCAGAACTGAGCATGTGGAGAGACGTTCGTTCATCTAGCACAAAGGGAACGGGTTGCATTAGAAACTTTTACTGTGGTTTCTCGGTCTGTTTCCTAGTGCAGGTTTGAAGTTCTTGCAGTTTTCACTGTAAAACCGTGTTGGTGCTAGTACCTCCCTATATATATTTATGGAGTGGAGTTTGCAACTGAAAAGAAACTTTGTGTTCCCAACAAGCTAGGTGAAGGACGGCTTTAACACACACTTATCTCTCAGAACTGAGCATGTGGAGAGACGTTCGTTCATCTAGCACAAATGGAACGGGTTGCAGGAGAAACTTTTACTCTGGTTTCTCAGTCTGTTTCGTAGTGCCGTTTGAAGTTCCTGCAGTTTTCACTGTAAACCCTAGTTGGAGCTAGTACCTCCCCATATATATGTATTGAGTGGAGTTTGCAACTGAAAAGAAACTTTGTGTTCCCAACAAGCTAGGTGAAGTACGGCTTTCACACACACTTATCTCTCAGATCTGAGCATGTGGAGAGACGATCGTTCATCTAGCACATAGGAAACGGGTTGCAGGGGAAACTTTTACTCTTGTTTCTCAGTCTGTATCATAGTGCCGGTTTTTAAGTTCCTGCAATTTTCACTGTAAAACCGAGTTGGAGCTAGTACCTCCCCATATATATGTATGGAGTGGAGATTGCAACTGAAAAGAAACTTTGTGTTCCCAACAAGCTAGGTGAAGGACGGCTTTCACACACACTTATCTCTCAGAACTGAGCATGTGGAGAGACGATCGTTCATCTAGCACATATGAAACGGGTTGCAGGAGAAATTTTACTCTGGTTTCTCAGTCTGTTTCCTAGTGCTGGTTTGAAGTTCCTGCAGTTTTCACTGTAAAACTGAGTTGGAGCTAGTACCTCCCCATATATATGTATGGAGTGGAGTTTGCAACTGAAAAGAAACTTTGTGTTCCCAACAAGCTAGGTGAAGGACGGCTTTCACACACACATATCTCTCAGAACTGAGCATGTGGAGAGACGTTCTCTCATCTAGCACAAAGGAAACGGGTTGCAGGAGAAACTTTTTCTGTGGTTTCTCAGGCTGTTTCATAGTGAACGTTTGAAGTTCCTGCAGTTTTCACTGTAAAACCGAGTTGGATCTAGTACCTCCCCATATATATGTATGGAGTGGAGTTTGCAACTGAAAAGAAAATTTGTGATCCCAACAAGCTAGGTGAAGGACGGCTTTCACACACACTTATCTCTCAGAACTGAGTATGTGGAGAGACGTTCGTTCATCTAGCACAAAGGGAACGGGTTGCAGGAGAAACTTTTACTCTGGTTTCTAAGTCTGTTTCCTAGTGCCGGTTTGAAGTTCCTGCAGTTTTCACTGTAAAACCGACTTGGAGCTAGTACCTCCCCATATATATGTATGGAGTGGAGTTTGCAACTGAAAAGAATCTTTGTGTTCCCAACAAGCTAGGTGAAGAACGGCATTCACACACACTTACCTCTCAGAACTGAGCATGTGGAGAGACGTTCGTTCATCTAGCACAAAGGGAACGGGTTGCAGGAGAAACTTTTACTCTGGTTTCTCAGTCTGTTTCCTAGTGCCGGTTCGAATTTCCTGCAGTTTTCACTGTAAAACCGAGTTGGAGCTAGTACCTCCCCATATATATGTATGGAGTGGAGTTTGCAACTGAAAAGAAACTTTGTGTTCCCAACAAGCTATGTGAAGGACGGCTTTCACACACACTTATCTCTCAGAACTGAGCATGTGGAGAGACGTTCGTTCATCTAGCACAAAGGGAACGGGTTGCAGGAGAAACTTTTACTCTGGTTTCTCAGTCTGTTTCCTAGTGCCGGTTTGAAGTTCCTGCAGTTTTCACTGTAAAACCGAGTTGGAGCTAGTACCTCAACATATATATGTATGGATTGGAGTTTGCAACTGAAAAGAAACTTTGTGTTCCCAACAAGCTAGGTGAAGGACGGCATTCACACACACTTATCTCTCAGATCTGAGCATGTGGAGAGACGTTCGTTCATCTAGCACAAAGGGAACGGGTTGCAGGAGAAACATTTACTCTGGTTTCTCAGTCTGTTTCCTAGTGCCGGGTTGAAGTTCCTGCAGTTTTCACTGTAAAACCGAGTTGGAGCTAGTACCTCCCCATATATATGTATGGAGTGGAGTTTGCAACTGAAAAGAAACTTTGTGTTCCCAACAAGCTAGGTGAAGGACGGCTTTCACACACACTTATCTCTCCGAACTTAGCATGTGGAGAGACGTTCTTTCATCTAGCACATAGGAAACGGGTTGCATTAGAAATTTTACTCTGGTTTCTCAGTCTGTTTCCTAGTGCCGGTTTGAAGTTCTTGCAGTTTTCACTGTAAAACCGAGTTGGATCTTGTATCTCCCCATATATATGTATGGAGCGGAGTTTGCAACTGAAAAGAAACTTTGTGTTCCCAACAAGCTAGGTGAAGGACGGCTTTCACACACACTTATCTCTCAGAACTGAGCATGTGGAGAGACGTTCGTTCATCTAACACAAAGGGAACGGGTTGCAGGAGAAACTTTACTGTGGTTTCTCAGTCTGTTTCCTACTGCCGGTTTGAAGTTCCTGCAGTTTTCACTGTAAAACCGAGTTGGAGCTAGTACCTCCCCATATATATGTATGGAGTGGAGTTTGCAACTGAAAAGAAACTTTGTGTTCCCAACAAGCTAGGTGAAGGACGGCTTTCAAACACAGTTATCTCTCAGAACTGAGCATGTGGAGAGACGTTCGTTCATCTAGCACAAAGGGAACGGGTTGCAGGAGAAACTTTTACTGTGGTTTCTCAGTGTGTTTCCTAGTGCCGGTTTGAAGTTCCTGCAGTTTTCACTGTAAAACCGAGTTGGAGCTTGTACCTCCCCATATATATGTATGGAGTGGAGTTTGCAACTGAAAATAAACTTTGTGTTCCCAACAAGCTAGTTGAAGGATGGCTTTCACACACACTTATCTCTCAGAACTGAGCATGTGGAGAGACGTTCGTTCATCTAGCACAAAGGGAACGGGTTGCAGGAGAAATTTTACTCTGGTTTCTCAGTCTGTTTCCTAGTGCCGGTTTGAAGTTCTTGCAGTTTTCACTGTAAAACCGAGTTGGAGCTTGTATCTCCCCATATATATGTATGGAGTGGAGTTTGCAACTGAAAAGAAACTTTGTGTTCCCAACAAGCTAGGTGAAGGACGGCTTTCACACACACTTATCTCTCAGAACTGAGCATGTGGAGAGACGTTCGTTCATCTAACACAAAGGGAACGGGTTGCAGGAGAATCTTTACTGTGGTTTCTCAGTCTGTTTCCTAGTGCCGGTTTGAAGTTCCTGCAGTTTTCACTGTAAAACCGAGTTGGAGCTATTACCTCCCCATATATATGTATGGAGTGGAGTTTGCAACTGAAAAGAAACTTTGTGTTCCCAACAAGCTAGGTGAAGGACGGCTTTCAAACACAGTTATCTCTCAGAAATGAGCATGTGGAGAGACGTTCGTTCATCAAGCACAAAGGGAACGGGTTGCAGGAGAAACTTTTACTGTGGTTTCTCAGTGTGTTTCCTAGTGCCGGTTTGAAGTTCCTGCAGTTTTCACTGTAAAACCGAGTTGGAGCTTGTACCTCCCCATATATATGTATGGAGTGGATTTTGCAACTGAAAAGAAACTTTGTGTTCCCAACAAGCTAGGTGAAGGACGGCTTTCACACACACTTATCTCTCAGAACTGAGCTTGTGGAGAGACGATCGTTCATCTAGCACATAGGAAACGGGTTGCAGGAGAAACTTTTACTCTGGTTTCTCAGTCTGTTTCCTAGTGCTGGTTTGAAGTTCCTGCAGTTTTCACTGTAAAACCTAGTTGGAGCTAGTACCTCCCCATATATATGTATGGATTGGAGTTTGCAACTGAAAAGGAACTTTGTGTTCCCAACAAGCTAGGTGAAGTACGGCTTTCACACACACTTATCTCTCAGAACTGAGCATGTGGAGAGACGTTCTCTCATCTAGCACAAAGGGAACGGGTTGCAGGAGAAACTTTTACTGTGGTTTCTCAGTCTGTTTCCTAGTGAAGGTTTGAAGTTCCTGCAGTTTTCACTGTAAAACCGAGTTGGAGCTAGTACCTCCCCATATATATGTATGGAGTGGAGTTTGCAACTGAAAAGAAACTTTTTGTTCCCAACAAGATTGGTGAAGGACGGCTTTCACACACACTTATCTCTCAGAAATGAGTATGTGGAGAGACGTTCGTTCATCTAGCACAAAGGGAACGGGTTTCAGGGGAAACTTTTACTGTGGTTTCTCAGTCTGTTTCCTAGTGCCGGTTTGAAGTTCCTGCAGTTTTCACTGTAAAACCGAGTTGGAGCTAGTACCTCCCCATATATATGTATGGAGTGGAGTTTGCAACTGAAAAGAAACTTTGTGTTCCCAACAAGCTAGGTGAAGGACGGCTTTCACACACACTTATCTCTCAGAACTGAGCATGTGGAGAGACGTTCGTTCATCTAGCACAAAGGGAACGGGTTGCAGGAGAAACTTTTACTCTGGTTTCTCAGTCTGTTTCCTAGTGCCGGTTCGAATTTCCTGCAGTTTTCACTGTAAAACCGAGTTGGAGCTAGTACCTCCCCATATATATGTATGGAGTGGAGTTTGCAACTGAAAAGAAACTTTGTGTTCCCAACAAGCTAGGTGAAGGACGGCTTTCACACACACTTATCTCTCAGAACTGAGCATGTGGAGAGACGTTCGTTCATCTAGCACAAAGGGAACGGGTTGCAGGAGAAACTTTTACTCTGGTTTCTCAGTCTGTTTCCTAGTGCCCGTTTGAAGTTCTTGCAGTTTTCACTGTAAAATCGAGTTGGAGCTTGTATCTCCCCATATATATGTATGGAGTGGAGTTTGCAACTGAAAAGAAAGTTTGTGTTCCCAACAAGCTAGGTGAAGGACGGCTTTCACATACACTTATCTCTCAGAACTGAGCATGTAGAGAGACGTTCGTTCATCTAAAACAAAGGGAACGGGTTGCAGGAGAAATTTTACTGTGGTTTCTCAGTCTGTTTCCTAGTGCCGGTTTAAAGTTCCTGCAGTTTTCACTGTAAAACCGAGTTGGAGCTAGTACCTCCCCATATATATGTATGGAGTGGAGTTTGCAACTGAAAAGAAACTTTGTGTTCCCAACAAGCTAGGTGAAGGACGGCTTTCAAACACAGTTATCTCTCAAAACTGAGCATGTGGAGAGACGTTCGTTCATCAAGCACAAAGGGAACGGGTTGCAGGAGAAACTTTTACTGTGGTTTCTCAGTCTGTTTCCTAGTGCCGGTTTGAAGTTCCTGCAGTTTTCACTGTAAAACCGAGTTGGAGCTAGTACCTCCCCATATATATGTATGGAGTGGAGTTTACAACTGAAAAGAAATTTTGTGTTCCCAACAAGCTAGGTGAAGGACGGCTTTCACACACAATTATCTCTCAGAACTGAGCATGTGGAGAGACGTTCGTTCATCTAGCACAAAGGGAACGGGTTGCAGGAGAAACTTTTACCTTGGTTTCTCAGTCTGTTTCCTAGTGCCGGTTTGAATTTCCTGCAGTTTTCACTGTAAAACCGAGTTGGAGATTGTACCTCCCCATATATATGTATGGAGTGGAGTTTGAAACTGAAAAGAAACTTTGTGTTCCCAATAAGCTAGGTGAAGTACGGCTTTCACAAACACTTTTCTCTCAGAACTTAGCATGTGGAGAGACGTTCGTTCATCTAGCACAAAGGGAACGGTTTGCAGAAGAAACTTTACTGTGGTTTCTCAGTCTGTTTCCTAGTGCCGATTTGAAGTTCCTGCAGTTTTCACTGTAAAACCGAGTTGGAGCTAGTACCTCCCC
Source organism: Camelus dromedarius (assembly GCF_036321535.1). NCBI lineage: Eukaryota > Metazoa > Chordata > Mammalia > Artiodactyla > Camelidae > Camelus > Camelus dromedarius. Next base: position 1,543,312 of record NW_026989819.1, on the reverse strand, counting down.
ATCTATTTGTATGGAGTGGAGTTTGCAACTGAAAAGAAACTTTGTGTTCCCAACAATCTAGGTGAAGAACGGCTTTCACACACAATTATCTCTCAGAACTGAGCATGTGGAGAGACGTTCGTTCATCTAGCACAAAGGGAACTGGTTGCAAGGGAACCTTTTACTGTGGTTTCTCAGTGTGTTTCCTAGTGCCGGTTTGAAGTTCCTGCAGTTTTCACTGTAAAACCGAGTTGGAGATAGTACCTCAACGTATATATGTATGGATTTGAGTTTGCAACTGAAAAGAAACTTTGTGTTCCCAACAAGCTAGGTGAAGGACGGCTTTCACACACACTTAACTCTCAGACCTGAGCATGTTGAGAGACGTTCGTTCATCTAGCACAAATGGAACGAGTTGCAGGAGAAACTTTTACTGAGGTTTCTCAGTCGGTTTCCTAGTGCCGGTTTTCATGTTCCTGCAGTTTTCACTGTAAAACCGAGTTGGAGATAGTACCTCCCCATATATATGTATGGAGTGGAGTTTGCAACTGAAAAGAAACTTTGTGTTCCCAACAAGCTTGGTGAAGGACGGCTTTCACACACACTTATCTCTCAGAACTGAGCATGTGGAGAGACGTTCGTTCATCTAGCACATACGAAACGGGATGCAGGAGAAACTTTTACTCTGGTTTCTCAGTCTGTTTCCTAGTGCTGGTTTGAAGTTCCTGCAGTTTTCACTGTAAAACCGAGTTGGAGCTAGTACCTCCCCATATATATGTATGGAGTGGAGTTTGCAACTGAAAAGAAACTTTGTGTTCCCAACAAGCTAGGTGAAGGACGGCTTTCACACACACTTATCTCTCAGAACTGAGCATGTGGAGAGACGTTCGTTCATCTAGCACAAAATGAACGGGTTGCAGGAGAAACTTTTACTGTGGTTTCTCAGTCTGATTCCTAGTGCCGGTTTGAAGTTCCTGCAGTTTTCACTGTAAACCCGAGTTGGAGCTAGTACCTCCCCATATATATGTATGGAGTGGAGTTTGCAACTGAAAAGAAACTTTGTGTTCCCAACAAGCTAGGTGAAGGACGGCTTTCACACACACTTATCTCTCAGAACTGAGCATGTGGAGAGACGTTCGTTCATCTAGCACAAAGGGAACGGGTTGCAGGAGAAAATTTTACTCTGGTTTCTCAGTCTGTTTCCTAGTGCCGGTTTGAAGTTCCTGCAGTTTTCACTGTAAAACCGAGTTGGAGCTAGTACCTCCCCATATATATGTATGGAGTGGAGTTTGCAACTGAAAAGAAACTTTGTGTTCCAACAAGCTAGGTGAAGGACGGCTTTCACACACACTTATCTCTCAGAACTGAGCATGTGGAGAGACGTTCGTTCATCTAGCACAAAGGGAACGGGTTGCAGGAGAAAATTTTACTCTGGTTTCTCAGTCTGTTTCCTAGTGCTGGTTTGAAGTTCCTGCAGTTTTCACTGTAAAACCGAGTTGGAGCTAGTACCTCCCAATATATATGTATGGAGTGGAGTTTGCAACTGAAAAGAAACTTTGTGTTCCCAACAAGCTAGGTGAAGGACGGCTTTCACACACACTTATATCTCAGAACTGAGCATGTGGAGACACGTTCGTTCATCTAGCACAAAGGGAACGGGTTGCAGGAGAAACTTTTACTGTGTTTCTCAGTCTGATTCCTAGTGCCGGTTTGAAGTTCCTGCAGTTTTCACTGTAAACCCGAGATGGAGCTTGTACCTCCCCATATATATGTATGGAGTGGAGTTTGCAACTGAAAAGAAACTTTGTGTTCCCAACAAGCTAGGTGAAGGACGGCTTTCACACACACTTATCTCTCAGAACTGAGCATGTGGAGAGACGTTCATTCATCTAGCACAAAGGGAACGGGTTGCAGGAGAAAATTTTACTCTGGTTTCTCAGTCTGTTTCCTAGTGCCTATTTGAAGTTCCTGCAGTTTTCACTGTAAAACCGAGTTGGAGCTAGTACCTCCCCATATATATGTATGGAATGGAATTTGCAACTGAAAAGAAACTTTGTGTTCCCAACAAGCTAGGTGAAGGACGGCTTTCACACACACTTATCTCTCAGAACTGAGCATGTGGAGAGACGTTCGTTCATCTATCACAAAGGGAACGGGTTGCATTAGAAATTTTACTGTGGTTTCTCGGTCTGTTTCCTAGTGCCGGTTTGAAGTTCCTGCAGTTTTCACTGTAAAACAGAGTTGGAGCTAGTACCTCCCCATATATATGTATGGAGTGGAGTTTGCAACTGAAAAGAAACTTTGTGTTCCCAACAAGCTAGGTGAAGGACGGCTTTCACACACACTTATCTCTCAGAACTGAGCATGTGGAGAGACGATCGTTCATCTAGAACATAGGAAACGGTTTGCAGGAGGAACTTTTACTCTGGTTTCTCAGTCTGTTTCCTAGTGCTGGTTTGAAGTTCCTGCAGTTTTCACTGTAAAACCGAGTTGGAGCTAGTACCTCCCCATATATATGTATGGAGTGGAGTTTGCAACTGAAAAGAAACTTTGTGTTCCCAACAAGCTAGGTGAAGGACGGCTTTCACACACACTTATCTCTCAGAACTGAGCATGTGGAGAGACGTTCGCTCATCTAGCACAAAGGGAACGGGTTGCAGGAGAAACTTTTACTGTGGTTTCTCTGTCTGTTTCCTAGTGCCAGTTTGAAGTTCCTGCAGTTTTCACTGTAAAACCGAGTTGGAGCTAGTACCTCCCCATATATATGTATGGAGTGGAGTTTGCAACTGAAAAGAAACTTTGTGTTCCCAAAAAGCTAGGTGAAGGACGGGTTTCACACACACTTATCTCTCAGAACTGAGCATGTGGAGAGACGTTCGCTCATCTAGCACAAAGGGAACGGGTTGCAGGAGAAACTTTTACTGTGGTTTCTCAATCTGTTTCCTAGTGCTAGTTTGAAGTTCCTGCAGTTTTCACTGTAAAACCGAGTTGGAGCTAGTACCTCCCCATATATATGTATGGAGTGGAGTTTGCAACTGAAAAGGAACTTTGTGTTCCCAACAAGCTAGGTGAAGGATGGCTTTCACACACACTTATCTCTCAGAACTGAGCATGTGGAGAGACGTTCGTTCATCTAGCACAAAGGGAACGGGTTGCAGGAGAAACTTTTACTCTGGTTTCTCAGTCTGTTTCCTAGTGCCTGTTTGAAGTTCCTGCAGTTTTCACTGTAAAACCGAGTTGCAGCTAGTACCTCCCCATATATATGTATGGATTGGAGTTTGCAACTGAAAAGAAACTTTGTGTTCCCAACAAGCTTGGTGAAGGACGGCTTTCACACACACATATCCTTCAGAACTGAGCATGTGGAGAGACGTTCGTTCATCTAGCACAAAGGGAACGTGTTGCATGAGAAACTTTTACTCTGGTTTCTCAGTCTGTTTCCTAGTGCCGGTTCGAATTTCCTGCAGTTTTCACTGTAAAACCGAGTTGGATCTAGTACCTCCCCATATATATGTATGGACTGGAGTTTGCAACTGAAAAGAAACTTTGTGTTCCCAACAAGCTAGGTGAAGGACGGCTTTCACACACACTTATCTCTCAGAACTGTGCATGTGGAGAGAAGTTCTTTCATCTAGCACAAAAGGAATGGGTTGCACTAGAAATTTTACTGTGGTTTCTCGGTCTGTTTCCTAGTGCCGGTTTGAAGTTCCTGCAGTTTTCACTGTAAAACAGAGTTGGAGCTAGTACCTCCCCATATATATGTATGGAGTGGAGTTTGCAACTGAAAAGAAACTTTGTGTTCCCAACAAGCTAGGTGAAGGACGGCTTTCACACACACTTATCTTTCAGAAATGAGCATTTGTAGAGTCGTTCGTTCATCTAGCACATAGGAAACGGGTTGCAGGAGAAACTTTTACTCTGGTTTCTCGGTCTGTTTCCTAGAGCCGGTTTGAAGTTCCTGCAGTTTTCACTGTAAAACAGAGTTGGAGCTAGTACCTCCCCATATATATGTATGGAGTGGAGTTTGCAACTGAAAAGTAACTTTGTGTTCCCAACAAGCTAGGTGAAGGACGGCTTTCACACACACTGATCTCTCAGAAATGAGCATGTGGAGAGACGTTCGTTCATCTAGCACAAAGGGAACGGGTTGCAGGAGAAACTTTCACTCTGGTTTCTCAGTCTGTTTCCTAGTGCCGGTTCGAATTTCCTGCAGTTTTCACTGTAAAACAGAGTTGGAGCTAGTACCTCCCCATATATATTTATGGAGTGGAGTTTGCAACTGAAAAGAAATTTTGTGTTCCCAACAAGCTAGGTGAAGTACGGCTTTCAAACACACTTATCTCTCAGAAATGTGCATTTGGAGAGTCGTTCGTTCATCTAGCACATAGGAAACGGGTTGCAGGAGAAAGTTTTACTCTTGTTTCTCAGTCTGTTTCCTAGTACCGGTATGAAGTTCCTGCAGTTTTCACTGTAAAACCGAGTTGGAGCTAGAACCTCCCCATATATAAGTATGGATTGGAGTTTGCAACTGAAAAGAAACTTTGTGTTCCCAACAAGCTAGTTGAAGGACGGCTTTCACACACACTTATCTCTCAGAACTGAGCATGTGGAGAGACGTTCGTTCATCTAGCACAAAGGGAACGGGTTGCAGGAGAAACTTTTACTCTGGTTTCTCAGTCTGTTTCCTAGTGCCGGTTTTTAAGTTCCTGCAGTTTTCACTGTAAAACCGACTTGGAGCTTGTACCTCCCCATATATATGTATGGAGTGGAGTTTGCAACTGAAAAGGAACTTTGTGTTCCCAACAAGCTAGGTGAATGACGGCTTTCACACACATTTATCTCTCAGCACTGAGCATTTGGAGAGACGTTCGTTCATCTAGCAAAAAGGGAATGGATTGCAGGAGAAACTTTTACTCTGGTTTCTCGGTCTGTTTCCTAGAGCCGGTTTGAAGTTCCTGCAGTTTTCACTGTAAAACAGAGTTGGAGCTAGTACCTCCCCATATATATGTATGGAGTGGAGTTTGCAACTGAAAAGTAACTTTGTGTTCCCAACAAGCTAGGTGAAGGACGGCTTTCACACACACTGATCTCTCAGAAATGAGCATGTGGAGAGACGTTCGTTCATCTAGCACAAAGGGAACGGGTTGCAGGAGAAACTTTCACTCTGGTTTCTCAGTCTGTTTCCTAGTGCCGGTTCGAATTTCCTGCAGTTTTCACTGTAAAACAGAGTTGGAGCTAGTACCTCCCCATATATATTTATGGAGTGGAGTTTGCAACTGAAAAGAAATTTTGTGTTCCCAACAAGCTAGGTGAAGTACGGCTTTCAAACACACTTATCTCTCAGAAATGTGCATTTGGAGAGTCGTTCGTTCATCTAGCACATAGGAAACGGGTTGCAGGAGAAAGTTTTACTCTTGTTTCTCAGTCTGTTTCCTAGTACCGGTATGAAGTTCCTGCACTTTTCACTGTAAAACCGAGTTGGAGCTAGAACCCCCCCATATATAAGTATGGATTGGAGTTTGCAACTGAAAAGAAACTTTGTGTTCCCAACAAGCTAGTTGAAGGACGGCTTTCACACACACTTATCTCTCAGAACTGAGCATGTGGAGAGACGTTCGTTCATCTAGCACAAAGGGAACGGGTTGCAGGAGAAACTTTTACTCTGGTTTCTCAGTCTGTTTCCTAGTGCCGGTTTTTAAGTTCCTGCAGTTTTCACTGTAAAACCGACTTGGAGCTTGTACCTCCCCATATATATGTATGGAGTGGAGTTTGCAACTGAAAAGAAACTTTGTGTTCCCAACAAGCTAGGTGAAGGACGGCTTTCACACACATTTATCTCTCAGCACTGAGCATTTGGAGAGACGTTCGTTCATCTAGCAAAAAGGGAACGGATTGCAGGAGAAACTTTTACTCTGGTTTCTCAGTCTGTTTCCTAGTGCCGGTTCGAATTTCCTGCAGTTTTCACTGTAAAACAGAGTTGGAGCTAGTACCACCCCATATATATGTATGGAGTGGTGTTTGGAACTGAAAAGATACTTTGTGTTCCCAACAAGCTAGGTGAAGGACGGCTTTCACACACACTTATCTCTCAGAACTGAGCATGTGGAGAGACGTTCGTTCATCTAGCACAAAGGGAACGGGTTGCAGGAGAAACTTTTACTCTAGTTTCTCATTCGGTTTCCTAGTGCCGGTTTGAAGTTCCTGCAGTTTTCACTGTAAAACCAAGTTGGAGTTAGTACCTCCCCATATATATGTATGGAGTGGAGTTTGCAACTGAAAAGAAACTTTGTGTTCCCAACAAGCTTGGTGAAGGACGGCTTTCACACACACATATCTCTCAGAACTGAGCATGTGGAGAGACGTTCGTTCATCTAGCACAAAGGGAACGGGTTGCAGGAGAAACTTTTACTCTGGTTTCTCAGTCTGTTTCCTAGTGCCGTTTCGAATTTCCTGCAGTTTTCACTGTAAAACAGAGTTGGAGCTAGTACCTCCCCATATATATGTATGGAGTGGAGTTTGCAACTGAAAAGAAACTTTGTGTTCCCAACAAGCTAGGTGAAAGACGGCTTTCACACACACTTATCTCTCAGAACTGTGCATGTGGAGAGACGTTCTTTCATCTAGCACAAAACGAACGGGTTGCATTAGAAATTTTACTGTGGATTATCGGTCTGTTTCCTAGTGCCGGTTTGAAGTTCATGCAGTTTTCACTGTAAAACAGAGTTGGAGCTAGTACTTCCCCATATATATGTATGGAGTGGAGTTTGCAACTGAAAAGAAACTTTGTGTTCCCAACAAGCTAGGTGAAGGACGGCTTTCACACACACTTATCTCTCAGAAATTAGCATTTGGAGAGTCGTTCGTTCATCTAGCACATAGGAAACGGGTTGCAGGAGAAACTTTTACTCTGGTTTCTCAGTCTGTTTCCTAGTGCTGGTTTGAAGTTCCTGCAGTTTTCACTGTAAAACCGAGTTGGAGCTAGTACCTCCCCATATATATTTATGGAGTGGAGTTTGCAACTGAAAAGAAACTTTGTGTTCCCAACAAGCTAGGTGAAGTACGGCTTTCACACACACTTATCTCTCAGAACTGAGCATGTGGAGAGACGTTCTTTCATCTAGCACAAAAGGAACGGGTTGCATTAGAAATTTTACTGTGGATTCTCGGTCTGTTTCCTAGTGCCGGTTTGAAGTTCATGCAGTTTTCACTGTAAAACAGAGTTGGAGCTAGTACCTCCCCATATATATGTATGGAGTGGAGTTTGCAACTGAAAAGAAACTTTGTGTTCCCAACAAGCTAGGTGAAGGACGGCTTTCACACACACTTATCTCTCAGAAATTAGCATTTGGAGAGTCGTTCGTTCATCTAGCACATAGGAAACGGGTTGCAGGAGAAACTTTTACTCTGGTTTCTCAGTCTGTTTCCTAGTGCTGGTTTGAAGTTCCTGCAGTTTTCACTTTAAAACCGAGTTGGAGCTAGTACCTCCCCATATATATTTATGGAGTGGAGTTTGCAACTGAAAAGAAACTTTGTGTTCCCAACAAGCTAGGTGAAGGACGGCTTTCACACACACTTATCTCTCAGAACTGAGCATGTGGAGAGACGTTCGTTCATCTAGCACCAAGGGAACGGGTTGCAGGAGAAACTTTTACTCTGGTTTCTCAGTCTGTTTCCTAGTGCCGGTTTGAAGTTCTTGCAGTTTTCACTGTAAAACCGAGTTGGAGCTTGTATCTCCCCATATATATGTATGGAGTGGAGTTTGCAACTGAAAAGAAAGTTTGTGTTCCCAACAAGCTAGGTCAAGGACGGCTTTCACACACACTTATCTCTCAGAACTGAGCATGTGGAGAGACGATCGTTCATCTAAAACAAAGGGAACTTGTTGCAGGAGAAACTTTACTGTGGTTTCTCAGTCTGTTTCCTAGTGCCGGTTTGAAGTTCCTGCAGTTTTCACTGTAAAACCGAGTTGGAGCTAGTACCTCCCCATATATATGTATGGAGTGGAGTTTGCAACTGAAAAGAAATTTTGTGTTCCCAACAAGCTAGGTGAAGGACGGCTTTCACACACAATTATCTCTCAGAACTGAGCATGTGGAGAGACGTTCGTTCATCTAGCACAAAGGGAACGGGTTGCAGGAGAAACTTTTACCTTGGTTTCTCAGTCTGTTTCCTAGTGCCGGTTTGAATTTCCTGCAGTTTTCACTGTAAAACCGAGTTGGAGATTGTACCTCCCCATATATATGTATGGAGTGGAGTTTGAAACTGAAAAGAAACTTTGTGTTTCCAATAAGCTAGGTGAAGGGCGGCTTTCACAAACACTTTTCTCTCAGAATTTAGCATGTGGAGAGACGTTCTTTCATCTAGCACAAAGGGAACGGGTTGCATTAGAAACTTTTACTGTGGTTTCTCGGTCTGTTTCCTAGTGCCGGTTTGAAGTTCTTGCAGTTTTCACTCTAAAACCGAGTTGGTGCTATTACCTCCCCATATATATGTATGGAGTGGAGTTTGCAACTGAAAAGAAACTTTGTGTTCCCAACAAGCTAGGTGAAGGACGGCTTTCACACACAATTATCTCCCAGAATTGAGCATGTGGAGAGACGTTCGTTCATCTAGCACAAAGGGAACGGTTTGCAGGAGAAACTTTACTGTGGTTTCTCAGTCCTTTTCCTAGTGCCGGTTTGAAGTTCCTGCAGTTTTCACTGTAAAACCGAGTTGGAGCTAGTACCTCCCCATCTATTTGTATGGAGTGGAGTTTGCAACTGAAAAGAAACTTTGTGTTCCCAACAAGCTAGGTGAAGGACGGCTTTCACACACACTTATCTCTCAGACCTGAGCATGTTGAGAGACGTTCGTTCATCTAGGACAAAGGGAAAGAGTTGCAGGAGAAACTTTTACTGTGGTTTCTCAGTCTGTTTCCTAGTGCCGGTTTTCAAGTTCCTGCAGTTTTCACTGTAAAACCGAGTTGGAGCTAGTACCTCCCCATATATATGTATGGAGTGGAGTTTGCAACTGAAAAGAAACTTTGTGTTCCCAACAAGCTTGGTGAAGGACGGCTTTCACACACACTTATCCCTCAGAACTGAGCATGTGGAGAGACGTTCGTTCATCTAGAACATACGAAACGGGTTGCAGGAGAAACTTTTACTCTGGTGTCTCAGTCTGTTTCCTAGTGCTGGTTTGAAGTTCCTGCAGTTTTCACTGTAAAACCGAGTTGGAGCTAGTACCTCCCCATATATATGTGTGGAGTGGAGTTTGCAACTGAAAAGAAACTTTGTGTTCCCAACAAGCTAGGTGAAGGACGGCTTTCACACACACTTATCTCTCAGAACTGAGCATGTTGAGACACGTTCGTTCATCTAGCACAAAGGGAACGGGTTGCAGGTGAAACTTTTACTGTGGTTTCTCAGTCTGATTCCTAGTGCCGGTTTGATGTTCCTGCAGTTTTCACTGTAAACCCGAGTTGGAGCTAGTACCTCCCCATATATATGTATGGAGTGGAGTTTGCAACTGAAAAGAAACTTTGTGTTCCCAACAAGCTAGGTGAAGGACGGCTTTCACACACACTTATCTCTCAGAACTGAGCATGTGGAGAGACGTTCGTTCATCTATCACAAAGGGAACGGGTTGCATTAGAAATTTTACTGTGGTTTCTCGGTCTTTTTCCTAGTGCCGGTTTGAAGTTCCTGCAGTTTTCACTGTAAAATAGAGTTGGAGCTAGTACCTCCCCATATATTTGTATGGAGTGGAGTTTGCAACTGAAAAGAAACTTTGTGTTCCCAACAAGCTAGGTGAAGGACGGCTTTCACACACACTTATCTCTCAGAACTGAGCATGTGGAGAGACGATCGTTCATCTAGCACATAGGAAACGGTTTGCAGGAGGAACTTTTACTCAGGTTTCTCAGTCTGTTTCCTAGTGCTGGTTTGAAGTTCCTGCAGTTTTCACTGTAAAACCGAGTTTGAGCTAGTACCTCCCCATATATATGTATGGAGTGGAGTTTGCAACTGAAAAGAATCTTTGTGTTCCCAACAAGCTAGGTGAAGGACGGCTTTCACACACACTTATCTCTCAGAACTGAGCATGTGGAGAGACGATCGTTCATCTAGCACATAGGAAACGGTTTGCAGGAGGAACTTTTACTCTGGTTTCTCAGTCTGTTTCCTAGTGCTGGTTTGAAGTTCCTGCAGTTTTCACTGTAAAACCGAGTTGGAGCTAGTACCTCCCCATATATATGTATGGAGTGGAGTTTGCAACTGAAAAGAAACTTTGTGTTCCCAACAAGCTAGCTGAAGGACGGCTTTCACACACACTTATCTCTCAGAACTGAGCATGTGGAGAGACGATCGTTCATCTAGCACATAGGAAACGCTTTGCAGGAGGAACTTTTACTCTGGTTTCTCAGTCTGTTTCCTAGGGCTGGTTTGAAGTTCCTGCAGTTTTCACTGTAAAACCGAGTTGGAGCTTGTACCTCCCCATATATATGTATGGAGTGGAGTTTGCAACTGAAAAGAAACTTTGTGTTCCCAACAATCTAGGTGAAGGACGGATTTCACACACACTTATCTCTCAGAACTGAGCATGTGGAGAGACGTTCGTTCATCTAGCACAAAGGGAACGGGTGGCAGGAGAAACTTTTACTCTGGTTTCTCAGTCTGTTTCCTAGTGCCGGTTTGAAGTTCCTGCAGTTTTCACTGTAAAACCGAGTTGCAGCTAGTACCTCCCCATATATATGTATGGATTGGAGTTTGCAACTGAAAAGAAACTTTGTGTTCCCAACAAGCTTGGTGAAGGACGGCTTTCACACACACATATCCCTCAGAACTGAGCATGTGGAGAGACGTTCGTTCATCTAGCACAAAGGGAACGTGTTGCATGAGAAACTTTTACTCTGGTTTCTCAGTCTGTTTCCTAGTGCCGGTTCGAATTTCCTGCAGTTTTCACTGTAAAATAGAGTTGGAGCTAGTACCTCCCCATATATATGTATGGAGTGGAGTTTGCAACTGAAAAGAATCTTTGTGTTCCCAACAAGCTAGGTGAAGGACGGCTTTCACACACACTTATCTCTCAGAACTGTGCATGTGGAGAGAATTTCTTTCATCTAGCACAAAGGGAATGGGTTGCATTAGAAATTTTACTGTGGTTTCTCGGTCTGTTTCCTAGTGCCGTTTTGAAGTTCCTGCAGTTTTCACTTTAAAACCGAGTTGGAGCTAGTACCTCCCCATATATATGTATGGAGTGGTGTTTGCAACTGAAAAGAAACTTTGTGTTCCCAACAAGCTAGGTGAAGGACGGCTTTCACAAACACTTATCTTTCAGAAATGAGCATTTGGGGAGTCGTTCGTTCATCTAGCACATAGGAAACGGGTTGCAGGAGAAACTTTTACTCTGGTTTCTCAGTCTGTTTCCTAGTGCCGGTTTGAAGTTCCTGCAGTTTTCACTGTAAAACCGATTTGGAGCTAGAACCTCCCCATATATATGTATGGAGTGGAGTTTGCAACTGAAAAGTAACTTTGTGTTCCCAACAAGCTAGGTGAAGGACGGCTTTCACACACACTTATCTCTCAGAAATGAGCATGTGGAGAGACGTTCGTTCATCTAGCACAAAGGGAACGGGTTGCAGGAGAAACTTTTACTGTGGTTTCTCAGTCTGTTTCCTAGTGCCGGTTCGAATTTCCTGCAATTTTCACTGTAAAACCGAGTTGGAGCTAGTACCTCCCCATATATATGTATGGAGTGGAGTTTGCAACTGAAAAGAAACTTTGTGTTCCCAACAAGCTAGGTGAAGTACGGCTTTCACACACACTTATCTCTCAGAAATGTGAATTTGGAGAGTCGTTCGTTCATCTAGCACATAGGAAACGGGTTGCAGGAGAAAGTTTTACTCTGGTTTCTCAGTCTGTTTCCTAGTGCCGGTTTGAAGTTCCTGCAGTTTTCACTGTAAAACCGAGTTGGAGCTAGAACCTCCCCATATATAAGTATGGATGGAGTTTGCAACTGAAAAGAAACTTTTTGTTCCCAACAAGCTAGGTGAAGGACGGCTTTCACACACACTTATCTCTCAGAACTGAGCATGTGGAGAGACGTTCGTTCATCTAGCACAAAGGGAACGGGTTGCAGGAGAAACTTTTACTCTGGTTTCTCAGTCTGTTTCCTAGTGCCGGTTTTTAAGTTCCTGCAGTTTTCACTGTAAAACCGACTTGGAGCTTGTACCTACCCATATATATGTATGGAGTGGAGTTTGCAACTGAAAAGAAACTTTGTGTTCCCAACAAGCTAGGTGAAGGACGGCTTTCACACACACTTATCTCTCAGCACTGAGCATGTGGAGAGACGTTCGTTCATCTAGCACAAAGGGAACGGATTGCAGGAGAAACTTTTACTCTGGTTTCTCAGTCTGTTTCCTAGTGCCGGTTCGAATTTCCTGCAGTTTTCACTGTAAAACAGAGTTGGAGCTAGTACCTCCCCATATATATGTATGGAGTGGAGTTTGGAACTGAAAAGAAACTTTGTGTTCCCAACAAGCTAGGTGAAGGACGGCTTTCACACACACTTATCTCTCAGAACTGAGCATGTGGAGAGACGTTCGTTCATCTAGCACAAAGGGAACGGGTTGCAGGAGAAACTTTTACTCTAGTTTCTCATTCTGTTTCCTAGTGCCGGTTTGAAGTTCCTGCAGTTTTCACTGTAAAACCAAGTTGGAGTTAGTACCTCCCCATATATATGTATGGAGTGGAGTTTGCAACTGAAAAGAAACTTTGTGTTCCCAACAAGCTTGGTGAAGGACGGCTTTCACACACACATATCTCTCAGAACCGAGCATGTGGAGAGACGTTCGTTCATCTAGCACAAAGGGAACGGGTTGCAGGAGAAATTTTACTCTGGTTTCTCAGTCTGTTTCCTAGTGCCGGTTCAAATTTCCTGCAGTTCTCAATGTAAAATCGAGATGGAGCTTGTACCTCCCCATATATATGTATGGAGTGGAGTTTGCAACTGAAAAGAAACTTTGTGTTCCCAACAAGCTAGGTGAAGGACGGCTTTCACACACACTTATCTCTCAGAACTGAGCATGTGGAGAGACGTTCGTTCATCTAGCACAAAGGGAACGGGTTGCAGGAAAAAATTTTACTCTGGTTTCTCAGTCTGTTTCCTAGTGCCGGTTTGAAGTTCCTGCAGTTTTCACTGTAAAACCGAGTTGGAGCTAGTACCTCCCCATATATATGTATGGAATGGAATTTGCAACTGAAAAGAAACTTTGTGTTCCCAACAAGCTAGGTGAAGGACGGCTTTCACACACACTTATCTCTCAGAACTGAGCATGTGGAGAGACGTTCGTTCATCTATCACAAAGGGAACGGGTTGCATTAGAAATTTTACTGTGGTTTCTCGGTCTGTTTCCTAGTGCCTGTTTTAATTTCCTGCAGTTTTCACTGTAAAACAGAGTTGGAGCTAGTACCTCCCCATATATATGTATGGAGTGGAGTTTGCAACTGAAAAGAAACTTTGTGTTCCCAACAAGCTAGCTGAAGGACGGCTTTCACACACACTTATCTCTCAGATCTGAGCATGTGGAGAGACAATCGTTCATCTAGCACATAGGAAACGGTTTGCAGGAGGAACTTTTACTCTGGTTTCTCAGTCTGTTTCCTAGTGCTGGTTTGAAGTTCCTGCAGTTTTCACTGTAAACCCGAGTTGGAGCTAGTACCTCCCCATATATATGTATGGAGTGGAGTTTGCAACTGAAAAGAAACTTTGTGTTCCCAACAAGCTAGCTGAAGGACGGCTTTCACACACACTTATCTCTCAGAACTGAGCATGTGGAGAGAATATCGTTCATCTAGCACATAGGAAACGGTTTGCAGGAGGAACTTTTACTCTGGTTTCTCAGTCTGTTTCCTAGTGCTGGTTTGAAATTCCTGCAGTTTTCACTGTAAAACCGAGTTGGAGCTAGTACCTCCCAATATATATGTATGGAGTGGAGTTTGCAACTGAAAAGAAACTTTGTGTTCCCAACAAGCTAGGTGAAGGACGGCTTTCACACACACTTATCTCTCAGAACTGAGCATGTGGAGAGACGTTCGTTCATCTAGCACAAAGGGAACGGGTGGCAGGAGAAACTTTTACTCTGGTTTCTCAGTCTGTTTCCTAGTGCCGGTTTGAAGTTCCTGCAGTTTTCACTGTAAAACCGAGTTGCAGCTTGTACCTCCCCATATATATGTATGGATTGGAGTTTGCAACTGAAAAGAAACTTTGTGTTCCCAACAAGCTTGGTGAAGGACGGCTTTCACACACACATATCCCTCAGAACTGAGCATGTGGAGAGACGTTCGTTCATCTAGCACAAAGGGAACGTGTTGCATGAGAAACTTTTACTCTGGTTTCTCAGTCTGTTTCCTAGTGCCGGTTCGAATTTCCTGCAGTTTTCACTGTAAAATCGAGTTGTAGCTAGTACCTCCCCATATATATGTATGGAGTGGAGTTTGCAACTGAAAAGAAACTTTGTGTTCCCAACAAGCTAGGTGAAGGACGGCTTTCACACACACTTATCTCTCAGAACTGTGCATGTGGAGAGAAGTTCTTTCATCTAGCACAAAGGGAATGGGTTGCATTAGAAATTTTACTGTGGTTTCTCGGTCTGTTTCCTAGTGCCGGTTTGAAGTTCCTGCAGTTTTCACTGTAAAACAGAGTTGGAGCTAGTACCTCCCCATATATATGTATGGAGTGGGGTTTGCAACTGAAAATAAACTTTGTGTTCCCAACTAGCTAGGTGAAGGACGGCTTTCACACACACTTATCTTTCAGAAATGAGCATTTGGAGAGTCGTTCGTTCATCTAGCACATAGGAAACGGGTTGCAGGAGAAACTTTTACTCTGGTTTCTCAGTCTGTTTCCTAGTGCCGGTTTGAAGTTCCTGCAGTTTTCACTTTAAAACCGATTTGGAGCTAGAACCTCCCCATATATATGTATGGATTGGGGTTTGCAACTGAAAAGTAACTTTGTGTTCCCAACAAGCTAGGTGAAGGACGGCTTTCACACACACTTATCTCTCAGAAATGAGCATGTGGAGAGACGTTCGTTCATCTAGCACAAAGGGAACGGGTTGCAGGAGAAACTTTTACTGTGGTTTCTCAGTCTGTTTCCTAGTGCCGGTTCGAATTTCCTGCAATTTTCACAGTAAAACCGAGTTGGGGCTAGTACCTCCCCATATATATGTATGGAGTGGAGTTTGCAACTGAAAAGAAACTTTGTGTTCCCAACAAGCTAGTTGAAGGACGGCTTTCACAAACACTTATCTCTCAGAAATGACCATTTGGAGAGTCGTTCGTTCATCTAGCACATAGGAAACTGGTTGCAGGATAAACTTTTACTCTGGTTTCTCAGTCTGTTTCCTAGTGCCGGTTTTTAACTTCCTGCAGTTTTCACTGTAAAACCGAGTTGGAGCTAGAATCTCCCCATATATATGTATGGAGTGGAGTTTGCAACTGAAAAGAAACTTTGTGTTCCCAACAAGCTATGTGAAGGACGGCTTTCACACACACTTATCTCTCAGAACTGAGCATGTGGAGAGACGTTCATTCATCTAGCACAAAGGGAACGGGTTGCAGGAGAAACTTTTACTCTGGTTTCTCAGTCTGTTTCCTAGTGCCGGTTCGAATTTCCTGCAGTTTTCACTGTAAAACCGAGTTGGAGCTAGTACCTCCCCATATATATGTAAGGAGTGGAGTTTGCATCTGAAAAGAAAATTTGTGTTCCCAACAAGCTAGGTGAAGGACGGCTTTCACACACACTTATCTCTCAGAAATGAGCATTTGGAGAGTCGTTCGTTCATCTAGCACATAGGAAACGGGTTGCAGGAGAAAGTTTTACTCTGGTTTCTCAGTCTGTTTCCTAGTGCCGGTTTGAAGTTCCTGCAGTTTTCACTGTAAAACAGAGTTGGAGCTAGAACCTCCCCATATATAATTATGGATTGGAGTTTGCAACTGAAAAGAAACTTTGTGTTCCCAACAAGCTAGGTGAAGGACGGCTTTCACACACACTTATCTCTCAGAACTGAGCATGTGGAGAGACGTTCGTTCATCTAGCACAAAGGGAACGGATTGCAGGAGAAACTTTTACTCTGGTTTCTCAGTCTGTTTCCTAGTGCCGGTTTGAAGTTCCTGCAGTTTTCACTGTAAAACAGAGTTGGAGCTTGTACCTCCCCATATATATGTATGGAGTGGAGTTTGCAACTGAAAAGAAACTTTGTGTTCCCAACAAGCTAGGTGAAGGACGGCTTTCACACACACTTATCTCTCAATAATGAGCATGTGGAGAGACGTTCGTTCATCTAGCACAAAGGGAACGGGTTGCAGGAGAAACTTTTACTATGGTTTCTCAGACTGTTTCCTAGTGCCGGTTCGAATTTCCTGCAGTTTTCACTGTAAAACCGAGTTGGAGCTAATACCTACCCATATATATGTATGGAGTGGAGTTTGCAACTGAAAAGAAACTTTGTGTTCCCAACAAGCTAGGTGAAGGACGGCTTTCACACACACTTATCTCTCAGAACTGAGCATGTGGAGAGACGTTCGTTCATCTAGCACAAAGGGAACGGGTTGCAGGAGAAACTTTTACTCTGGTTTCTCAGTCTGTTTCCTAGTGCCGTTTTGAAGTTCTTGAAGTTTTCACTGTAAAACCGAGTTGGAGCTAGTACCTCCCCATATATATGTATGGAGTGGAGTTTGCAACTGAAAAGAAACTTTGTGTTCCCAACAAGCTAGGTGAAGGACAGCTTTCACACACACTTATCTCTCAGAACTGAGCATGTGGAGAGACGTTCGTTCATCTAGCACAATGGGAACAGGTTGCAGGAGAAATTTTTACTCTGGTTTCTCAGTCTCTTTACAAGTGCCGGTTTAAAGTTCTTGCAGTTTTCACTGTAAAACCGAGTTGGAGCTAGTACCTCCCCATATATATGTATGGAGTGGAGTTTGCAACTGAAAAGAAACTTTGTGTTCCCAACAAGCTAGGTGAAGGACGGCTTTCACACACAATTATCTCTCAGAACTGAGCATGTGGAGAGACGTTCGTTCATCTAGCACATAGGAAACGGGTTGCAGGAGAAACTTTTACTCTGGTTTCTCAGTCTGTTTCCTAGTGCTGGTTTGAAGTTCCTGCAGTTTTCACTGTAAAACCGAGTTGGAGCTAGTACCTCCCCATATATATGTATGGAGTGGAGTTTGCAACTGAAAAGTAACTTTGTGTTCCCAACAAGCTAGGTGAAGGACGGCTTTCACACACACTTATCTCTCAGAACTGAGCATGTGGAGAGACGTTCGTTCATCTAGCACAAAGGGAACGGGTTGCAGGAGAAACTTTTACTCTGGTTTCTCAGTCTTTTTCCTAGTGCCGGTTTGAAGTTCCTGCAGTTTTCACTGTAAAACCGAGTTGGAGCTAGTACCTCCCCTTATATATGTATGGAGTGGAGTGTGTAACTGAAAAGAAACTTTGTGTTCCCAACAAGCTTGGTGAAGGACGGCTTTCACACACACTTATCTCTCAGAACTGAGCATGTGGAGAGACGTTCGTTCATCTAGCACAAAGGGAACGGGTTACAGGAGAAACTTTTACTCTGGTTTCTCAGTCTGTTTCCTAGTGCCGGTTCGAATTTCTTGCAGTTTTCACTGTAAAACCGAGTTGGAGCTAGTACCTCCCCATATATATGTATGGAGTGGAGTTTGCAACTGAAAAGAAACTTTGTGTTCCCAACAAGCTAGGTGAAGGACGGCTTTCACACACACTTATCTCTCAGAACTGAGCATGTGGAGAGACGTTCGTTCATCTAGCACAAAGGGAACGGGTTGCAGGGAAACTTTTACCTTGGTTTCTCAGTCTGTTTCCTAGTGCCGGTTTGAATTTTATGCACTTTTCACTGTAAAACCGAGTTGGAGCTAGTACCTCCTCATATATATGTATGGAGTGGAGTTTGATACTGAAAAGAAACTTTGTGTTCCCAACAAGCTAGGTGAAGGACGGCTTTCACACACAATTATCTCAAAGAAATTAGCATGTGGAGAGACGTTCTTTCATCTAGCACAAAGGGAACGGGTTGCATTAGAAACTTTTCTGTGGTTTCTCGGTCTGTTTCCTAGTGCCGGTTTGAAGTTCTTGCAGTTTTCACTGTAAAAGCGAGATGGTGCTAGTACCTCCCCATATAAATGTATGGAGTGGAGTTTGCAACTGAAAAGAAACTTTGTGTTCCCAACAAGCTAGATAGAAGGACGGCTTTCACACACACTTATCTCTCAGAACTGAGCATGTGGAGAGACGTTCATTCATCTAGCTCAAAGGGAACGTGTTGCAGGAGAAACTTTACTGTGGTTTCTCAGTCTGTTTCCTAGTGCCGGTTTGAAGTTCCTGCATTTTTCACTGTAAACCCGAGTTGGAGCTAGTACCTCCCCATATATATGTATGGAGTGGAGTTTGCAACTGAAAAGAAACTTTGTGTTCCCAACAAGCTACGTGAAGGACGGCTTTCACACACACTTATCTCTCAGAACGGAGCATGTGGAGAGACGTTCGTTCATCTAGCACATAGGAAACGGGTTGCAGGTGAAACTTTACTCTGGTTTCTCAGTCTGTTTCTTAGTGCTGGTTTGAAGTTCCTGCAGTTTTCACTGTAAAACGGATTTGGAGCTAGTACCTCCCCATATATATGTATGGAGTGGAGTTTGCAACTGAAAAGAAACTTTGTGTTCCCAACAAGCTAGGTGAAGGGCGGCTTTCACACACACTTATCTCTCAGAACTGAGCATGTGGAGAGACGTTCTTTCATCTAGCACAAAGGGAACGAGTTGCAGGAGAAACATTTACTGTGGTTTCTCAGTGTGTTTCCTAGTGCCGGTTTGAAGTTCCTGCAGTTTTCACTGTAAAACCGAGTTGGAGCTAGTACCTCAACATATATATGTATGGAGTGGAATTTGCAACTGAAAAGAAACTTTGTGTTCCCAACAAGCTAGGTGATGGACGGCTTTCACACACACTTATCTCTCAGATCTGAGCATGTGGAGAGACGATCGTTCATCTAGCACATACTAAACGGGTTGCAGGAGAAACTTTTACTCTGGTTTCTCAGTCTGTTTCCTAGTGCTGGTTTGAAGTTCCTGCAGTTTTCACTGTAAAACCGAGTTGGAGCTAGTACCTCCCCATATATATGTATGGAGTGGAGTTTGCAACTGAAAAGAAACATTGTGTTCCCAACACCTAGGTGAAGGACGGCTTTCACACACACTTATCTCTCAGAACTGAGCATGTGGAGACACGTTCGTTCATCTAGCACAAAGGAACGGGTTGCAGGAGAAACTTTTACTCTGGTTTCTCAGTCTGTTTCCTAGTGCCGGTTTGAAGTTCCTGCAGTTTTCACTGTAAAACCGAGTTAGAGCTAGTACCTCCCCTTATATATGTATGGAGTGGAGTTTGTAACTGAAAAGAAACTTTGTGTTCCCAACAAGCTTGGTGAAGGACGGCTTTCACACACACTTATCTCTCAGAACTGAGCATGTGGAGAGACGTTCGTTCATCTAGCACAAAGGGAACGGGTTACAGGAGAAACTTTTACTCTGGTTTCTCAGTCTGTTTCCTAGTGCCGGTTCGAATTTCCTGCAGTTTTCACTGTAAAACCGATTTGGAGCTAGTACCTCCCCATATATATGTATAGAGTGGAGTTTGCAACTGAAAAGAAACTTTGTGTTCCCAACAACTAGGTGAAGGACGGCTTTCACACACACTTATCTCTCAGAAATGAGCATTTGGAGAGTATTTCGTTCATCTAGCACATAGGAAACGTGTTGCAGGAGAAACTTTTACTCTGGTTTCTCAGTCTGTTTCCTAGTGCCGGGTTGAATTTCCTGCAGTTTTCACTGTAAAACCGAGTTGGAGCTAGAACCTCCCAATATATAAGTATGGATTGGAGTTTGCAACTGAAAAGAAACTTTGTGTTCCCAACAAGCTAGGTGAAGGACGGCTTTCACACACACATATCTCTCAGAACTGAGCATGTGGAGAGACGTTCGTTCATCTAGCCCAAAGGGAACGGGTTACAGGAGAAACTTTTACTGCGGTTTCTCAGACTGTTTCCTAGTGCCGGTTTGAAGTTCCTGCAGTTTTCACTGTAATCCCGAGTTGGAGTTAGTACCTCCCCATATATATATGTATGGAGTGGAGTTTGCAACTGAAAACAAACTTTGTGTTCCCAAGAAGCTAGGTGAAGGACGGTTTTCACACACACTTATCTCTCAGAACTGAGCATGTGGAGAGACGTTCTTTCATCTAGCACAAAGGGAACGGGTTGCATTAGAAAATTTACTGTGGTTTCTCGGTCTGTTTCCTAGTGCCGGTTTGAAGTTCCTGCAGTTTTCACTGTAAAACCGACTTGGAGCTAGTACCTCCCCATATATATGTATGGAGTGGAGTTTGCAACTGAAAAGAAACTTTGTGTTCCAAACAAGCTAGGTGAAGGACGGCTTTCACACACACTTATCTCTCAGAACTGAGCATGTGGAGAGACGTTCGTTCATCTAGCACAAAGGGAACGGGTTGCAGGAGAAACTTTTACTTTGCTTTCTCAGTCTGTTTCTTAGTGCCGATTTGAAGTTCCTGCAGTTTTCACTGTAAAACCGACTTGGAGCTTGTACCACCCCATATATATGTACGGAGTGGAGTTTGCAACTGAAAAGAAACTTTGTGTTCCCAACAAGCTAAGTGAAGGATGGCTTTCACACACACTTATCTCTCAGAACTGAGCATGTGGAGAGACGTTCGTTCATCTGGCACAAAGGGAACGGGTTGCAGGAGAAACTTTTACTCTGGTTTTTCTGTCTGTTTCCTAGTGCCGGTTTGAAGTTCCTGCAGTTTTCACTGTAAACCCGATTTGGAGCTAGTACCTCCCCATATATATGTATGGAGTGGAGTTTGCAACTGAAAAGAAACTTTGTGTTCCCAACAAGCTAGATGAAGGACGGCATTCACAGACACTTATCTCTCAGAACTGAGCATGTGGAGAGACGTTCGTTCATCTGGCACAAAGGGAACGGTTTGACGGGGAAACTTTTACTGTGTTTTCTCAGTCTGTTTCCTAGTGCCGGTTTGAAGTTCCTGCAGTTTTCACTGTAAACCCTATTTGGAGCTAGTTCATCCCCATATATATGTAAGGAGTGGAGTTTGCAACTGAAAAGAATCTTTGTGTTCCCAACAAGCTAGGTGAAGGACGGCTTTCACTCACACTTATCTCTCAGAACTGTGCATATGGAGAGACGTTCGTTCATCTAGCACAAAGGGAACGGGCTGCAGGAGAAACATTTACTCTGGTTTCTCAGTCTGTTTCCTAGTGCCGGTTTGAATTTCCTGCAGATTTCACTGTAAAACCGAGTTATAGCTAGTACCTCCCCATATATATGTATGAAGTGAGGTTTGCAACTGAAAAGAAACTTTGTGTTCCCAACAAGCTAGTTGAAGGACGGCTTTCACACACACTTATCTCTCAGAACTGACCATGTGGAGAGACGTTCGTTCATATAGCACAAAGGGAACGGGTTGCAGGAGAAACTTTTACTCTGACTTCTCAGTCTGTTTCCTAGTACCGGTTTGAATTTCCTGCAGTTTTCACTGTAAAACTTGGTTGGAGCTAGTACCTCCCCATATATATGTATGGAGTGGAGTTTGCAACTGAAAAGAAACTTTGTGTTCCCAACAAGCTAGGTGAAGGACGGCTTTCACACAAACTTATCTCTCAGAACTGAGCATGTGGAGAGACGTTCGTTCATCTAGCAGAAAGGAACGGGTTGCAGGAGAAACTTTTACTCTGGTTTCTCAGTCTGTTTCCTAGTGCCGGTTTGAAGTTCCTGCAATTTTCATTGTAAAACATAGTTGCAGCTAGTACCTACCCATATATATGTATGGAGTGGAGTTTGCAACTGAAAAGAAACTTTGTGTTCCCAAAAAGCTATGTGAAGGACGGCTTTCACACACACTTATCACTCAGAACTGAGCATGTGCAGAGATGTTCGTTCATCTAGCAGAAAGGGTACGGTTTGCAGGAGAAACTTTTACTCTGGTTTCTCAGTCTGTTTCCTAGTGCCGGTTTGATGTTCCTGCAGTTTTCAATGTAAAACCGAGTTGGAGCTAGTACCACCCCATATATATGTATGGAGTGGAGTTTGTAACTGAAAAGAAACTTTGTGTTCCCAACAAGCTAGGTGAAGGACGGCTTTCACACACACTTATCTCTCAGAACTGTGCATATGGAGAGACGTTCGTTCATCTAGCACAAAGGGAACGGGCTGCAGGAGAAACTTTTACTCTGGTTTCTCAGTCTGTTTCCTAGTGCCGGTTTGAAGTTCCTGCAATTTTCATTGTAAAACATAGTTGCAGCTAGTACCTCCCCATATATATGTATGGAGTGGAGTTTGCAACTGAAAAGAAACTTTGTGTTCCCAACAAGCTAGGTGAAGGACGGCTTTCACACACACTTATCTCTCAGAACTGAGCATGTGGAGAGATGTTCGTTCATCTAGCAGAAGGGTACGGGTTGCAGGAGAAACTTTACTCTGGTTTCTCACTCTGTTTCCTAGTGCCTGTTTGAAGTTCCTGCAGTTTTCACTGTAAACCCGAGTTGGAGCTAGTACCTCCCCATATATATGTACGGAGTGGAGTTTGCAATTGAAAAGAAACTTTGTGTTCCAAACAAGCTAGGTGAAGGACGGCTTTCACACACACTTATCTCTCAGAACTGAGCATGTGGAGAGACGTTCGTTCATCTAGACAAAGGGAACGTGTTGCAGGAGAAACTTTACTGTGGTTTCTCAGTCTGTTCCCTAGTGTAGGTTTGATGTTCCTGCAGTTTTCACTGTAAAACCGACTTGGAGCTAGGACCTCCCCATATATATGTATGGAGGGGAGTCTGCAAAAGAATAGAAACTTTGTGTTCCAAACAAGCTAGTTGAAGGACGGCTTTCACACACACTTATCTCTCAGAACTGAGCATGTGGAGAGACGTTCGTTCATCTAGCACAAAGTGAACGGGTTGCAGGAGAAACTTTTACTTTGCTTTCTCAGTCTGTTTCTTAGTGCCGATTTGAAGTTCCTGCAGTTTTCA
Organism: Camelus dromedarius; assembly: GCF_036321535.1. Lineage (NCBI taxonomy): Eukaryota > Metazoa > Chordata > Mammalia > Artiodactyla > Camelidae > Camelus > Camelus dromedarius. The sequence goes on along the minus strand of NW_026989819.1, from coordinate 1,520,205 downwards.
CTGTAAAACCGAGTTGGAGCTAGTACCACACCCTATATATATATGGAGTGGAGTTTGTAACTGAAAATTATCTTTGTGTTCCCAACAAGCTAGGTGAAGGACGGCTTTCACACACACTTATCTCTCAGAACTGAGCTTGTGCAGAGACGTTCGTTCATCTGTCACAAAGGGAACGGGTTGCAGGGGAAATTTTACTGTGGTTTCTCAGTCTGTTTCCTAGTGCCGTTTTGAAGTTCCTGCAGTTTTCACTGTAAACGCGAGTTGGAGCTAGTACCTCCCCATATATATGTATGGAGTGGATATTGCAACTGAAAAGAAACTTTGTATTCCCAACAAGCTAGGTGAAGGACGGCTTTGACACACACTTATCTC